>NC_064868.1:35567771-36167771 GCF_024139225.1 Suncus etruscus
CATGACATGAGATATTTACAATATAACTTTGGTCTTGGAATATATAAAAATCCACTTAAAGGCAGGGGATATAGTACAATGAGTAGGGTGCCTGCCTTGCATGTAGCCAACATAAGTTCAATTCCCAGCATTATATATATTCCCCAGAGAACCAGAAGGAATAATTCCTGAATGCAATGCCAGAAGTAACCCTTGAGCACTACCAGGTATGAACCAAACACCAAAGAAATATACTTAATATTAAGGTGACATGTATTACATATGAATGTGTATATGTTTTTAAATGCCTATGAACTAGCTACTGCAGTCAGCAGTCATCCTTAAAAAGGCCAGAAAATTAGCTCATTATTTTGTGAAAGAAGTTGGCATCAACTTTTTCAAACACTATTTGTGTGCTGTCAGGAATAAACACACTGTTCATTATCAATAAATTAAATATACCGCAGTCATACTCTATTCCAATAATTAATGAGACCATTCTATTACTTGGATGATAAAATTATGTACCTTCGTACCTATCTGTAAAATACACAATATTGCAATATGTTGAAAATACAGCAACCAGTGAAACCCCAGTCTGGCAGGGTGAAAATCATATATCAATCATAGAAAACCTCATTACTTTCCATTTTAAGAAATAACATTATTTCTAGAAAGTCTACACTTTCTTTTATCTTAACATCGACTACGTACACAGAGCAACTCTGGGTAGAAGGTGAAGACAGTAAGGAGGGTGCTATCATCATTCTACTATATCCCTGACAACAAACCTGTACCTATCCACAGCATCCACTTTCCCAAGAACTAAATCTATTTTGGTATACTGATTATCCTACAATAGAGTCCTGACACTGAGAGTTTTACCACATCCTTTTCTATACAAGAACTCCTATTAGGATAGGAGTTGCTTGATGTATTGATGTGTTTACACTGAAATGGAGTGTCTTCCGCAGAACTACAATCCTCTTTGTTTGGTTAGTTTGGGATCTATATCTTGTGGATTTCAGCCTGTCTTCTGACTCTCCACTAGGGATCAGTACTCCTGTGTTTGGATGAACCATAGCAGGTGCCAGGATCAGCAGGGAGCAAGGCAAGTGCTCAAGCAGTTGTACTATATCTCTAATTAAACTATTAATAGATTACACTTCATATCATCAGAGGACAAAATAACACTAAGATAACTTTTCTGAATGTTTCACAATTGTGCTTCTGATAAATTGTGAATTAACCCTGCAAGTGCTTCAAACCGAATTTGGATGTGGATCAATTTAATTCCATTAGCACTAGAATGCTTATAACATTAAAGGGTTACTAGATTTACTAGATTTTGACACTAATGAGAACCTATAGGTATAGACAATGAGCTGTTATGGGACTACTTTCACAATGCCAGTCAGAAATGTTTAGTGCTTGCACTGGAAAATTGAATTTTGCACTGGCAGGTTGCATACATACTAACTTACATCTTTGAATTACACTACAACTCCATTACTCTGATCATTTCACTTTTCAGAATGTAATGATATTCCAGAGGAAATTTTTTACTCTACTTTCACAATTGAATTATTTTTCCTCTTCAAGAACCATCTGTAAAATTTTTCAAAAATTGGATAGGAACTATAGTACAGGAAGAAAGGCACATTCCTGGCCCTCAGCTGACCTGGATTCAATTCTTAGGATCCTGTATTGTCCCTTGAGTCTCTCAAGAGTGATTACTGGACTCATAATCAGGAGCAATCCCATTCCTGCTTTATGCTATAATGTTCACTGCTATGTGTGGACCCCTAATGAAAAATGTCATAAACTATGATTATTAGCTCACTAAAACACAAAATAGAATAATTGTAAATTCTATATGGCCCCATACATATTTAGTGTTACTTTAGACATCAGAAAATTCATTTTTGTTTTTGGGTCATAACCGGTGATGCTCAGGGGTTACTCATGACTATGTTCTCAGAAATCACTCCTGGCTTGGCAGACCATATAGGATGCTGGGGGATCAAACCGAGTCTGTCCTAGGTCAGCTGCTGAGCCACCACTTTGCTCCCTTTTTTCAGACAATACTTTATTGTGAGGGTTGTCCTGTGCATTGTGAAATACCTGTTTGTACATTTCCTGACCTTTACCCTCTAGATCAATTTTCTCAAATATTTTCTGATAAAAAACCCTTTTGACCATGTTTTTTTCTTGTGGCCTTCTGTCCTAACATATTACCCCCATAGTCTCATGACAATCACCTCCATTTATATAATTTTTTTCATTTATATAATTTTATTCTGTTTCTTAATTGCAATATCCTGGGGGACCAGAAGGGACTATCTGGCCCCCAGTTGAGAAACACTGCTAGAGATGACATTTCCCCTGTTCGAATAGCTAAAGAAAGTTTTAGGGAGCTCAGGAACCACTTCTAAAGAACTGCACATTTATATAATTCATCATGCAGATAAACAAAATGAATACTGCATACATTATAAAAAGAAATTATTATATATGTTGACCATAGAAGTGACAAATTAAAATTTAACCTGTTGTGGGTATGTTTTTGAAATCATGAACTTTCTATCTACTTTCTCTCCCCACTTAAAATCTAATGACTTTATAATGGGGCTGATAGGTTATACCATTTATTTGGCACAGAGAAATTGCCAAGGGACCATAATCTCCTAGAAGTAATGAGACTCAAATTGTGATATACACAAATGTCCCCTAGAGAATCTTATTGCTAAGAAGATTCTGATCATTGAGATGTGGCACATGAAGAAATTCACATGTTTTCATGTATGAGACTTTGCATATGATCTCTGGCACTGTTTGACACCCCAACTACGACTGGCTGGCTGTAGCTCTTATGTAAACCTTAGCACAATAATAACCACAATAGTAACAATTGAAAAAACTATTAGGTATGAGTCTCAGTGTTTTGGGCAAGATTTTAGTATTTATAACAGCTCTTTCATTATTTGGGGGATTACACCCTATGATGCTCAGGGCTTACTTTTTTCTCTGTGCTAAAGGACTTTTAGCAGTGCTCTGAGTGTCCTATGCAGTGCTAGGGATCAAACTAGGGTCAGTCTTATGAAAAAAACTCCTTTAAAAATAATATCTTTATTTAAGCACCATGATTACAAACATGTTTGTAGTTGGGTTTAAGTTATAATAAAGAGTGAGCACCCCCCTTTACCATTGCAACCTTCACACCACAAATGTCCCCATCTCCCTCCTCCCCTACTTGTATTTGAGACAGGCATTATATTTCTCTTACTATCACTGTCATAATAGTTGTTACTGTAATTATATCTCTAACTGAAACTTCTTATCACTTGTACTATCTATTGCTTAAGCTGTCATTTCTAACTTCTTACAAGTGATGCTTCCTGGATCCTACTGTCAGTTGCAGAGTACTAAATTTTCAGAAGTAATTCTGACCATGCATATAATCAGTGATTGCTTCTACCCCATTATAGCCATCAGTATCCCCCCATGAAAGAAATTTTCGCAGTTACATTTAAAAGAGAAATTTGTAACTTGTTTCTGATATAACTATTATAGAAAATTTACTGGTACAGAGGATGCTAAGTGGACAGTAATTCTCACCATTAGCAGCTTATTAGAATCATTTGAATCTTTCTTAATCTCCCCAGTGTCTAGACCACTTCCTAACTAAATTGGAAATTCAGGAGATGAGACCCAGAAATCATGTCTAAAGCTCTAGAGATAATTCTAAAGATGTTTAATTTTAAGAATCACTGTTCAACTCTATGGTCAGGGGTCTCAAACTCACGGCTCGCGGGCCATTTGCGACCCTCCTTACATTTTGTGGCTCTGCCCTAGAGGAATATTTTTTGTTTTGTTTTGTTTTAGTTATTTGGGTCACACACCCCCAATGTTCAAGGCTTACTACTGACTTTGCACTCAAGGATCACCCCGACTTTGCCTCCTACGGCCCCCAGGTAAATTGAGTTTGAGACCCCTGATTATAGAACATCACCTGTTAGTATGTAAAAAATTCCAAACTCCATTCTATACCCAATGAATCAAAATATGCATGTGAGTAAGATACCAAGTGATCACTATACACTTAACTATAAAATGCACCAAATTCATATCTTAAAATGAGTTTTTACACCTCTAGTCTAGTTTTCACTCCAGGATACTCTTGCAGCAGTACAAATGTTGTCATATGTAAGACAAATGCTAGAGCAATCAAAATATAGTTACATAATAAAAAGGTAAAATTTAATCTATAAAGATGAATTATTGATTTTTATGTTCAGTTTATCTCCATAATTAATTATCAGACTCATGGTTTGTGAACACTAGAATAAAAATAGTGTTAGTGGTCAGCAGTAGTCTTTAGGCTATATTATTAATAAGTCACATAATCTAATTGACCTCTTTCCCTGTGTGCATAGAAGTATCCCCACCCAAATAAGGTTAAATAAATGCTCCAGACCCACTTGCTCCAAAGTCAATGAAGAAAATATCAATCAATGTGACATGGAGTAAAATTTATTTTCTATTGAATAATTATTTCTAAGGAGTGCAAAGTAGTGAACAGCCATAGCTGCTTATATTTTAGGTCAAATTCTACCTTAATTCCCCCTTACGTTCTGGTCTCGCTTTTTCTCATTTGTATGGCATTTTAAGAATAGCCAAGATTCATCACCAAAACACAGGCACATTACTTTAAAAATATGTATGCTTACTCAATCGCTATGCCAAGAACTTCCAGCGCTTTGTTGAATAGGAGTTGTGAGAGAGTGTCTTGTACCAGATTTTAGAGGAAAGGCTTTTAGTTTAACACCATTAAGAATAATATTTACCATTGGCTTGTGGTAGATGGCTTTGACTATATTTAGAAAAGTTCCTTCCTTTCCCATCTTGATGAGAAATTTTTTAATCAAGAATGGATGTTGGACCATATCTAATGCTTTCTATGCATCTGCTGATATGGTCATATGTTTTTTTTATTTTTCTTTTTGTTGATATGTTGTATTGTATTGATTAATTTACATATGTTAAACCATCTTTGCATTCCTGGAATGAATTCAGCTTTGTATCGAGGGGATACAGATAGGAAAGGAAAAAGTCAAGTTCTCACTGTTTGCATATTGGGATAATAATAACATATTTAGAATACTCTAAAGACTCTACTAAAAAGCTTCTAGAAAAAAATAGATTCATATAGCAAAATGGCAGGCTACAAAATTAAGGTACAAAAATCAATAGCCTTCTTATACACCAATAATGATAAAGAATAAATGGACATTTAAAACAACCCCATTCACAACAGTGTCACACAAATTCAAATATTTGTCTTGTACCAGATTTTAGAGGAAAGGCTTTTAGTTTATCACCATTAAGAATAATATTTACCATTGGCTTGTGGTAAATGGCTTTGACTATATTTAGAAAAGTTCCTTCCTTTCCCATCTTGATGAGAAATTTTTTAATCAAGAATGGATGTTGGACCATATCTAATGCTCTCTATGCATCTGCTGATATGGTCATATGTTTTTTTTATTTTTCTTTTTGTTTATATGTTGTATTGTATTGATTAATTTACATATGTTAAACCATCTTTGCATTCCTAGAATGAATTCAGCTTTGTATCGAGGGGATACAGATAGGAAAGGAAAAAGTCAAGTTCTCACTGTTTGCATATTGGGATAATAATAACATATTTAGAATACTCTAAAGACTCTACTAAAAAGCTTCTAGAAAAAAATAGATTCATATAGCAAAATGGCAGGCTACAAAATTAAGGTACAAAAATCAATAGCCTTCTTATACACCAATAATGATAAAGAATAAATGGACATTAAAAACAACCCCATTCACAACAGTGTCACACAAATTCAAATATTTGGATTCAACTTAATTAAAAAATGAAGGACATATACAAAGAAAATTACAAATCCCTGCTTCAAGAAATAAAAGAGATCACAAGGAAATGGAGACATACGCTATTCATGGATTGGCAGGATTAAAATAATTAAAATGGCAATACTCCTCAAAGCATTGTACAGATTTAATGTAATTCCTCTAAAGATAGTCATGACATTCTTCAAAGAAGTGGATCAAACACTCCTAAAATTCATTTGGAACAATAACTACTGATGAATAGCTGGAGAAACTCTTAAGAAAAGGAGTATGGCAGGCATAATTGTCCCCACTTTAAATTGTATTAAATGATATAGTCATTATAACAGTATTGTATTTGAATAATGAAAGATCTTCATATCAGACTTGAGTATTCAGAAAATGTTCATTAGACAATCAATTAATCTTTGATAAAGGGTCAAGAAATGCAAAATGAATCAAGAAAAACCTCTTCAAAAAGTGGCGTTGGAGCAAGTCTTCAGCCACTTGCAAAAAAGCGAACTCAGACTTCTATCTAACACCATGAACAAAGGTCAAATCCATATGGATTAATGACCTGGATATCAGATCAGAAACTATAAGGTATATTGAACTCCACGACATCAAGACTAAAGGCATCTTCAAGGCATAAACAGCACTATTCATACAAGTAGAAACAGAGATAAACAGATGGGACAATATCAAGCTGAGAAGCTTCTGCACCTCAAAGGAAACAGTCCCTAGGATACAAAAGCCACCCACAGAATGGAATAAACTGTTCACCCAATACTCATCAGACAAGGGGTAGTCTCTAAGATATACAAGTTATTGACAGAATTTAACAAGAAAAAACATTCAATCCCATCAAAAGTGGGGATAAGTAATGAACAGACAATTTCTCAAAGAATAAATACAAATGGCCAAAAGGCTCATGAAAAAATGTTCGACATCTCTAATTATCAGGGAGATGTAAATCAAAACAACGATGAGGTACCATCTCACACCACAGAGACTGGCATACATCACAATGAAAAAGAATAATAAGTGCTTGTGGGGATGTGGAGAGAAAGGAATTCTCATTCACTGCTGGTGGGATTGCCATCTAGTCCAGCTCTAATGGGAAACAATATGAAAATTCCTCAAAAAACTAGAAATTGAGCTCAATATGTTCCAGCTAAACCACCCCTAGGGATATATCCTAGGAACACAAAAATGCAATACAATAATTCCTTATAATATTATATCATAATCATTAATATTTATAGTTATATATGCCATATCAGTCCTAAATTGTGATCCATAGTGTATATTGATTATATATTAATATATAATAATATATCACTATATAATAGATTAATATATAATATAAATTATGAGTATATGATATATATACTATAAATGTTAATGATTATGATATAATTATATATTTATATATTAATATCTTAAATATCAATATCTAACTCAAGATTTTTGCATGTATTTTAAAATATACATTTAAAATAGTAAATATAAATTGGTAAAATATTTATCTATATATTCTGTGATGATTTAAATAAATGTATTAGCTCTTATTATAAAAATTTATTTACAGACAGACTATTTTAGAAGCAATGTAAAGTTGAAGAAATTATTTGTCAGGTCATAGCATCATGAAACTCTGAATATTATGAGCAAAAGAAAGCTATTATAGCTTACACTGTTACCTTTATCAAATATAAAATAGATATAAACTAAATATATATAAATATATATAAACTAAATATATAAACTATATATAAATAAATAAAACATATATAATATATAAAATATATATAAACTAAATATAAAAACTATATAAACTTATGAAGAATCATTTCAAAGTTATCTTTTGAGAATATATCAATGTACTTTATTATTATTTGAGAGCTTCTTTCCTAATGACATTTTAAAAGTGATAACCATTAAAGTGAAGGTGAAATATGAAATAAATGAAAATAACAGAAAGCTGAAATGAAAATAAATCAGGATAGTACAATTTGAGTGGTGAGAATAATAAAGTAATGGTATTAACATTAATATTATTACTACTATTTTATTAAAGTAATAGTTTTAGGGTCTGGTGCAATAGTACAGCAAGTAGGGTGATTTCCTTGAACTTGGCAGACCCAGATTTCATCCAGTGAACCCCTATGGTCCTCCAAGCACAAGCATAAGTAATTCCTGTATGCAGAACCAGGAGTATGACCAGTTATAGTCTCTAAGCCCTTTCAAAAATAATAATAACTTTATTTGTTTTGAGAAACTATTGTTTTCAGGTACAGCTTGTTTTTGTATTGAAAATAATGGTCTAAAGTTTTTGCCCTATTATCACCCCAAAGAAAGTATTCAATACATAACCATATAATTTACTCTGGACTTTTTCTCATGCTAAGGATCCATAGATATTTCTTTAGAAATTATTATATGCATATATATACAATATTACTCTAATGTGGATTCAATTAATAATGATTAACATCCATATAGAACCTCTAAAAGTTAAATTTAGTCATTTAGGATAAAATATTTTTTATAAATCTATGGCAACAATTCTAATAATTACATTAATGTTGTTAATGAGTTAGGCCTAGGTTGACTTCATTTGTATTTTTCTTTTAATTTGACAGTTTTACAATCTTATTTTAATTATATTTTTCCTTTCAAACTTATGGTTTAGCAGGATAGTCCTAAATATATTTACCAAATTGTATATTCCAAATTCTTGGTTTGTGAGAATTTATCTATACATCTTTAAAAGAGAGTAGCAAAAAAGAGGTTTCCAGTCATGTGGATTGGTGAGTTCATATTGTGCACTGTAAGGCTGGAAGTGGTATGGCAACTAAGTAGCATAAAATGATGAAATATATGGCTCACTGACATTAATGTCACAATTCCTTGATCCTTCTTAGGTATTGTTTTAATTCAATGTTACACATTTATATTGAAATGTTAATTTATTAAAATTTTTGGCCTTCCCCAAGGTGAAAATAATTTCATTTGTAATTAGATTTATTCAGTTGGTATTTTTAATTCAGTCTTGAAAGTGGTAGCATAATCTGTTCCTGAAACACACATAGAATGGACTAACTACCCTCTACACACCTTACTTCATTATTTATTTCATCCTTGATTATTTCCAGCAACTGGAAGTCTGTCTCAGCATGTATATGAGCCATGACTTCATAAATTTTCTATTTGTAAATACCATTAACTACCCAGGATCAAAACCATGAAACATGTCAGCAAGAAGAACTTAAATCATCTTGTTCTGCCCCATAAATTTAGAGGGGAAAAAAAGTGAATGGTACTAGGAACAAACAGTCACATGAACATTGATTACAAATAAACAATTATCAGGCCCAAATACCCAATCCAAAGTCAAGGACAACATAATCAAGATCTACAACAAATGATATACAAAGGGGACCAGTTCAGGGGCCAAAGGCGGGGAAGTATGGGATGCATGCTGGGAACAAAGGAGAAAAGAAGTCAACACTGGTGGTAGGAATTACTCTAATTCCCTGTCACTATGTATCTTAAATACAACTGTGAAAGACTTGTAATTCACATTGGTCTCAATAGAAATTATAAAAACAAACAAAAAGAATGTACTACATGGGACCAGAGCGATAGCACAGTGGTAGGGCATTTGCCTTGCAAGCTGCAGACCCAGGACGGACCTTGGTTTGATCGCTGGCGTTCCATATGTTCCCCCCATCAGGATCGATTTCAGAGTGCATAGCCAGGAGTAATCCCTGAGCATCACAAAAAAATCCCCAAATAAACAAAAAAAACAAAAACAAAAACAAACAAAAAAGTGTACTTCTATAAGAGCAGCTGTGGCTGAAGATATGAAAGAGAGTATGTCAAAGGTATTTACACCTAAGGTGGGGGTTTATTTTTGGGAGTGGTGTTGTAATTTTTTGTTTGTTTTGGAGCCACACCTGGTGATGCTCAGGCGTTACTCCTGGCTATGCACTCAGAAATAGCTCCTGGCTTGGGGGACCAAATGGGATGCTGAGGGATCAAACCACGGTCTGTCCTGGGTCAGCTGTGTGCAAGGCAAATACCCTACCATTGCTCCACCATTGCAGCCTGATAGCTTCTTAGAATTTATTCTTCTTAGTCCATACTCAGTGGAAGCAATATGTAAACAGGAACCAACTAATAATACTGCTATTGTTCCCATTATTTTATACTGGGTTATTTCTGATAATTGGTTATACTCGATTAGTAAAAATATATAATAATATTCCCTTCAAAATTCCTTTTTTTTTTTGGTTTTTGTATCACACCAGGCAGTGCTCTAAGCTTGGAAATCGCTCCTGGCAGGCTCGGGGGACCATTTGGGATGCCAGGATTCGAAACACCGTCTGTCCTTCTGCATGCAAGGCAAATGCAATGCCTTTGTACTATCTCTCCAACCCTCAAAATTCCATTTTTAAAGTTCTGACACCATTGTAGAGCCATAGGCAGTGTGGGCATGGCAACGTGGGCTTCAGCAGCATAGGTGTTTGCACCGACTGGAACCTTTGGCATAGATGTTAGCCAGCTGAATGCTCCCCACTTCCGGTTCTCTTGATACTTCATCACTGCACGCTGAGTCGCCAACGGCCAGATGGTTGTGAAGAAATCTTCAGTACTGAACTTATAAAGTCACTTGTCCAAAAGGTGAACAAGAAGGTATTACAATGTAAACACTTTGATTTCTAGTTAGGAAGAGAACTGTGTGAGTGTGGCGTCTGCGTTAGCGAGCCCGTAGGCCCCAGGCACACCCGCCCTCTTGCTACTCCCTGACTTCAGCGTCTCTTGATACATCATCACTGCACACCCCAGTCGCCAATGGCCAGACTGTGAAGAATTCTTTAGTATGAACTTATAAAGCCACTTGTCCAAAAAGTGAACAAGAAGGTATTACACTTTGATTTCTAGTTAGAAAGAGAACTATGTGTCTGTTGTTCCAGCTCATATTGTAGCCTCTATGTTGGTGGGAATTTTGAAGGACAAAAAAATTAATGTTAAAACCTTTGTATCTTTTGATAGCCTCGCCAAGGCCCAAGAAGTAGCAAGCTGTCCTTTGGAAATGAATTAGGAACTGCTCTCTGTAGGCAGCAAAAGATGGCAAACTGGTGTCTCTGTGCGAGGTAACCCTTCCTCAAGCCAGGCCAATATGGAGCAGATGAATCGTGTGGTCGAAGAGGAACAGCAGCAGCAGCCTAGACAAGAGGAGGAACACACTGCACGGAACAGCGAATTTGTCGGAGAAGAACATCGAGCTGGGGAGCAGAATAGTTCCCAGCAAGTTCAGCAGAAAGAAATCAACAATCTATTTATTTCGGTAGATGAGGACTCCTCAGCAAACCAGGAAGAGAAAGAGGAAGATGAAGAACATGCTAGTGAACAAGATGAGGAGGATGAAGAAGAGGAAGAAATGGGCCAAGAGAGTGAGGATTTTGATCAGTCTGATGACAGTAGTGGGGATGATGAATGCACACACAGTAACAGTGTCACATACTCCAGTAATATTGTGGACCTGACTATTCAACACTCTCCTCCATTCTATACAAAGACAACAAAAATGAAAAGACAGTTGGACCATGAGTCTGAGGTCTGCTATTTTCCTTTGGGAAAGAAATTGTGCAAAGAGTCAGAATATACAAGTACCTCTGGAATTTTACCATTTTCAGCAACACCAACAACTTTCAGAGACCTGAGAGCAGCCAATGGCCAAGGGCAGAAGCGATGCTGGATTACATCTGTACAACCACCAACAGGCCTGCAGGAATGGCTGATAATGTTTCAGAGCTGGAGTGGACCAGAAAAATTGCTGGCTTTAGATAAGTTAATTTATAGTTGTGAACCAACCCAAGTAAATCATGTGATGGAAGTGATAGGACCCCAGTTTCAAAAGGACTTTATTTCCTTGCTACCTACAGAGTTGGCACTTTATGTACTTTCATTCTTGGAACCCAGAGATCTGCTACAGACGGCTCAGGTCTGCCGCTGCTGGAGAATTTTGGCTGAAGACAACCTTCTCTGGAGAGAGAAATGCAAAGAGGAGGGTATTGACGAGCCACTGGATGTCAAGAGAAGACAACCAGGCTTCATTCACAGTCCATGGAAAAATGCATACATCAGAGAGCTCATAATTGATACTAACTGGAGGCGAGGAGAGCTCAAATCACCCAAGGAGATGAAAGGACATGATTATCACGTCATCCCATGCTTGCAGTACTGTGGTAACTGGATAGTTAGTGGTTCTGATGATGGCACTTTAAAAGTCTGGTCAGCAGTCACAGGCACATATTTGAGGACATTGGTGGGGCATGAAGGAGGCATTTGGTCATCACAGATGAGAGGCAATGTCATCATTAGTGGCTCTACAGACCGGACGATCAAAGTGTGGAATGTGGAGACAGGAGAATGTATACACACCCTCTATGGGCACATGTCCACTGTGCGCTGCATGCACCTCCATGAGAAAAGACTTGTGAGTGGCTCTCGAGACACCACTATTCGGGTCTGGGACATTGAGACAGGCCTGTCTTTACGTATTTTGATAGGTCACATAGCTGCCGTCCATTGTGTTCAGTATGATGGCAGGAGGGTTGTTAGTGGATCATATGACTGCACGGTGAAGGTGTGGGATCCAGAAACCGAGACTTGTCTACACACACTGCAAGGACATACTAATAGAGTCTATGCAGTACAGTTTGACGGCATCCATGTGGTGAGTGCCTCTTTTGATACATCAATTCGAGTTTGGGATGTGGAGACTGGGAACTGCATTCACACGATGAGAGGCCACCAATCATTGACTGGTGGGATGGAGCTCAAGGACAATATTCTCTTCTCTTGGAATGCTGACACCACAGTTAAAATCTGGGATATCAAGACAGGACAGTGTTTAGAAACCTTAAAAGGTCCCAACAAGCATGAGAATGTTGTGACCTGTTTACAGCTCATCAAGAACTTTGTTATTACCAGCTCAGCTGATGGAACCGTAAAACTCTGGGACTTGAAAACGGGTGAATTTATCCGGAATCTCGTCACCTTGCCGAACAGAGAAATAGGTGGCATGGTGTGGCTGATTCGAGCCTCCAATACGAAGCTTGTGTGTGCTGTTGGAAGTCAGAATGGCACTGTGGAATCCAAGTTGCTGATGTTGGACTTTGATGTGGACATGATGTGAAGAGCGCCAAGAGAAATTAGTCCACTTTTGTAAGTGATTTACTCCCTACTCCCCCCCCCCCCCCCCACACACACACTTAGCAGAGATGCAACGCACTTTGGCCCAGGGCAGCTCAAAAAGCAGACTCTGAAATCCAACCAGGTGCGATTCTTTTCTTTTCTTCTCCAGTGGTCGTGGAGAAATGTCAAGGTCTGCTCACGGTTCTCCCCCACAGAGACCCATTTTTTTTGTTGGTTAACTTTAGTTATGTAACAAGTTGGTTAATTTTAATTATGTAACAACCTGACATGTTGGAGGGAAACAACCTTTAAAGGGATTGTGTCTATGGTTCAATTCACTTAGAAATTTTATGTTCTTACAACTTAAGTGCAATAACATTTGATTTTTCACGTTAACTTTTTTTCTAGCCTTGAAAGGAGCAGGGTTAAATGACCTAGTAAGAGATAATAGCACTTACGACACAAGTTTAGTTCAATAAAACTCTGACCTAATTCAGATATTGGAAAATAAGGATAAATATTTCTACTTCTGGGCTGTCTTCTATAGTGAGAATTCCCTATGTATTGCTAAGAATGTGGGGCAGAGCTTCAATTCTCTGAATAAGTAAATCTATAATTTAATAAAGTGCTTTATATCAAGATTTTACTGTGCTGGAAAATTGCTTAGGAGAGAGTTCTGAAAATGCATACCTACTGTTAGCTTTGGAAAGGCAAAATAATGTTATATTTTTCAGAATTGCTTTGCTTATTTATTAGTTAGTAGGTTTTAGCTGGTTTCAGTGTTTGATAATTCAGTGAGCTACAGATAAGTATGCTCATGGATTCCTTCCCATTTCTAGTTTTAAACTTCTATGAGTTTTCCGATCTATTTTTTTTAGGAGAATATTATGTTTCTGGATAAAGAAAATAAGATAAATAGATAAGGTAAAGAAAACAAGATAAAGAGAACAAATAGTAACTGTTACTTATGACATTTATTTACTAATTTGTTTCTTTCCCTTTCTTTTTCCTATTTTCACCCCCCACTTCTCAAAATAACCTTCCTTTTTTACAACAAGTTCTTGGATTGTAGAGGTTTTTTTATCTCACATTTAGATTAACATTGGACTAAACTTAAAATAAAGAAAATATACTTTTACCATATATTTTTAGTAACTGCCCATAGGAAACAAAAGGAAATTAAATATAGATGTATAAATTATGAGTACCTATGAATACAATCTATAATATCTAAATGCCAAGTAATTTAAAATACTTTGTTTACATGTCACTGTTATGTTATTATTCATTGGCCATAAAGTCGGCAATATTTTCAATAAGGAAAAAATTAGCAAACTCAAGCTCTACAATTCTCTTTATACTTCCATTAACATTTTTCTACTTTCCAAGTGAACCTCTGGAATCTTAACAGCTGAAAATAATGGTAGTTCTATCATTTACCAGCTATGTGACCTGAATAAATTCCATAATCATTGAAAACCTGTTGCCCCAATTGTATAATGTGGTCAAACCCAGAACAACCTTAAGGGTACTACAAAAATTAAATTAGATCAAGCTAACTATCAAAAGTGTTTTAAAAACAATTAAGGAAAGATTGAACTAAAAAATAATTCAGCAATATAATTTGCGGGGTCCTAGAGCCCCCCAAAGGGGCCCCGGCCAGCGGGAAGAGGCTGGGGAAGCTCTCTGACGTCCGCACCTTTATTTTGCTGAGTTAAAAGAACAACCACACCTGTAAAAAATCTGAGAGAGGTTAGTAAAGAAGACCCCAGGCGAAGTTCCGGTCAGAGGCAAAATTTATTGGGTTCAGCAACTCTTATATAGAGGAGGAGAAATGGGCAGGAAAAAGAACATGTCAATCATACTTTTTGGCGGGAAGGTTTTTAGAACAAAGGGCAGTAAAATATTCAGAAGGGATGGAGACCTTATGTCTCCAAAGTGGGATCTGCAGCCGCTTATCTGGGCTAACATCAGTTTGTGAAGGGGGCAGGTTTTTGAAGGTAGCTATTAACTCCGGAAAGAAGCTAAAGGGAGTGGTCTAGATCTGGATTTAGCATTGGGGGTGTTCACTTTTCCTTTGGCTTCAAAGAAAAAATCTCCTTCAGCTGTGAAATAACTTTCCTGTTAGTCCAACAGCTTACAGCAAAATCAGCAGATGGGCAGCCTTAGGTAAAGGCTGCATAAAAGACAGAAGACAGAAAAATTGATCCTCTGACAGGATACTGTCTCCAACAATAATTCCCAAAAAGTGTACAAGGTTTCTCATGATCTTTGTTTTTATTCAAAAATAAGAAACTGCCTAAGGGCCCATCAAGAGGTGACTGATAAAGATTATTTCTAAGGTACATGATTGATAAAGATGACGATTCCAGGAGATAGAGAGGAAATACCAAGGGATATGTTGTTTTCCTTGCATGTGACTAATCCTAATTCAGTCTCTTGCACTGCATATGGTCTTCCAAATACTGCTAGGAGTGATCACTTAGCATAATGCCAGGTGTAAACACCTTCATGTTGTGGGTCGAAAAATATTCTAGTTAGTGATTAAATAGTATAATTTTCAACAATATGGGTTAGACCTATGTGTTATAAATAAAATAAAGGAATTATGCAATTTTATTCATGTGTAGTACATATTACTCAAAACAAATAAATTAAAGAAAACAAAATTAAACTTTACAAATAAAGTAATTTTGATCTTAAACTTGGATCCTAATTTTTCTAAGTGATTTTGGTTCTTTGAATTTTAATCCTAAATTTAGTAATCAGTTAAATTAAAAATATATTATATGATTTGTTCAAATGAATAAAAAGGCATGTCTGATAACATTTAGAATTCATTCATAATTAAAAATAACTCAGAAGTTATAAATAAAAGCATATTATTTTCTTTTGTTTTTTGGGTCACACCCAGTAGCGCTCAGGGGTTACTACTGGATATGTGCTCTGAAATTGTTTCTGGCTTGGGGGGCCATATGGGACGCTGAGGATCAAACTGAGGTCCATCCTAGGTCTGCCCTGTGCAAGGCAAACGCCCTACAGCTGCACTATCACAGTGGAGCTTCCTAAGGAGTTTTTATATAAACAAAGAATCACGTATGAGCCCAAAATTTTACTATCTATGACCCTGACATAATTCCTTATGCATTGGATAAATACAAGGGTGTCATTTTCTATGGAGACCATGCATGGGGAGAAGTAATGTTCTCTTCCTATGCCTCATTACAAAGGCATCCAATTATCTGCAGCACTTTACCTTGTGCTGAAGTATTGATTTAAGGTAGGGATGCAGATCAATAAAGTATTGAATTAAGGTCGGGATGTAGATCAATATTCTATCACCTGGAGCAGGAAGCTGCCCAATCATATCTTAACCAGAATTTTTGGAAAAAAATAAGAAAGAATATTATGCAGCTGTCAGGAGAGATAATGTCATAAAATTTTCCTATACATGGATGTACATGAAATCTATTATGCTGAGTAAAATAAGTCAGAGAGAGAGAGAGAGAGAGAGAGAGAGAGAGAGAGAGAGAGAGAGAGAGAGACGCAGAATGGGATGAAATCAGGCCGAAGATGGAGCACAGCACAGAATAGAGGCAGATAGGGGTGCTGGCATCTGAGATCCAGCAGAGTTCAGCGGCTTCCCCTTTCTGGGCTTGTAAACTCAGCCATTTCTTACTCACTCACTAGCTCACTGGGTAGCTTCAGAATGTAGTTTTTGGGGGGATTTGCTTCCCAGGGCTCTGAGGAGAGCTTCAAGGATTCAGGAAAGACAGAGAAGCACAGGACAGGGCTCCCTTGAGGTCCTCAGTTTCCTCAGAAGAAGCACAGCTGGGCAGAGACTCCATAGGTGAAGCAATCAGCACTTCACCTGGCAGTTCTCACAGTCAGCCATTTCTTACTCACTGGCTCACTGGGTAGCTTCAGAATGCAAGTTTTGGGGGGTTCCCTTCCCAGGGCTCTGAGGAAAGCTTCAAGAATTTAGAAAAGACAGAGAGCACAGGACATGGCTCCCTTGAGGTCCTCAGTTTCCTTAGAAGAAGCACAGCAGGGCGAAGACTCCGCAGGTGAAGCAATCAGCACTTTACCTGGCAGTCCCCACAGTCAGCCATTTCTTACTCACTCACTCGCTCGATGGGTAGCTTCAGAATGCAGTTTTTGGGGGTTCGCTTGCCAGGACTCTGAGGAGAGCTTCAAGGATTCAGAAAAGACAGAGAAGCATAGTAATTTAAGTATTTTTCAATTACTTATCTACACTTACTTTTAGTACGAGATATTTAATCCACTTACTCATTCTAGAGAACCAATAAAAAATTAATTTAGGGACAAAAGAGATGGTTCAAAGGGATCAAGTTCATCCATTGTGTGACCATTGATATCACTGCTGACTATTATCCTCAAGCTATCCCCAAAGTATTAGTAATTATTTAGTAACATTTTAGGCAATGTGATGACTATTTTAGATAGGATATGTGGCTTTATATTTAATCATTTTATAATTGCTGCTTGAAGACAAATGTCTAACATTAAAAATATTAGCATAGCATCATCTATTTTTGTGAAAATGGCATTATGGTTTTGGGGCTGATATCGAGGTCTTTAATCCATTTGGATTTTACCTTCGTACATGATGTTAGTTGTGGGTCTAAGTTCAATTTTTTGCAAGCGGCTATCCAATTGTGCCAACACCACTTTCCCTGCTCCATTTAGGGTTTCCTGATCCTTTATCAAAAATTAGGTGATTGTATGTCTGGGGAACATTTTCTGAGTATTCAAACCTATGCCACTGATCTGAGGGCCTGTCCTTATTCCAATACCATGCTGTTTTGATAACTATTGCTTTGTAGTACAGTTTAAAGTTGGGGAAAGTAAATCCTCCCATATTCTTTTTCCCAATGATTGCTTTAGCTATTCGAGGTTGTTTATTGTTCCAAACGAATTTCAAAAGTGCCTGATCCACTTCTTTGAAGAATGTCATGGGTATCTTTAGAGGGATAGCATTAAATCTGTATAATGCCTTGGGGAGTATTGCCATTTTGATGATATTAATCCTGCCAATCCACGAGCAGGGTATGCATTTCCATTTCCGCGTGTCCTCTCTTATTTCTTGGAGCAGAGTTTTATAGTTTTCTTTGTATAGGTCCTTCACATTTTTAGTCAAGTTGATTCCAAGATATTTGAGTTTGTGTGGCACTATTGTGAATGGGGTTGTTTTCTTTTCTTTTTTTTTTAAACTTTTAATTAAGGGGGAGGAACGCTCCCCGAGGGGAGGCGGGCAGAGGACAAACAACCCACATCCCGCGGTGGGAGAGGTGAGGAAGCCCGTTTCAGCCTCGAACCCGCCTCGCCACTCAGGGCCAGACCACTGGGCACCGGACAGGAGAACGCTCCCCCCCAGGAGCGAGAGCGCCTGACACGCAGCGGCGGGGACACAGAGCCCGCACGAAGACGGAGAAGCGGGGGGGAGGGCGGCGTGAAGCCGGTCGTTCATCCCGTCGGGGAGCCTCAGTCACCGGGTCGCCTGCAGCAGCGAACCGCTGCCCTCGCGCGTCTTTAAAGGGGAGGAGGCGACCGCGGCCGGGACGGTGTGTGCCCCCGGGTACAACGCAAGAGCCGGCGCACAGGGCCCAGGCGGGCGGCTCAGGCGGCGGAAGCACAGGGACGAGTCCTCAAGACAGGCCCCGCTCCCGGCACGCACCCGGGTAGAGGCAGCAACCATCCCGTTCCCTGCGGTGGAAAGCCACCGAGAGAGAGCGTGTCAGCGGGGTTGTTTTCTTAATGTCCATTTCTTCCTTATGACTATTGGTGTATAGAAAGGCCATTGATTTTTGTGTGTTAATTTTGTAGCCTGCCACCTTGCAATATGAGTCTATTGTTTCTAGAAGCTTTTTGGTAGAGTCTTTAGGGTTTTCTAAGTAGAGTATCATGTCATCTGCAAACAGTGAGAGTTTGACTTCTTCCTTTCCTATCTGGATTCCTTTGATATCTTTTTCTTGCCTAATCGCTATAGCAAGTACTTCCAGTGCTATGTTGAATAGGAGTGGTGAGAGAGGACAGCCTTGTCTTGTGCCAGAATTTAGAGGGAAGGCTTTTAGTTTTTCTCCATTGAGGATAATATTTGCCACTGGCTTGTGGTAGATGGCCTTAACTATATTGAGAAAGGTTCCTTCCATTCCCATCTTGCTGAGAGTTTTGATCAAGAATGGGTGTTGGACCTTATCAAATGCTTTCTCTGCATCTATTGATATGATCATGTGGATTTATTTTTCTTGTTATTGATGTTGTGTATTATGATGAAACTGGGTTTTTGTTTCTATTACCTTGAGGAACTCCCAAAACTTTAGCATTCCTCAAAGGCAATCAGAATCCTTGGATATCGAAATATTTGTAAATTGAGATTATAAGTATCATTTTTGTGGTACTTTGAGTATTTTTTTAGCTTTTGGGCCACACCAGGCGGTGCTCAGAGGTTGCTCCTGGCTCTGCACTCAAAATTCACTCCTGGCAGGCTAGGGTGACCATATGGAATGCTCAAGATTGAACCTGGGTCTGTCCCGGATCAGCAACGTGCAAGGCAAATGTCCTAACACTGTGCTATAACTCTGGCCCCTTTCTTTGAGGATTTTAAATTGCATTTACAACATAAAATGTTCATGTACAATTAGAGAAATCCACCAACCCACATGATTCTATTGAATGTTATTTACAATAAAGTGATTATTTTAAAAGCTTGATTCAATTTAATACATGTTAACACTTGACTTGCTTTATTTTTTGCTTCTTATGTAAGTTCTTCACTCAAACAGTAATTTTTCTGTCTTGTAAAAATAAGTACAGAGCTAGCAAACAGTTCCAATATCAAGGAATGATGATGTGGATAAATAAAGTCACAGTAAATCATCCAAAACTTGTAACATTGGATCAATATACAGGGGTATGATAACACCTGACCTCCCTCCAATTTCCTTTTATTCATGACACAGTCTTGGCAATTCTCTGCTAAAGGGTACTAAGTTATGTTGGCAAATATCATCACTGAGGTTTCCATCTGGTTTATTGTGTAACTTAGTTTCTTTTAAATGAAAAACAGGCAGCTCTTGGCTGAAGCCCTGAAATTAATTTTTCTCATCATTGAAGTATGGGGTCTGGAATACTCCTCATGCATTTACCAAAACTCCCTTATCCTAGCTTTTGCAATGCTCACCATCTGGTTCCTAGCATGTAACTGATAGGAATCCATGAGATTATTTTATTTCATACAGAATTGATTTACAATAATAGTACACTGGGCATAGAAAGGTGGAGTACCAGGTGAGCTAGTTACTTTATTTGGTCAGTTTAAATATCATCCATCAAAATAGATAATGAGAGAACTGTGGGTGGGATGACAGCAGATAAAATTAAGTCCCCAGCCAGTCAGTCTTTGTCTCCCACTCTTTTCAAATTCACTTCTACCCAAGTAGATAGCAGAATCAAATTGGGGTCTAGTTATATGCCCAGACAGATGGATGAATCAGGCAGGGGTCTTATGCTCAAATTGATGACAGTCTGGAGATTAAAGGAAAGCAACAGGGACTACAAGGATCTGTTAACGTGCAATCTAAGAGAGGTCCAATGACAATATTTCAGACTAGACAATTTTCAGACTAGACTAGACTAGACAATATTTCAGCCTGCACAGGACAGAGACTTGTGTAGGAACAATACCAGGTCTTCTTATAATGGAGGCCATCAAATAGCTAGGGACTGGACTTAGAAAGTCATATATGAGAACATCTTGGTATAAGAGAGTGATGTCTTCACATAAATAGGGGAGACCTGCACATGTGGTAGGACTTAGATCCATATAATAAATAAAATTTAACTTCTTACTTAACCCTCTGAGATTTGTATGCAAATCATTTATACAATTTTTAAGAACTCACCAGTTTAGGATAATTCACTTTTGAAATACTAGTAAAAGCAAGGCAATTATATCAGAAGACTATATATTCACATATGTGTATATGTGAAATGATACACATTTAAGTGTTGTTGTTGAATAAAAAAACAGTAAGATATATTGTAATGAATATAGTGACATATGCGATAGACCAAATTTAAAATTCTAGCTTTATAACATACCATTTTCATATTTGCTTATTTAAATTTCTCTTTTCTCACAGTACAAGTGTAATGACCCCTTCCTCCTAAAGTTGTATAGAAATCATGACAATATACAGCACAGAAAAGTTATAGGGCATGGCCTATGTTCAATAAATATTACTTGTTATTATGGATATCGTTATTGTGATGCTGAAGACTAATATTTATTGTGTGTTCAAGGAATTCTGGAACTTTTCTACATTACTGATATACTACAACTTATTATTAACAAAAATAAAGGTAAAGCAAAGGAAGGGTGCTAGTCCGGTAAAAATAATTTAGTTTTGTATATATTTTGTTATGTGTTATTTGTGAAGATTTTTGAAGACTTGGTATTGTAATTCAAAGTGGGACATATATGTAATTTCATCCAAATAAATTTGTGCCAGATAGGACATAAAAATATTTGTCCCAATGACTAGATTTATCAAGATGAATGACTATGTTGAACTCACAGTATGAGGAAAAGTTGAAAGCTCTCAAGTATATCCCTGTCATTAAATCATTGGTTGTAGTTTTCTGCAGAGCAGTATGAAGAAAGAAAACTGAATAATTATTCAAAGACTCAATTTGAATTAAATGGTTACATTATAGATATTACAATTTTATTCTTCAATAATAACTCAATACATTTAAAATATATTATCCAGTATAAATTTTCGTTTCCCCTGTATATTTAAATAAAATAATATATAAAGATAAGCTTATAAGCCACACAATGATAAACAAACATGAAATTTAGCTCTCAACATTTTTTAATAATTCTATATAGTGAAAAAGATAAACTTATATCTATCTTTTCTTCCTCTATTTTTTGGGGGGGCTACACCCAATGGTGCTCAGGATGTTTGGGTCTGTAATTAACAGTCATGCATGGCAATGCTCAGAGGACCATTTGCGATGCTGGGGATAGAGATAGGGTCTGTTGCATGTAAGGCAAATGCAGCAAACCCTGGGGTCTTTGGGGCTATTTTTCTGGCCCTATAGACCTGAACCTCTTAAATGTGTGCAATGATCTCTATATGAGGTTGCATAACAATATGAGTTAATGAATAAATTACCAACAGTAAAAGGTTTCTGAATTCAACATGACCAAAATTAATTTAGGATCAAGTAAGTAATGACTCTCCTGTGTTTCTGGCTGGCATGTGGGCAAAAAAAGCGATCACATGACTGTGAACCCAATCAGAGTGGAATAAGTTCAAGAGGCCTGATCTGAGACAATAAGAAAGGAGAGTTTAAAAATCTGAGTGAAATTGGTATATTTTAATGAAGCAGGAAAGGGTAGGCCTCAAGGAAACAAAAAGCTATAATTCATGTGAGATGCATGGTATCAATATTAAGTGCTTCCCTATTCTCTTACTGTTGAATGACTTGATTTTTTTTCACTAAAACCCTCAGACTTGGAGTATATCCAGTATTGAAGATGGTATTGTAAATCAGTGGTCGTTTACAATGCACCAAGAGTTTGCCAAACTGCTCCCTAAAGAAGTTTTATAAAAAAATAACTATTTTTCAATGGAAGCAAAAAGCAAGATGATAGGGCAACAGATTAGTATGTAGTCAGCCACCAGATGGAACCATACAGAAAGTTTGAAGCAACTGCCCTAAAAACTTTCAAGTTTTTAGGAGCTCATCTACGAGCCAGGATATCTGACCTAGATTTACTTTGACTCATTAACTCATACTCAGTGTAAATGGAGGTTTATCTTACAATAAAAATGTATTCATCTACATATTAAATTTTAGTTTTGGGGCTACACCTAGTACTGTGTAAATGACAAAAGGCAAATAATACTAATCTACTCATCTATAGTTTATATTTCTACATTTTCTCCATAATGATTCTATAAATTATATTTTGTGAACTTTGATAAAATAAATAACACAAATATATTTCACTGGGAATGCTAGTAAATTAATACTGTCCAAGAATAATGTAAAAATATTTTAGTCTTACTTGTCTGCAGTGAATCCAAAATTTCTTTGATATTTCCACAGTAGTCATTTCATACAAGATTAGGCCAATTTCAATATATTCTATTTTTAAATTTTTCACACAAATTTTCTATTTCTAGAAAACTGTAATAATTTATTTTTATTTAATTTCTGGAGATTACAAATTTTATCATGGTATAGTTGATTCTTCTATAGACTATTTCTGCAATATGAATTAAGTGGGAAAATAAATGTCTAAGGAATTACCGTCATCAAGTGTTCCTATTTTTCATAGTATGTAATTAAAATAATCTAATAGTATCTGGAATTAGGATATTGAAATGTTTTGCTGGCACTAGAAATTGTGAATCATCATAGCATTAAGAAAAGTTTAATAATGAGATTTTTTTAATGATCATTGCTATTGTAAGAGTAAGCCATAAATTCATTTGCCTTTGAAGCTTTAATGGTTGGAAAATTCTGTGAGATTGTATTAGTAAGACAGAAGTGAATAAGTAGGATATATTGGAGTACTTGCTAAAAATAAGGTCCAAAGAATTACAAGACAGAATACACCTATGCTATTTAATAGTGTTGAATTGATGGATAGAAAAGAAGTCTATGAAAATTGGCATATTTTACTCATATAGGTAAATGTGGTAAATGTTTAAATTTAGAGCACCATTGGAGGACACAAATTTCAGATTCTGGGAGTAGATAATGTCAAGAGTTAGACCTGATAAATAGTATAGCAAGCAGATCACCTGTCAAGCACATAACCAAACCATGCTTGAACCCCAGCATCACATGTGATACCTGAGCTTCACCATGAGTGATCACTGAGCATAGAGTCATGAATAAGCCCTGAGCATTGCAAGGAGTAGCCAAAACAAAAGGGAAGAAGAAAAAAAGAACATTTTAGGAGTTGAGTTATATAGAAGTCAAAGCCAAGTTCAATCTTTCTTATACTCCAGATATTAGAGTGTCTGTATATTAAGGCCAACAATATTTCAGGCAATCGATATCCATGAGATAGATTATAGGTCACAGTGAGAGTTGCCTATGTATACAGTAATTAGACTATCAAGTGACCCCTTTCTTCCCTTCTCATCCTCTCATATTCCTATCCAGGGATACATCCTCCCCAGATCTCTGAGTCCAACTTCTTAGACACAGTAATCTACAGAATCATGTAGATCCATGCCAGCATATAAGGCATAGATCCACAAATAGATAACCACTAATACACATATCTATCCCTGGATAGTTGTAGAAAAACCAGCCACAAACATGCCATCGTATAAACTGCATGTACATTAACTAAACTTTCAGTTGCTTTCATACTAAGACAAATACATATTGCAACATATATTAATAGCATATGCTCATAATTTGGATTTTCTGAGGAAAACTGTCGATAATATTGTGCATAGGCTTTGGTCAGCCTTATTTGGTTTTGGCTTAGTCATAAGCAATGTGTTTCCCAACGAAAATAAACTGCCCTACATATAGTTGGGTGACCTCCTGTGAAAGATGATTATATGGGGTAAAGACTGTCATTCCCTACATGTGAAAAATTTCTATGCCCTTGGAATATTTTTGATGTTTGAATCTCCTATTTTCAAAAAGCACTAAACAACATAAACTCTAGCAACAAAAAATATTATCCTAAAAACGTTTACTTTTTAGTATTTTGAGAAAAAAATTGCTCTGTTGGGAATAATAATCTTATCAGTGAAAATATGGTAGTTGGGGAGCTCCAATTTCAGTTTTGGCTGAATAACTTACATCAGAACAACTCTTTAAAAATAGGTATAAGGACAAAGAGTGATGAGTGCAGCTAGAGAAATAATTACATTGAGAACTATTATAACAATGCGAATGAATGAGGGAAGTAGAAAGCCTGTCTCGAGTACAGGCGGGGGGTGTGGTGGGGCGGAGGGAGATTTGGGACATTGGTGATGGGGATGTTGCACTGGTGAAGGGGGGTGTTCTTTACATGACAGAAACCCAAGTACAATCATATTTGTAATCAAGGTGTTTAAGTAAAGATATTAAAAATAGGTATAAGGGGCCTAAGCAATGGTGCAAGTGGTAGGGCGTTTGCCTTGCACGTACTAACCCCACTGTGTCCCATGTGGTACCTCAAGTTAAGAGCGATTTTTTTTTGCTTTTTGGGCCACACTCGATTACGCTCAGGGGTTACTCCTCGCTCTATGCTCAGAAATTGGCCCTGGGATGTCGGGATTCTAACCACCGTTCTTCTGCATGCAAGGCAAATGCCCTACTTCTATGCTATCTCTCTGGCCCCAGCCAGGAGTGATTTCTGAGCACATAGCCAGGAATAACCCCTGAGCGTCATTGCGTGTGGCCCCAAAAGCAAAATAAATAAAGGTATAAGATAGAAATCTGTATAAAATATATAAAACAACAGTTTAAAGACATCAGACAAAAATAAATGACGTTAAATCTTATGATGCCTCTGTCTAATAAACAAGTTAAGATGAACTTGTTATGTTTTGTTGTTGTTTTCTATTTTGCTTTTAGGGAGAGACACACCCAACCATTCTTAGAGCTTACTCCTGACTCTGCTCTCAGGAATATCTCCTAATGTGATCTGGGGAGACTATATGGAATGAAATCTGGGTCTGCGACATGCAAGACAAGCACACACACTGTTATATTCTTTCTGGCTTTAATGAGCACCTTTGAAAGTTCTTATATGATCAGAAAACAGGCTCCCTATCATTAACAAGTTTAGATGACATGTTAGAATTCCTCAATGGTGCAATAAGAAATATTTATTAGAGATATGCATTAGGAAGAAACAAATAATTATAAGTATCTAAATAGAATCAGAACTGCATAAATATAAACCCAATAAATATAATAAATATTAGAATTTGTTAAAAACCATTGAATGTATTTAATTATCAAATTATTTCTCTTTGCAAAAATAGTAAATTGCAATTTGAATTATTTGTGAATAATTTCACATATTGTAGTATATTTACAAAACTGTGATATATGTACAAAATGAGATAGTTGGTAGTACAAAAAAGGTTTAATTATGAAGTTTGCTGCAACATGTGTGGAATTATAGGGTATTATGGTGAGCAAATAATTTAGGAAGAAAAAATATCAAGCAATTTCACATATCTGTGGGATAGAATAGAAATAAGATAGTGTACAATGACAGATCTTTGACATTGGAGAAGCCAATTTAAAAACTGGGAGGAAGGTAAGAGGAAAATACACAGTTTAGATGTAGGGCTCGTGATACAGTATTGTGGGCATTTTGCTAGTAGTGGCATATAGTAACTTTTCATATAAATGTCATAAAAATAATATTGTCATAAACTAAATAATATTCTAATAGCAGAAAAGAAAATATTTGCCATGTTTTAGGTGTGTGAATTATCCTAATCATTTAGGACTTTTTAATTTTGCATCTCATGCTTATATAATTTAAAAAAATCTAATACGTATATGTTTGTAAACTTCATAGCAATTTTATTGATTAAAGAATCATATATAGAAACCAAAAAGTTCATAAACAAGAAAAGTGGGACTAAGTACTGTCACATATCTCTGAACAGTGTTCTGAGATATGTTTTAGGTGATTTTTGTTTATTTGTAAAGTTATAAATTAAGTTAGATGAACCTAGAAAGCATAGTCAACAACATACTAGGCTAGATAGTATGACTTATTAATATTACTATTGTATATGCAGTTGTTATTGATAAGAATGTCCTTAGGCAACATATGACTGTATAATATTACAAAGGGATGCTTGGAAACTATGACCAAGGAAGAATCACTAATTATTACAATATAAACGAGTGAAGGAAACCAAACCCAAAAGACTAATGATGTATTGTTCGGTTTATATAATCTTCAAATTGAGAAAAATTTAATCAAGAGTAGGCAAATCAGTACTTACCAATAAAAATAGTAAAATCTGTGCAAAGTCTCAAGGGAGGCTTCTGATATACAGGGAGAATTCTGTATATGGGATATATTTTTGTGCATGTTTGAAAAATTCTTGGTTATAAAGTTATAGTATTTACATTAAATCTAACATAAAATTTATTTATTTATTTTAAGGGGCATTCTTGATAGTGCTTAGGCATTACTACTGGCTCTGTGCTCAGGGCTCACTTATGATAGGACTCTGGAGATCATATAAGGTGCCAGGGACCAACTAAAGTTTGTCACATGCAAGGCAAATGCCTTGTCCACTGTACAATTTCTCCAGTCCTGCATAAAGTTTTATATAAACATCCAAGAACACAGAAACAAATTAACTTCCAACGACATTGACTACCACTGCAAAATATACTAGACAAATTCATTTTCTGTTAAAACTAATAGCTGTGTTAATTTTGGGAAATTATTTTGATCCTCATTGGTTAAAATAGGATCTTCCACTTTGAAATCCTACGATGGAAAGATCATTTTTAATATTATGCTTGAGGACATCAACCTCCTACTTGCAGTGTGGATAGAGTTATCTTACTTTTGTTTAGTAGAGATAGGTCTAAGGTCCATAACTATATGGTTGCTGTCTACCCCAATTCCTTTCATTTTCTTTCTTATTTTTTGGGGGCATACCCAGCTATGCTCAGGGATTCCTCTTCATTGTGTATTCAGGGATGATTCCTGCTTATGTTTGGGGGATCATATGTATGCCGGATAGAACTGGGGTCAGGAGTGTGGAAGGCAAGTATGCTACTTGATGGACAATCACTCTAGCCCTCCACCCCAATTTCTTGTAATGACTTTCAGTGAACTATGAGAAATACACAAGTTTTATTATGCTTTGGACACAACATCATATAGATTTGGCTCAGGGCATGATTTAACTTCACCAGTAACACTGTGATGCAACCTGGATATAGAAGCTAATGATTTGTTGATCTTTTCTCCTTAACTACAATATGATAATAAGAATTTGTATAAAATTTAAACACTGTTAACAAATATAAGATGGGTACTTGATATATAATATAGGGATTAAGGTATATGCCTTGCACGTGAATGATTATTTTGATCTTCACATGCTTCCCTGAACATCATTGAGTGTACCCTAGCAGATTCTGAGCACAATTTATGTGCTCTGGTGGCCCCGAGACCCTGGCTCTAAGCCAGGGTGTCACTGGTAATCCCTGATACTGCAATATTGAGCAGCATTACACCTAGACCCCATATTGAACTTCTGAACCAGTTGGACAAGAATTTCTGGGGGGTCCCAAAACCTAGAAGCACCATTCGGGAGACAACACCCAAAACAATTAAATGTACATGTAATATAAATAGTAAATTTCTCTGGTGAGTTCACCTCTCATATCATTGGATAATTCATTAAAGAATTATGATTTATAAACACCCTAGTGTTTATATATATAGTTACTTCCTCTATATTACCTCTGCTTTGCTGTTACCATATACAGACTAAACTTTGTTCTTTTTTTTTTTTTTTAGGACCATATCTGCCAGCCCTCACGGCTCACTTCTGGCTCTTACTCAGTGATCTTTCTTGGGGGTATTTGGTTGCCCACATGACTACATGGGATGTCAGGGATGAAATCAGAGTTGACTGCATACAAGTCAAATCTATTGCCTAGTTGTACTATCTTTATGATCCCACCTTATTCATTTTAATGCTCAAAAGTGTCCCAATAAGTGAGTTTGAAAGCTCTTTATTTGTTTGAAAGCTTTTTATTTGGATATCTTGGATGACACAAATTTCCACTGTTACAGTCAATATAACGAACATTCTTGAGTATGTCATTTTGTGAGCATGAAATGTTATCTTCAGATTAAATTATTTAAGGAAGAAATACTGGGTAAATTAAAACAATATTTTCAAAAATATTTACTATCTCTCTTTGTGGTTTATGACTTTCACTTCTATCTGAAACATTCTTTCTGACCATTTGCATGGTTAAACTATGTACAAGACATGTAACCATTTTGTTAAACCTTCCAAATTATATATTTAATTATAAATTTTAAATAAATAAAAATTAGAAACTTGCCAAATCTGAAGCTGCTGTTCAAAGTGAGAAATTAAAATATTTTAAGCAACAGCCAAAAAATTATTATCAAAGTGAAGAAAACTGTTTTACAACAAAAAGGTACATCTCACACCACAGAGACTAGCATACATCACAAAGAACAAAAACAATCAGTGATGACAGGGATGTGGGCAGAAAGGAACTCTCATTCACTGGTGTTTGAAATGTCATCTAGTTCAACCCTTATGTAAAACAATATGGAGATTCCTCAAAAAACTGGAAATTGAGCTCCCATATGATCCAGCTATCCCACTCCTACACATTTACCCTAGAAAATTCAAAATACAATTCAAAAATCCTTTCCTCATACCTATATTCATTGCAGCACTATTTACAATAGCCAGACTCTGGAAACAACCAAGATGCTCTTCAACAGATGAATGGCTATAGAAACTGTGATACATATACACCATGGAATATTATGCAGCCATCAGGAGATATGAAGTCATCAAATTTTTCTATACATGGATGTACATGGAATATATTATGCTGAGCAAAATAAGTAAGAGGAAAAGAGAGACACAGAATAGTCTCACTCATCTATGAGTTTTAAGAAAAATAAAAGACATAGAAATAACTCCCAGAGATGAGGGCCAGAAGGACTAGCTCAAGGTATGAAGCTCACCACAAAGAGTGGTGAATGCAGTTAGAGAATAACTTCGCTGAGAACTATCATAAAAATATCAGTGAGTGAGAAATGTAGAAAGCCTGTCTCTAATATGGCGGGGGCTGTGGAGGGAGGAGATGGGCACATTGGTGATGGCAAGTTTGCACTGGTGAAGGAGGGTGCTCTTTTTATGACTGAAACCCAAATATGATTTTGTTTGTAATCATGGTGTTTAAATAAAGATAGTATTATTAAAATGAAATAAAATTAAGAAGCAAAAAAGAAAACTGTTTTAAAGCACTATCATATATATATATTAATTATGAAAATTTATTTTGGTAGATATTACTTTTAAATATGAATCTTTATGTTCTAGATTATTGGTCATGATAGTGAATCATTTATCTATAGCTATTTTATTAAATATTTTTCTTAGTGTATATTTAACAAGAGAAAACTATTTATATTGAGTAATATACTTAAGCTACAATTCTAGGATTTTCAATCAGAACAAGGCAACAACAGTAAGCTGTCACTCAGCTCCCAAAGTGAAAGGACATCCTCTCAGCCTCACATCTCTCACCCTGGTTAGAAGCTGCAACCACTTCTACTGCTGATTCACTCTTTATGACCCTTTTTCTCCCTCCTTCCAATGTAAACTGTTGCATGGTAGCAGACTCAGCTCCAGAGGTACCCCCAGCTAGAGGATACTACCTCATACCTGACTGATGCAAATCATTTCTCAGACTCAATAAGACTATGGTGTGGGGCAAAAATGTGCCTTGGATCTCATCCCCTATTAAGACTATCTCAAAAGACTTAATAGGGATATCTGTTTTCTTTGTATGCTTAATTTCTTAATAATTATACATCTTAGTGTGTTTATTTCCAATTATAAAGATAGCCACCTCATCCTTTTTTTTACTTTAATTTTTGCTTGTTTTGATTCTGCTTAGTATAAAATTCTCGTAGAAAAATCTTGCTTGGAACAAAAACTCTGGTCAAAACCAGGGCATAGAGACTGTATAGCCTGTCATTTTTACTTCCAAATGCACCAACAATAGTTTATGACATCGTTTCTTTTTTTGCAGGCACACTACAGTGGGAAATCTTATGTGTAGAAAACAAGTTTTTATCTACTATATATAGAAACAAGTTCTTATGGGATAAGAACCCATACATTTTATAATACAGGATTGCCTTCCACCCTGAACATGTCATGGTGACTCTACTTAGACCTCAAATGATCAAACATTGACCATTGAACACTGAATCCCAGATCCCAACCTTAGAACTGGCATAGTTCCATACACCAGCACCAGGAAGTAACTTTTCCCCTGGGAAGTCCCTAACACCTCTATGGTATCAACTTGCCCAGGGTAAATTCATCATCCAGTCTACAAGGAAACAGCAACAACTTGATCTAAGGGTAGGTTGCCCTACCTCATCACCTACCAGTGATATGAAATCACGACACTCTTTCCTTTGATCTGTGCAAAAACCAAGATCACTAAATACAGAAGACTGACTACAACAACAGTGACTGAGCAGCACATCTGGAACCATAAAAAAAAACGAGTCTACCCTAGATTTTGTCCTAGAATCTGTGTAAAAACCAAGATCTCTAATTACAGAGGACTGATTTTGACAACCACAACTGAGCAGAACATTTTCTGGTACCATAAAGAAAGACCTTGGGATTCAACAATTAACATGTCCAGAGCCTGTAGTTGGTCTCATGACTGTATGCTTCAACAGTGTAGACACTCTATATCTCTTAGGCCAAGGGAATTTTCTTTATAATTTCCTCAATACTTAATATTCCTATGCAAAAAAAACAAACAAACAACAACAAAAGTCAAAATTGTCAAAAGTCCTTCACACTCTAGCTCCTCCTTTTTTCTTTTCATTTTCTTTTTCTCTTTTCTTCTTTTAAATTTATTTATTTATTTTTTGGGGGGCCAGACCCATTTGATGCTCAGGGGTTACTTTTGCTAAGTGATCAGAAATTGCTCCTGGCTTGGGGGGACCATATGGGACACCAGGGAATCGAACCGCGGTCCTTCCTTGGCTAGCGCTTGCAAGGCAGACACCTTACTTCTAGCACCACCTCACCGGCCCCTTAAATTTATTTTTATAGCTCCTATACAGGGGCCTCGCCCACTTTCTTTTTTGTTGTTGTTTATGTTTCTTAACAGAACCATAGAAAATGAATAAATTTTTTCTGTCTCAATTTTTTTCTACATTTTCTTACAAATTGAGAAAAAATATATTGGATGGTACCAAGGACAAAACAGTCTCATGAGCATTAAATGGAAATAAAAAATTATCAGACCTAAATACCCAATCAAAAATCAACAACAATAAAATCAAGACCAAAACTATAACAAGCTATACACAAAAGGCACCTGTTACACTAACAGTCCAGGGGGCTAAGGGTGGAGGTAAGGGATGCATACTGGGAACAGTGGCAGAGGGAGGTCAACAGTGGGAATTGCCCTAATTCATTCTCACTATGTACCTTAAATATAACTGTGAATGACATGTAATTAAAAAATAGCAAATTTTAAAAATTAAAAGAAAATAATGAGGCAACAAAACCTAAAACGTAAATTTACTAAATTTATTAATTTACTAATAAGTAAATATGAATATGTTCTTTAGAAATTTTATGCCCATTAACTTCATTCAGTTAAATATTAAGTTTAATTGATTAAAATTTTATTATACTATTAAAACAGATTTCCTCTGTAATTATATTCAATGTAATGAAAAATATTGATATTTTTCATAGCTTTTATTTTGGGACTAAGGTTATGTAATCAGTGTTTTTGTACTAAATTTAACAGACACATTTTTCAAAATAAATTTATTAAAGTAAAATGCAGCATAGTTGACATAACTGATCATAATACATTTGTTTCAGGATGATAGGTAGCAAAGTTATAAAAGAATATAAAGAAAATAGGAGATCTAAAATAAAAAACAAAGAATGGGAAAAATAAAAGTTTATTAGCAGATATATTTGTGACAATTATTTTATCACATGTTGATGCTTTGTTTATGTCCATGACTTCCCAAACTACCTCATTGAGACTTTTTCTCTAAAACTTTATCATTTGTTCACAGATCCTCTTTCTCTTATGCCTGTAACTCATCTTGCTTACTTAGAATACTCACTGTCCCATCTAGAGGTACTCTTCTCTCCCTAACTCTATCACAATAGTAATCTTTCTTTTCCTCCTCACCATAGAAAGTTGCCAGGGATTTACAATTTTGACTCTTATACTTGCTGTTTTACATATAACAATGCTAGTTTGAAAAAAGTTAGTCCATTGCCTGGTTAGGTGAAAACTGGTGATATGTTGGACGAGGATGAGAAGCACCTTGTAAAGATGATCTTTCATTGAATCACTACTTTCTTTTGTAAGTTTATTGTAATTTAGTTTTCTTTGCATACTTATAGCCATAGCTAGCAACTCTACATGAATTTAATGAATTAATACATTCATGTATAAATTAAATTATCAAAATACATAAATATATTAAAATGCTACATGAATTTTTCTTGTGGTTGAAATAAAGTATAGTCTATAGCAGGTCAGATACTTATAATAAAATATAATACAATTTTATAAATAACTATAATATAATTCTGATACTCTGTTAATAACTGTTCTACTTCCCATTTTATGCTTGCTTTTATTCTCTAAACGTAAGTATATAGCGAATGTCTTTATCTAACTCATTATATTTAGCATAATGCTCAAAATTCATCCATATAGTGACAAATGGCAAATGTCTGGCACTAAAGACATAGTACAATGGATAAAGCATTTGCCTGCACACAGCTGACACAAATTTGATCCCTGACACCTCAGAGTCCACTGATCCACCAAGAATGACACTTAAACATGAATCCTGGAGTAAGCACTCTTACATTTGACTGAATAATATTTGTATAATTTCATATATTATATGCAGTGATAGTCTTTTTTGTATGCTGCCACAGCTGAAATTGCTTAATGGTTATGCCTGTCTCAGTGTTCATTAGGAGACCATTTGGTGCCAAGTATAGAACCTGCATGCACTTGACCCACTGATGGTGAACTCAGCATGTCATTGTGTAAATACTGTCCCCATAGATTCAGGGTAGCAGGAGCCATATAAGGTTGGAACGTGGCTATATTTCCTTTGGTGGTAATGGCTCTTAGTCTCCTAGTGCTTTGTCAAATGGAGGAAGAAGGAATATTGCCTATTCTTTGTAAGCTATAAGGAAACTCTTGTAGAGCCCAATTATGAGACCATATCAGGTAGATATTATGGAAAGATCTGCCACTGTATCAATCATACCCCTGATTTACTTGACATCAATTTTTAGGGAAATTATTGAGAATAAACATTTTGTGCAGTTTATATGTGAATGCCACAATAGGGCCCCGTAGAAGCTCCTAAGAGATTGATGCTGCCAAATCCTCCAAGCCTCGAGCGATTGGAGTGGTCCTGCATTAAAATGAGAGGAGTAGGAGTTTTGTATTTCTCTCACCCTGTTTAAGAGTCCATATTATAGGCACTGTTATTAGGATTATTATATAGACCTCATAATATGGGTCTATAACCCTCACATGAACATTAATGCTCTTTATTGTTAGGCTGCTACTACACAACAGCAGACCTGCTGTGCCTGGTGTTATAGATCCCTTTATGCCTGAACAGTTTGTATGGGCATTGTGCTGGAGTCGGTGTTATAGCAATAGGGCAAGGAATGTTCAGTGGTGACAAGCTGTAGTAAGTTTACAGGTCATAAGACTGCATGACATGTTGCCCCCAAATTTTGGGGGCCTGAGTAGGCCCTGTGGCCAGTTTCCCAAGCACTTGCTGAAAATGAGCAGGGCAATCTCTCCAGAGGGTGGAGAATTCCCTTCTGTAGTTACCAAACTTGCCACAATTAAAACATCTACACCAGATTTGGAGGTCCGAGGTTGTCCTTTGCTTACTTAAGCATATCAGCAATCTTTTGCGCAGGTATTGCCTCTATCACATTTAGGTCCAGGCGGTGGCCTCAAGAATGTACGATTGGGTGGGGCAATAAATGATCTTCATTGTTATCCTGGTCTTCTAGCTTGTTTTTGACTGATAAGACTCAAGGGCATTTACTGGTGCCTGGTGAGAAATGGAACCAACTTTCCAGCACGACTTGAGGAATCTCATTATGTCTTCTCTCTTCCTTATTGGTCTTAGTGTGGCCTGACAGTACTCATTAGCATATTCAAATGTGAGTTGCTTTATTAAATGATCCTGAGCAGCGCAGCTTAAGCTTGCAACGTGGGCTTGTGGAGTCTGAGAGTGGTTCCCAGATCAGAAAATGCCCTCTAGCTGAGGTCTCTCAAAAGACAAATCAGGTATCAAGCACAGTCCACAGTGATATGGGAGCAAAGGGGCCGCCAAGAGCAAAGCAGCAGCAGCAGAAGCTTCTTCCCAGGCTAAGGCAAGGTGGGTAGGGAATCTCTCTTTTCACTTTGGGAGCTATTTGGCAACTGTTTGGGATGGAGGGAACATTCCAGTTCCTGAGGTGATAAGAACTGAAGGTATAAATGGTGAAATAGGGAGAAAGAAAAGATCAGGTTAAAGCTTTGATCCAGATTTCATCCCTCACAGACTATTTTTTTTCATTGTGGATAAATAACTTTATTATGAACCAATTTGTAACCACAGTGTGCAAATAAAGTACTTAAAAAAAAAGGAAAAAGAAGTACTGTGGGTGCCTTGGTCAGCAGTTGTAGCATTTCTTTCTTTCTTTCTTTCTTTCTTTCTTTCTTTCTTTCTTTCTTTCTTTCTTTCTTTCTTTCTTTCTTTCTTTCTTTCTTTCTTTCTTTCTTTCTTTCTTTCTTTCTTTCTTTCTTTCTTTCTTTCTTTCTTTCTTTCTTTCTTTCTTTCTTTTTCTTTCTTTCTTTCTTTCTTTCTTTCTTTCTTTCTTTCTTTCTTTCTTTCTTTCTTTCTTTCTCTTTCTTTCTTTCTTTCTTTCTTTCTTTCTTTCTTTCTTTCTTTCTTTCTTTTTTCTTTCTTTCTTTCTTTCTTTCTTTCTTTCTTTCTTTCTTTCTTTCTTTCTTTCTTTCTTTCTTTCTTTCTTTCTTTCTTTCTTTCTTTCTTTCTTTTTTCTTTCTTTCTTTCTTTCTTTCTTTCTTTCTTTCTTTCTTTCTTTCTTTCTTTCTTTCTTTCTTTCTTTCTTTCTTTCTTTCTTTCTTTCTTTCTTTCTTTCTTTCTTTCTTTCTTTCTTTCTTTCTTTCTTTCTTCTTCTTCTCTCTTCTTTCTTTCTTTCTTCTCTCTTCTTTCTTTCTTTCTTTCTTTCTTTCTTTCTTTCTTTCTTTCTTTCTTTCTTTCTTTCTTTCTTTCTTTCTTTCTTTCTTTCTTTCTTTCTTTCTTTCTTTCTTTCTTTCTTTTTCTCTCTTCTTTCTTTCTTTCTTTCTCTCTTCTTTCTTTCTTTCTTTCCTTCTTTCTTTCCTTCTTTCTTTCTTTCTTTCTTTCTTTCTTTCTTTCTTTCTTTCTTTCTTTCTTTCTTTCTTTCTTTCTTTCTTTCTTTCTTTCTTTCTTTCTTTCTTTCTTTCTCTTCTTTCTTTCTTTCTTTCTTTCTCTCTTCTTTCTTTCTTTCTTTCTTTCTTTCTTTCTTTCTTTCTTTCTTTCTTTCTTTCTTTCTTTCTTTCTTTCTTTCTTTCTTTCTTTCTATCTTCTTTCTTTCTTTCTCTCTTCTTTATTTCTTTCTTTCCTTCTTTCTTTCCTTCTTTCTTTCTTTCTTTCTTTTTTCTTTCTTTCTTTCTTTCTTTCTTTCTTTCTTTCTTTCTTTCTTTCTTTCTTTCTTTCTTTCTTTCTTTCTTTCTTTCTTTCTTTCTTTCTTTCTTTCTTTCTCTCTTCTTTCTTTCTTTCTCTCTTCTTTCTTTCTTTCTTTCTTTCTTTCTTTCTTTCTTTCTTTCTTTCTTTCTTTCTTTCTTTCTTTCTTTCTTTCTTTCTTTCTTTCTTTCTTTCTTTCTTTCTTTCTTTCTTTCTTTCTTTCTTTCTTTCTTTCTTTCTTTCTTTCTTTTCTTTCTTTCTTTCTTTCTTTCTTTCTTTCTTTCTTTCTTTCTTTCTTTCTTTCTTTCTTTCTTTCTTTCTTTCTTTCTTTCTTTCTTTCTTTCTTTCTTTCTTTCTTTCTTTCTTTCTTTCTTTCTTTCTTTCTTTCTTTCTTTCTTTCTTTCTTTCTTTCTTTCTTTCTTTCTTTCTTTCTTTTTGGTTTTTGGGCCACACCCGGCGGTGCTCAGGGGTTACTCCTGGCTGTCTGCTCAGAAATAGCTCCTGGTAGGCACGAGGGACCATATGGGACACCGGGATTCGAACCAACCACCTTTGGTCCTGGATCGGCTGCTTGCAAGGCAAATGCCGCTGTGCTATCCCCACAGACTATTTCTGAAGGGCATATGTATATTTTCTTTGGTTATTTCTTTACATGTTTTTCCTTAATAGGTGTAATTCCTTGCATAGACAGTATTTTTTTTTGTAGAAAAGTCAGCACTTACTCCTAGCTCAGCACTCACTCCTAGCTCAGCACTCAGGGATCACTCCTGCGGGCTCAGGGCACCATAAGGGATGCTGGGGATGGAGACCAGGTTGATCAAGTGAAAATCAAGTTTCCTCCCTTCCATACTCTAGATTGGCTGTACATAGTATTTAGGAGCACTTATACACTAGATTATCATGTACATTTTAGAAATAGGTAATACATGAATCCTTCCTCAAGGTTAACTTCATTCAGAAAGTGAAAACATTGGTAGTGTTAAAGGGACAGAGCTAAATATCCAAGCCAAAGACAACTATGTATTCATGAGACCTGAACGTTAACAATCAAAATTTATAATGCTGGCAGGCTGGATGGGGGTAGGCGTGGTAGCATGAAATGCACTCTGGGAACATTGGTGGAGGGAGGTTGACATTCATTGTTGGTGGGATAAAAACACATGTATAATTCTTGTTGTGTATTACCTTATGTAGATGTAGTTTTTCCTCATCCTTTTTTAAGTTTTGTGTAGTAGGAAATTCTAATACATAAGTTTCTATTGGGTTCTGAGTTCATATTAGAACCAGGTTATAAGGATTGTTTAGCTTGTTATTTTTATTCCCATATGCACCAGTTCCTTTTTGCATAGACACATTAAAATGAGGAATATTATATACAGAAAGAAGTTCTTACCTAATACGGATAGGAACAAATTTTATAACCCAGAGGAGCCTTTCACCTAAACATTTGTCACAGTGACTTGACTTCGGTTTCAGTCAATTGTATATTGACTGTTCACCTCCAAACCATGGATCCCATCTTTGAGTCTGGCATATTTTTCTGCACCAGCACCAAGAATCAAACTTCTACTGACGGAAGGTCCTAATACTTCTCTGGCACTGACTTGCTCCAAGTGGGTACATATGACACTCTGAGGACTTGGAAACAGCAACAACTTGCTTTCCGGGTAGGTTTCCCTGCATCACCAACTAACAGTGAGATGAAACCAATAGGCACTTACTGTCACCCTGACTTTGACATAAGATCTGTGCAAAAACAAAGAACTCTAATTACAGAAACCTGACTGAGACAACTGTGATTGAGGAGAACTTTTACTGGGACCATGACTTTGAGGGACTTTTGAGATCTTTTACTGGGTCCAAGACTTTGGGATTGGACAACTTAGTATGGCCATAGGCTTTGTTGGTCATATGGCAGGACACTTCATGTGTAGGGTCTCCCTGCTTTTAGGCCAAAATTTTTTCCTTTCTATTTTCACAAAATTTGCTGCACCTTTGCAGAAAACTGCCCCATATTTTTTCTTTTTTTCTTTCTTATATTTTTATCTTTTAAATATGGCCCTTGCCTTTTTTTATAGAAACATGAACACAGATCACTTGGTTTTACATCATATTTATGCATTTTTCAATAAAATTAAGAAAAAGAAAAAGAAAGGATGGCATCCAAGTGGTCTAAAGTGCAGTATGGAGGGGGAAAAAGAGAGAACTAAATATACAAGCCAAAATCAACAACAATATAATCAATAAGCTAAATTTTAGCTTGGGACCGGAGCAGTGGCACTAGAGGTAAGGCGTCTGCCTTGCAAACACTAGCCTAGGACATTCCCAGGCTTCTCATATGGTCTCCCAAGCCAGGATCGATTTCTGAGTGCATAACCAGGAGTAACCCCTGATTGTCCACGGTTGTGCCCCCCAAATAAAAAATGAAACCTTAATAATCTAAACTTAAAGCTCCTTTTATACTGGCAAGCCAGGGGATAAAGGATGGTAATATAGGATGCACTCTGGGAACTTTAATAGAGGGATGTCGAAATTGGTAGTGGGAATGGCCCTAACTCACTGTATATCTGAAATTCAACTATGAAAGACTTTGTAGATCACAATGGTTTCAATAAAATAAATTAAAAAAATAATCCTGTACCTATTTTCCCTTAACTTGTCTCTATACCACCTCAGGCATCATGCTGATGAATTGGAAAACTGGCTCAGACACATCCTGGAAGAACTTAGTAAAACTACCTCAGCTGTTTTTTCCTCACACAGGGCAATATCCCTAGTATAATTTAGAATTTTGCACGAATGGTAGCTTTTTTAAAATTATTTTTGGTATTCTCCCTCTCTTAATAATGTATCAAGGGGTATTTTGATTTCATATAGCTTCCTGCCTTATTTTACCAAGACAAATAATTTAGCTTTCACATCATCACTTAGCCACATTCACAATTGCATGTATTAGGATAGGCTCAGGCAAACTTTGGCCATGATCTGAAAGTCCTGTGGGGTCCAAAGTGTGTTTATTCTCCAGCCTGATACTCAGAACTGTAAGATGATGTTGGCTCATATGAATCAAAGGCTTTTTAAAAACTACTTGGGAGTTTATTCTTAATCTATAATATCTAGAAAGTTCATGGGGTATATTTATGTTGGCCTATAGTTCTTATCTTAATGGGGCTGGAATAGTTGACTGATTCTCACTTTAAGTAGGTGCTTATAGGCTCATTGTGGTACTTTGGTCATTTTAGGTCTGGGAGATGCAGGGGTATTGGATATTTTCATTTATGGTAACCATTGTGTCTGGACTTGTTTTATTCATGTATTGAACACTGATCTCTGCTGGAAACATCTTTCTTGTTCTGGTGTCAGTTTGGCAGAATAAGCCACTTGATTCAATATCTGGGTATCAGAGGTGGCATTTTTTTTTGTTCTGGGTTTTGGAATAGGTCTTGTAAAATTGGCAGTGGCTATTATATTTTTGTTGGTTTTCTTAACCAGTGGAGTGAGTTTGAGAGGTGTTGAAGAATTGATGCTTATCAGTAAATCAGTTACCATATTTTTATATTTTTTCAACATAAACTGAAGATAAATATTTTGAATTTTCATTGTTAATATAATTTGAATAGAACATTATTGCCTTAAGATCTGTAACATTTGACTTAAATGATAAAGGAACCCCAAAATTGTTTAATCCATATTGGGATAAGGATAAGGTCAGATTGAAGGCCAGGTAAAAGGAACAGGTATAAAATGTAAAGTAAAATGATACACTTGAAGGTAGCCAAAGGTCTTTCCAAATCAGGGAGATAAGCTGTAGCCAGGGTTAGAAACAGTTCAATACAATTGCTCCTTCAACTCTCTTTGAACTACCAATGCCTCTCCACCCTAAGTCTTCCAGGGGGCAGTGGTGGTTTGTGGTTATAGACTCAGCCAGCCAATCACAATTAGCGTCTAACTTAAAAGGGCAGAACACCATAAGGCTGGCTGGTGCTGGACTGTAGGACTAGAGATTCCCCTTTCTTTTTGTATTTAAAAATCTTTTTAGGGTAGGTAGTTCCAGGTAGGTGAGATCCAAAGGGCTATAGTTTGATGATGTCTTCAGATGTGTGCAGAGTAATTAGGGGATGATTGGTTTTCCATAGCTTCAGCTTCAGCATCGGCTTCAGCTGATGACACCATTAGTTGTGCAGGAAAAAAGGTTTCAGGATCCATTGCATATCATGTTTTAAGTTTCAGTTTTCCACTTTATGGAGGCTTTTCATTCTGTTGTCAAGGGAAGAAAAAGAGAAAAATGGAAACTTTGTTTACTAAATGTAGGATATCAACAAGAGCTTGGAATTTTATAAATTGAGCTCAACACATGGGTAATGGGGTTTAGCGAAGTGAAAGCCATAAAAAAGTGAAAGTAGTAAATTAGTTTAGAAGAGCCCATTACTCTAAATTGTGGATAATTCTCAATTATCTGTTTTCTATAGATAAATGCCCATTTATTTTATATTTTCCCCACTTAGTCTCTTCGAAAAATCTTTAAGTGAAAATACAAGATGTTATATTTTCTTATGAAAGACAAGAGGACAGTACCTCTAGACACTGTACAGATTTAATTGCACTTTATTATAGTGCTAATAGTGTCAATCTCAAAAATATATTGTGCTATTGTCAACATTAGCTGAAAAATTTTTAGAAGGCAAGAGATCCAGAAACTAAAATACCAAAGAATAGACCCAGAGCCATAGCAATAGTATAATATTTAGGGTATTCTCGAGTTATGGTACACTGACTACTGCCAAGATTGATTCCAGAGCACAAATTGTTATTTAAACTTTATTTTGTCTTTTTATTTTTTATTCTTCAGAAATTTTAAATTTATATACAGTAAAATTAATTGCAGAGAACACAAGTAAAAACTTGATAATTGATTATAATGAAATTGCCAGTGTATTGACAGCACCAAGCTCTCAGACCCTACCCAAATCATTACTTTCTCCAAATAAAATAATAAAAATGTGACATACACTGCAAGTAAAATTCCCAAACTAATTTTGATAGAAAAATTCCCTTATATAGGGGCCAGTGAGGTGGCACTAGAGGTAAGGTGTCTGCCTTGCAAGTACTAGCCAAGGAAGGACCGCGGTTCTATCTCCCGGTGTCCCATATGGTCCCCCCAAGCCAGGGGCAATTTCTGAGTGCTTAGCCAGGAGTATCCCCTGAGCATCAAACGGGTGTGGCCCCAAAAACAAAAAAAAATTCCTTTATATATTTTTGCTTCTTAAACTTTTAGTATTATGAACCTTAAAACTGCCTTTTAAAAACATTTGATTGAATTGAGTAGAATTTGTATCTTATAGGCTTTGCTCAACTATGTATCATTTTTACTGTTATGGAACTCATTCACGTTCATTCTTGTAAACTTTGTGACAAATTAATTATCTATGTATAAATGTGTTATTACATTGTTGGCTCAACGAAAATTTATGTGTCCATTGTACATGTGCAATGACGATATTTTCATCCCCTTAATATTTGATTACAAAAAGCATGATTTATTGCTATTAAATTATGTAATTATATTAATATTAGAAAATAAACATCAGTCCATGTTAACTTATTCAAATGTTAAATTATTTCTCTAGATTTTATAATTCCATACCTCGAGGTAGTAAAACAGGAAGGTTACTTAGCACATGACTGTTCTGGTTCAATCCCAATCATATGATGTGGTCCCTGAACATCACCAGGAGTGACCTCTGAGCACTGCCGGATGTGGTTCTAAAGTAAAACAGAACAAAACAACAATAACAGCAAATATTAATAAATTAGATTAGATTTTCAAGAACTCTGTGGAGGAGTGGATGCTTGTACTCACTTTCACGAAGTCCTGATGATCTCAGCCCAAATACTTCATACCTGGTGTTTAGGTCTCTGAAGAGATCCATGATGAAGTAGTGAAGTTGAGCCATTGGCAAAGCAGTTAATACTCAGATTTTATCCCTTGATCTTTCTTCACTGCTGTGATCTCATTAGTAATGTTGAACTAAAGTATGGGATATTTAAAGCCCTTTTTTATTCAAGGGAAAGATTTCAAATATGTTAAAATCTCACCATTAAGCATAGTTGTTGGCAATTAATACTAATGTTTACTTTTTAGTGCATGAAACTTCAAAAAACATAAAATGTATCATTGACTTTTTGTATTTATAGTTTTCCTCTTTTAATTTTTTTTACTGTGGAAATTCCTCTGATTTATTTTATCTTAATAAAAATAAAGTAATCCTTCCTTTTCATTAATGGTTCTCTGAAGTTAAAACACTCCAAAATCAGAATGCTGTTTTAAATCATTCACTTTTTTATGGGACACACTAAGCAGAGCTCAGGGATTACGCATAGAACAGGGATCATTCCTGGTGGGACTTGGGGGATCAAATGGGGTGCTTGGGATCAAACTTGGTTGAATGGCCATGTGCAACATGACTTTATTGCTGTACTACTACTCCAGCCTTTATACGTTCATTTTTAAACAATAATCTCTTTTTTTCCTCTTTGTGTATAAATATTTTATACTTCTGGATTTTAATGTAGGGAGGGAGAAAATAATTTGGACTGTTTTCTCAACCCATTTATTAATGTGTCTTTTCTTTACTGTTTTTATATGAAACTTTCATGGTACAGTAAATTTCTGTGTTCATATAGATCTGGTAATGTGTTAATTTCTCTAGTTTTTAACTGCTTCATTATTCACTTGTCACATTTTTATGTACCTTTTTGCTCATTTATGAACATAATGTCATTACTATGGACATTTTTGTTGTTTAATAAATCATTTCTTAGAACTCATGATCTTGACATAGCAAAATTTTGTTCATGTGAGATAAATTCGATTTTAAGAAATAGCAGATGGACCTATATTGAATCCTACAATTTAAAAAATCATGGCTGATGACAACCAGCTTAATTGATTGATTCAGAGACATTATCCAAGATTCCATCTTAATTCTTTACATTATCTGGATGTTGTTACATCATTACAATAGAAGTTTGATGCAATCCACTGTGGATAAAAGATGTCTGATATGAGGTGTAGGAGAACCAGTTTATGGTAGGAAGCTTGCCGCAGAGAGCAGGAGAGTGCAGCTAGGGAAGAAGAGGGACCACTATGACAATGATAGTTGGAAATGCTCACTCTGGACAAGAACTGAGTGCTGAAATGAGATAAAGTGATATGCATGACACACTATCAATAATAATATTGAAAACCACAATGTCTAAAGGGGAAAAGGGGAGAGAGAATGAGAGAGAGAGAAGAAAAATGTCTGCCACAGAGCAGTCAGGGAAAATGGCAGATCGGAGGACTAGAGAAAATTTGGGGACATTGGTAGTGGGATAAGTGCACTGTAAAGAGTGTTGTGCATTGCATCACTGAAATTCAATCAGAAACAACTTTTTAGTTGTTAAAATAAAACAACTCTATTATGAACAACCTTGTAACCACAGTGTTTAAATAAAGTAATTAAAAAAAGGTCTCAAAGGAAATTTCTTGTCTCGATTCTTTTTGTTTATTCTTGAGTTTGTAAGACTTCTTAACTGAATTCTTTGGACTTGCTCACTTGGTAGTGGTTGGGGGACTATGTATGTATGATCCCTACTATGGTAGTAGGGATCAAATCATATTCACCTTCTTGCAAAAATTGCCTTAGCCTACTTCTCCCTGCAATCCTTTTTCCCTTCTTAAGATATAGTTAAAATTTCCTTCGATTCCTGTGTGTATATATTCTTCGAGTCTCATTGACACATCACATTGCTGATCATGTAGCTACTAAAAGAAAAAAATGACATAATTGGCTTGTAAACCAAACAAGAGTCACCACCCTTCCTCACATGGATCTGGGTACCTGCAATCTTCTCCATATTTTATAAATATTTCAAATTAATCAAGGAAAACTGTTTCATCAAAAGAAATGAGGAAATACCCATTGAATTAGCAATGTCAATGTATGCATTCTCATTTAGAGAACTTTATACAATTCTATCTCAATCTGGTCCTCATCAATGAGTATTGAATACTCATTTGCTGTTAAAGGGTGATATTCTGCCATTAACAAAAACCTAGATAGACCACCTAGACGATAATATGCTAAATGCTATAAATTGGATGGAGAAAAACAACTACCACATAATTCCATTCCTTTTGAATACAAAGAAACCAAAGATGTAATATGATTAAATCGAATTGTGGTTTTTATAAACTTTGGAAGATGCTGAAAGTATGTAAAGTAAAAAAATGTGTGATGCTCAAGGGAAAATTAAAATTTTTGGTGATCATGTGGATTAAAATTAATGCATACCTGAAACTTACAACATGTTATAAATTGGTGTTACCTCAATAAATATCTTTAAAACAACAAAACCATGAACTAAAAGAAATGCTCCCTGTGTTGACCAGTGAATCAACTTCCCAATAGCATTAAGCTCTAATTTATTGAATAATGATTTTTAAGGTTAATTTTTTTGAAACTGAATTGGAAAACTAATGTTATAAAATGTATGCCTTCAACATACAAACCCAGTTGTTAAGTTTGTGGTATCCTTTATTCTAATATGAGGTTTTTCTTTTTCTTTTTTTATTACTTTTTTGTTTGGGGGCCACACTTGGCTAGGCTCAAGGGTTACTCCTGGCTCTATACTCAGAAATTGCTCCTAGAAGGCTCGGGGGACCATATGGGATGTGGAGGATCAAACCTGGGTGCACCCCAGGTTGGCTGCGTGAAAGGCAAATACCCTACTGCTATGCTATCACTCCGGCCTTTAATATGAGATTTTTCAATTTACAAGCTATACTGTCTTTTACTCAAATAAAAAATCAAATTATGTAGGTTTTTAATTCCTCAGTTTCCAAATTGAAAGAAATATTTTCTGACATGAATGACTGAATGAAGCACCATGGCATAAAAGAAATTATCTGGAGATTTAGTACAGTTGGTAGGATGTTTGCCTTATTTTAATCTGACCCAGATTTGATACCCAGAACCCCAGAAGTGCTTTCTGAGCACAGAGGAATGAGTATACTCTGAGTACCACCCAGTATAGAGACAGAAAGCAAAACAAACAAAAAATGTGTGGACCTTTATTTCTCCATTTTTACAAAATGACCCCCAATTATTTTTAACAAAAGGGGTGGAATGAGATCTTTTTGTGAGATAAGAGGGGAGAGGAAGGTGTCACACGAGCAAGATTCAGAGGTAGCTTCTGGCTTCTCACTCAGGAATTACCAGGAATAGAACCTCGCATTCATTCAATGTAATGTTTAAAATGGTCTTCATCTGTAACACAGAATTGCTTTGTAGCATTCCTACATGCAGAATTACTGTGACTCATCTTATTTAAAAATGTGTTCAATAAGCTTTGTTCATCCTTGAGTTATAGCGTTATTGGTTATAAATGAAATTTTAATCAACAATATACATGAAATACAGTTTAATTAAGTGGAAATATAAAAAATAAACTTATATATTGATTGATTAAAATGCGTTTAGTTTCACTGTCATATATTGGCATAATTCCTGTTGTAACAATAATTAGGTATCTACTAATTCAGTGTTTGTGGCAACTTTATAGAATCTAATTATTTCTAAATGCGTGTGCACTCACATCAGCATGCATGTGTCAAGAATTCTGAAATACCTTCTACTTTACTTTTTAAGGCTAGCATGCTTGAAAAAGGCAACATGTAACAAAATATTTTAACAAAAATAAAAAATTAGTCCTCCCAAACAATCTTTCTTTTGATTTTGATAGCTTAGATTAGATAAGCATTCAAAGTTGTTCACATTCCATTTTTCTCTAATAAGATCACACATCCCTATCCATTACTACGAAATATGCAAAATATTTCTGTAAGATAAATCTGATTTTTCAACTCACAAATATGAAACTTGGTCCTGTAACTGTTATTTTTATCAAAGAAACGGGAATGACTCTGTAAAGTATTCTTTTTTTTTTTGCCCAACTCATAAGAATTTATTCAGTTATACAGATGTATCTTTTCTTTTTTTAAAATTTTTTTCTCTTTATTTGAATATCTTGATTACATAAATGATTGTGATAAGGTTTCAGTCATGTAAAGAACACCCCCCTTCACCAGTACAACATTCCCACCACCAATGTCCCAAATCTCCTTCCATCCCACCCCACCCCCACCTGTACTCCAGGCAGGCTTTCCAGTTCCCTCATTCATTCACATGATTATGGTAGTTCCAGTGTAGTTATTTCTATAACTGTGCTCACCACTCTTTGTGGTGAACTTCATGGAGTGAGCTGGTGCTCCAGCCCCTCCTCTCATTGTCTCTGAGGATTGTTACAAAAATGACTTTTATTTTTCTTAAAACCCATAGATGAGTGAGACTATTCTGCATCTCTCTCTCTCCTTATGACTTATTTCACTGAGCATGATAGATTCCATGTACATCCATGTATAGGAAAATTTCATGACTTCATCTCTCCTGACGGCTGCATAATATTCCATTGTGTATATGTACCACAGTTTCTTTAAAGTATTCTAAGCAAAAATCTTGGAGCTATTATCAAGCATCACCATTTCTGCCATATTTTACTCTTTTAATATAAAATGTATGGAATTCTCTATCAATTTGAGCCCAGGATGGTAAGGCATTAGGTGGAGGACAAAATTGCAATCAACATGCTGGTCGGCTACATAAACTCACTCTTTTCTTAAACAAGATATTAACTGAGCTATGAGAGATCATGGGTATGCCAGCACATGCAGCAGAAAGGAGAGGAGAAGAGAAGGCAGTCAAAATCCCCGCTCTGTCGAAACTATGTCTGCTGCCTCCAATCACCCACAATAGCCTTCTTCTGATGGTCCTGCCTCATCACTGACTCTCTAAGATTCCCTTCTGGGACACGTATCTGACCACACCTCAGGTACCCAGGTACCTCTTGGTTACAGATCCCTGAAATTTGTAATATCAGTAATATTGATGTGAATCTCTGAAGACTTAATTTATTTAATACTATCATCTCTATAAGAACACAGCACTTTAACAGAATGGACAACTAAAAGAGCTTACTAAATCTTCTGGCATTGTATTAATGACTTCATTGGAGATACAATAATTTTCACAAATGTTCTTGCTAATGTATTTTCTTTTATTTTAACTTCTTTTCCATTTTTCAATAATATTGCTTTCAATTATTAGAAACAAATGTATTATAATAAGCTATATCACCAATGTGACACATTTTATTTAAATAATTTTTTTTTTGCTTTTTGGGCCACACCTGGTGATGCTCAGGGCTTACTCCTGGCTATGTACTCAGAAATAGCTCCTGGCTTGGGGAACCATATGGAATGCTGGGGGATCAAACTGCAGTCAGTCCTAGGTTATCGCGTGCAAGGCTTGTGCCACTGCTGCGGTCCATATTTAAATGAATTTTTAAATGCAAAAAAATGTAATCAATATGAGGTGAAGAAAATATCTTGCAATCAAATAAGAGTTGAAGAAAAATGTCTATTTTTTGTACATGCCACAAATATGAAAATGATTTCACTTAAGTTTAATCTAGCAAAAACTAACTAATAAAATGGGGGATGCAAAGATCCTCCCCCAATATTGATAATTTAATATTTAATTTGGTAAATGAAGTATAATATATTGAATATTTTAAATGATAGAATAGTTGTACCAGTTTACTAAAACTTGAACAACTTAATAGTAAAAAAAACATTAGAGGGCTAGAGAGATGACTCCAAGTGGTTGATGACATGTCTTATATGTACAAGGCCCTGGGCTTAGTCTCAATATCAATTGTTTCTTAAACACCACCAAATGTGGCTGCCTGTGATGACCACCGAGCACTCTCAGGAGTGGTTGCACTAGTAATGACTGAGCACCTCTAAGTGTAAATCTAGAATAACTATCAAAAAACTATACTATATGAGCTATATATGGAAACTATACTATACATAAACTATACTATAGTATATGTACTATAATATATAGTATAGCAGTAGTATAAATATGTATGATGGTATATCTTGTACATTAAAGATCCATTTGATAAGATATAAAACATATAAAAATAAAAATGCTTGGGCCAGAGAGATAGCATGGAGGGTAAGGCGTTTGCCTTTCATGCAGAAGGTCATCAGTTAGAATCCCGGCATCCCATATGGTCCCCTGAGCCTGCCAGGAGCGATTTCTGAGCATAGAGCCAGGAGTAACCTGCTGCCGGGTGTGACCCCCCCAAAAAAACACCCCAAAAATAAAATAAATAAAAATAAATAAATAAATAAAAAATAAAATAAATAAAAAATAAAAATAAATAAAAAATAAATATAAATAAATAAAAAATAAAATAAATAAAAATAAAAAAAGATTAACAAATTTGAATTGGCATATACATCCCTAATTTAATATAAATCATTCCAGCAGTGAATTTTGAGGGACTTAATATCAATGAACAATTTAAAATGATCATTGTTTACTGCTATTTTCAACATGGTTCTATAATTTCTAGCCATTATCTTAATCGAAAAGTGTAATAACAATTTTAACTTTGGAATGTAGGAAAATTATGCAATTTATTTAGGAAATATTTGGAACATAATTGGCATAAACAATAATAAAATAAGATTGTTATGGTCACAAAAGAGAAAATCAACCCATAGTAAACAGTTCCATTCATATATAGCAATACTAAACATCAATTCAATGAAATAAAAATGCAATTATCATTGTTAACAAAAGTATATTTTATTGTTTTAAATATAGATGTGGAGAATTTTATGAAAATATGTGCACATTAAAGTTATTGTAAATATAATATTTTGAAATATAAACTTGTTTTATAATGGAATTTAGAAATTCACTGTGATGGAGTCTGGGGATAGATCAAAGGATTGGAGTTCATAGTCCAGTTCAGATCTCTGGCACTCACTGTATGTTTCCTGACTACTGCTGGCAATCGTCCTAGTGTACTTATGGTAAAGAAAGAGGCGGTGCAGAAAGAGAGAAAGAGATAGGTAGAGGAGAAAAAGGGAAAAGAACAAAGATGTATTTTCGTGAACTACTATATAAAAATAAATTTGTTGGGGGGGGGGATAGAGCAATAGTACAGTAGGCAGAATGCGGTGCTTACCTTGCACATGGCTGGCAAGGATTTTATTTCTGGAACCAAATATGGTTAAGTGAGCATCATTAGCAGTTATCCCTGAGGATAGAGCTAGAAGTAAGCCCTGAATAGTTCCAGGTGTATCGAAAATAAAACCTCCAAAATAGTTAATTAAAATTTTTAAACGAAATTATTTTTATGTTAAGCTATGGGTCTGCTTGAGTCATATTTCTTCCATAAATTAATACCTCTTTTTAGAATTGCAATTTCTTACTTTTCCTGTCAGTTAAACAATATCATGGCTACATAAGACTTTTAGCTGGTTAAGGAAGAAAAGTGAGCATATTTTGCATATGCATTTTGCATAAGTGGATTTGCAGTCTCATGTAATTCTCACCATATCACAATTAAGAAATACTGTCTCATCTGAGCAAAAACCAAGACCACTAATTACAGAAGACTGATTGCAACAACAGCGATGGAACAGAACTCCTAGAAGAGTAATACATATGTATATATATTTAATATATGCATGTATATTATTCTTCCATATATATAAATATAAATATATATATATAAACAAAAAACCACTCTCTTAGCCTTCGCCCTATGACCTACGCAAATAACAAGATCTCCAGCTACAGAGGTAGTATGTCATCACCCACATCTGAGTGGAAAGTTTCCTGTGTAAATTAGTGAGTATGGATCCTGTAGTTGTTTCCATGGCAGTATAATTCATGGGCAGAGAAAAGCTGTATCTCCTAGGCCAAGGGAATTTCCCCAATGTTTACAGTGCCTATGCAAAAAAAAAAAAAAAAAAAAAAAAAGAAGAAGAAAGAAAAAAAGAAGAAACAGAACCGTTTTTTAAGAAATTGCTAGTCTGTTTATTTTTCTTGTTTTGTTTTGTCACCTTTTTCTTCTTTTATCCCTTATTTGGAAATGGTTATTTATAACACCTAATTTTCTTTTTTTGTTTGCCTTTTTCTTTTTTCTTTCGTTTTTCTTTTTATTGCTTTTCATCTCCCATATCTTTTCTTATATATCCAATAGAACAACATTACTGGAATCACCTTGATCAGCTTCATAATTTGAAGGGGGAAAATTTATGGTACCAAGACTAGACAGTTGTATGTTCATTTGGTGGAAATAAAAACTGATCAAACATGAATACCAAATCCGAAGTCTAAGACAACAGAATCGATATGCCATCTACAACAAGCTGTACAAGGGTGGAGCAGTTCCACTAGCATTACGAGGGTAAAGGAGGCAGATGTGGGATGCATGCTAGGAACAGGGGTGGAGAAAGGACAGCACTGGTGGTGGTAATGCCCCTCATTTATTGTCACTATGTGCTTCAAATATTACTGTGAAAGAATTGCAATTCACTTTGACCATTATAAAAATAAAAAAGAAATACTGTCCCAACATAATTTAAAAGAAGTGAAAGCTTTTTATTTCTGAATCCTTTCATATTTTATGAAAAGCTGAGCAGGACTGACTGAAATTCAGTTATGACAATTAATTCTACCAGGGGACAAAATTTTATTACACCACCACGTGTTTATTAATTAGTTTTATTAAAATTATAATTATGTATTGATAAATTGTTATTTAGTTTTATCTAAGCTAGTTTTATCTAAGTTAATTAGTTTAATCTAAGTGAAATTATTGAAAAATAAATCATTTATAAGAATACCTTTCTATTGTGCTTATTTCTATTAACATTTATTTCCCATACAAGGTATTTTTCCTTGTTTATTTGAGAATTTTGACAACCTTATCAACTTGTGGTGAGCTGCTATCTCTAGCTCAAATTATATACAGATTTTATGTAACGTCTTTACATAACTATGATGTTTGTATGTCCATATTATCTATGTCTTTATCAATATATACATTATTAATTGAGAGACAATAATCTCATTCTTTGAAACAACTCATATTCATAATAATTATTGACTGAGTAATTAAGCATACACTCCACAATATATGTATATATCATACATACAAGCATATAATAGGAAAAAATTAGGTAAATGGTGGAGAGTCATAGTATGAGACTATGGGACAAGGGGACCAACTGGCCAACTGAAAGAGAAAACTATTACAATGATATGAGAAACACTGATGTTTCTCATTCTGATGAATCACAGCCCATCCAAAGAGGTACAATAGCTCATTGAATACTAGTATGAGCATATAGTTTCTATTCTTAGTATCATTTACTATCATTTCCTAGTATTTTATTTGGTGGCAATTCTTTGATAGATCTCATGCTTAAATTGTACATACATACACACACACATACATACATACATACATACATACATACATACAGGTTGGGACCAGAGCAATAGCAGTGGTAGAGCATTTGCCTTGCATGTGGCTGACACAGGATGGACCTCGGTTAGGGGTCCCATATGTGCCCCCAAGCCGGGAGCGATTTCTGAGCACATAACCAGGACTATCCACACACCTGGTGTGGATGAAAAACCAAATATATACAATATACATATACATATTTATATATGTGTGTTGAATGTATATATACATATACATATATATGCTATTCAAATTAATTCCTCTCTCCTTTCTTTTTGGATTTCTGGGCCACACTAGCAGCGCTCAAGGGTCACTACTTGGCTCTACACTCAGAAATAGCTCCTGGCAAGCTTGGGGGACCAAATGGGATGCCAGGATTCGAACCACTGTCGTTCTGCATACAAGGCAAACGCCTTAACTCTATGCTATCTCTCTGGCTCCTGATTAAGTTCTTATATCAGAATAAATATGATAAAAATCCTAATCTTGTGCATAGATACATCTAGTTTTCATGTACAAAGTATTAAAAACTAAATTTCTCATGCAGATCTTGCTGTATTAGTTGTCACACAAGTCTTAAAATATGGAATTTAAAAAGGGTTCTGTTCCTATAATGTGTTAGCACATTGAAAATTGCCTTCCTTAGCTACCTGTTAATAGACTGCAATTTTTCTCTTCTATGCTTTAATTATTTTTACTCATGACAAAATCTTTCAGACTGATATATATTCAAATAATATCTCCCAACATACCCCTCCATTCCAATTCTAAATTTGATTTCTGACATGGAGCTACAAATCCCATTAATAATGCAACAGGAAGCTATGGTATTTGTTTGTGGATCATCATCTTTTGAATATAGTTCAATATTCACTTATCTGTCCTTTCCATTTGTCTATGAGTTTACTAAGAATCATAGCCTATTTATTTGTTTTCCAAATACAGAGAGGGATACATACATAACAAAATCTCCTTTTGTTTGTTGGTTTGTGGGCCACATCTGACAGCACCCAGGGATTTTTCCTGGCACTGTGCTCAGAAGTTACTCCTGGCATGCTCAGGAGACCATATAGGATGTTAGGGATTGAACCTGGGTCAGCAGCATGCACTGCAAATGTCCTACCCATTGTGCATCCCTCCAGCACCTATACCTAATGAAAATGTCTCGATGAACTCATTGTAACTCTAACCTTCCAATTTCTCCTGGATAGGTTAAATTTGTTCTGATAATTTATCCTTGGTTGACTTCATTTAAAGTTTGAGCAGAATGCAATATTATTTTCTGATTTTAAAATGACAACTGCACATTGAGTGTTGGCAAAGATAACGAGTGCAAGCTGATTCTTTTTCATAGTGTGTGTAGGTAGCCATTGCAAATGTAAACTTGAATTCATAAATTTTAAGAGAAAAGAATAAATGATATCACAGGTGTGCATGTGAAGCACTACTACCAATAAAGAGCTTTACATCTAGTTAAGAAGAATAATCACTCCAGTTTCTAATTTTGTCTGGATGATGTTATCATAGCATTCTTATCATCAATTGGCAAATTCACTAGAGGTAGGAAAATTGTCCAATTAGCCAAAAGTAATTGTACCAAACAATAGATGTTCCAAATAAGATACCCTAAGAAAGTAATTTTGCCTGTCTAATTCTTTGAGCATTATCCTTGAAATATTGAAATGTAACACATTTCTGTCTCATAATTATGGGTACTTTAGCAAAAGAGGACAACAACTCTTCTCAATTGTACCCATGCCTATTTTGACAAAATATCATGAAGAAAACATCTTGTTCGATGAAGTAGATACTCTTCTCTAGAGGCTTTCCTTCAAAATTTGCAGTTTTGTAAAGTTTAATTACACTTCCAAGCATTATTTTATGCAATGTCAGGTATTTTTCATGGTTAACTCCATTTACAAATTCTACATAAGACTTCTTCTTAGACAGGAAAATTTCAACAGAGTAGACCTCATATTTATGCAAAAACAAAGATAGCAAAAATAATACTATAAATTATTTTGTACGAGCATTACATATAATTTGCTTTTGTTGATGTTTAGTAAATGGTCTAAAATCTTAGAATTTAGAATATAGTTTTACTATCCATGCTATATATAGTATATAAAATTAAAATATGTAATTATATGTTAAAGCCACTTTGTTTTATTTCTATATTCTATGCTCAGTTTATCATAGCATATGACACTGAGATCTGTCAGTACATACTACAATAATTCTGCCAAGTAAATCACTCCAAGATCAGTGGCTTAAAGAAACAAATATAATGATCCCAATAACTTGTCTTTTTATCAATTGTTCTTCAAATGATCTGCATTGGATTTATTCTACTTCACTTCCAAATTCTGTCAATAACTATAAATATGTTTAATATTTTAACTTACTTATAGGTTAAGGACTTATTTGCCACTATTTCACAGGTGCTAGCTGAAAAGTTTAAACCCCTCAGCTAGAGAGAGAACTTCATTATGTATTATTAATCTTCTAATTCTATCTTAAGTTTTGTTCATACTATATTAGAAATATTGATACTCATTTTATTTGGTTCCCCTTAACTCTAATATCTTTGGTATTGATATAGTGGTATAACAAGCTATACTAAGCTATAGTATAAAACTATAGTTAAGACTTATAACTAAGACTTAGTTGGTCTTCGTTACATTTAAGTTTAGGAAAATCACTATTTTAAGAGAAGTTTTTGAGAAAACCTTTTTAACCATTGCCCCCCAGAAAGAGATTTTATTAGCTTTTTTTTTTTTGGATTAGGGATCTATAGTTTTTTTTTCCAGAGTGAGATGAAATTCCTAACTTTTAAAGCTGTTTGTTCCATAAATATCTAGGTAAATATTCCAGAACAAATATCTTGATACCTTTTGCTCAGAAAATGTGCAGAAATGCAGTTCTGTAAAAATCATTTTCAAGGGCCCGAGCAGTGGCACAGTGGTAGGGCGTTTGCCTTGCACATGGCTGACCTTTGAAGGACCATGGTTCAATTCCCCTGAATCCCATATGGTCCCCTGAACCAGGAGCAATTTCTTACTGCATAGCCAGGAGTAACCCCTGAGCATCACTGGGTGTGGCCCATTAACCAAAAAACAAAAAATAATCATTTTCAAATACCTTCCTTAGTCAGTAACTCCCAGATTATGTTCTCATTTTGTATGGCTTGAACCCATCTGCTAACATATTCTTAGGGTAACAAGTCAATGTGAAAGAAAAAATATGTATAGGCCCCAAGGAAAAAAAAAAGGTTGAATGTTTGCTGAACAATAATTCAGAGGATTGCTCATAGAATATTGAATTACTTTTCCTTCTAGGTAATGCTAATTGTAATGAAAATGAATGATTTATTCATCATTGAATTATCATACAGTGTCAAATTACTTCAGCAAATGATCAGGTTGTTTTTGCCTTGTTTGATGACAGAATGGTCATATCAGAATATTTAATTATTGTAATTTAGAGGTTATCTATTTGTATATTGAGACAATATGAATTATATATACAAATAGGAGTAGGCAATGGTCATTACTCTTATTACTATGTGATATAAAATGCTGTATCTGGAATTAGACTATAAATAATCTCTATAATAACCACTCACATGGGAAAGTTAACCATCCTTTTTGAACCTCAAACAGTTTAGGAGTAAACTAGAGCTAAATGCTCTTATTGAGTAATTATGAGCATCTAATGAATTAATACACTAAAAACACTCAGAATAGGTGCAACGGATGCTAAGTGCTATGAGTTTGGGCTATCATCATTATTGGGCTATCATCATTATTATAGCACTAGTTAGGAAATTTAAATGAATCATCTCTAATTTTAATTAAAAACTATGAGATTAGTTTTGTCACTATTTTATTTTTTTATTTTTAATGTATTAAAAGAAAATGTATCACTTATTTGAAAAAACTGATCATAATACATTTGTTTCATGATGACAGAAAGTGAAGTTATTAAAAATAGAAATAAAGTAGAGAAATTTAAAAAAGAATGGAAAAAGAAGGGAAGAATGTTTATTAGCAGTTATATTTGCGGAAATTATTATATCACCAATAAAGTCATTACTATAGTGTAGGGTTTAGTATGTTCCCCTTTTTTCTTAAAAGATGGGAGATACACAAAAAAGATGTGTGTGTGTGTGTGTGTGTGTGTGGCAGATGTCATTCGTATAGGCAAAATAAAATATAAAAGGATTTGGGACGATAGACCTTCTGCCTAAAAACCAGGGAGAACTTACCCCGAAGTAAGATAAGTCCAACTCAAGGCTCCAGGCATACTAATTTGTCCCACTTCAAAGTCATTCTCGGTGTTTAGCTCTTCACCATCACAGTTATTGCTGTCAGGTTACTGTAGTTATAGATCTTGGTCCTATGTTGAAGTCCCGGTGGTGTGTAGTGTCTTCTGGTTCCATCTCAACATCAGTTAGCATTGCAGAGAGTTCTGCCCTAAAAGCAGACTGTTGTTGTTGCCCAGTTGTTAGAGTAACATAAGAACTGTCTTTGTAGTAAGCCAGTGCCATGGCGGTAGTGGGGCCTTGGTAGTATTTATGTTCCTGATGCTGATGTATATGAGGTGCTGAAGCCTAGTAAGTCTCTAGCAGACGCCTGAGGCCTAACAGTCTCTAGCAGTCTCTCAAGAGGCCTGAACAAGGATGCAGTCTGCCTTTACTAAGGTCAATCTAAAAGGTTATGTGAGGCTTTGTGACAAGCCAAAGGGAACACTGAGGCCAATACTCTTGGGATAAAAAGATATTTTAGACAGGACATATTCTAGACACATCCAAGCCTTAGGGAACACTGACTCAGTAGCCTTGGGAAAAAACATATTTTAGACATAACATATTCTAGACACATCCCATGGGTTGGGAGAAGCAATATTTGTTATTTATGTAGCCAGGTGCTGGGGGGGAGTTATGTTAGGAAATCATTACTTATTATGTAGCTAGACGACTTGAGGAATCTTAGAGAAAAATCTTATGCTGTTATCTGTGTAACCACAAGCCTTGAGAAGTTGCTCAAAGTGTTTTGCTCTACACTTCTTTTTACTGCTCTTTGTTTGTCCCCTCCCCCATAAATGATATATAATGATCTGCCCTCTTTACAATAAATGGAAGCTAGCCGGTTCTCACTAGTTTTCCCATTTTCTTTGTGTGTGTTCTTTGTTTGTATGTTTTAAACCCATATTCCCTCCTAGAAATTAACCCACGTTTGTGTTTTCACTACAGGGGCAAGGGAGCCCACAGATGTAGGAAACCATGTTTATTTCCATAGGTGGTATCCATGGTTCAGGGATGAATAGTCAATGTCCGATCAAATGGAGTCTAAGCCAAGTCACTATGCCAAGTGTTCAGGGTGTAAGAACCTACTGAAGTATAAAATTTTTGTATTCCTACCTCTACTAGGAAAGATCTTGTTTGCATCTATTAACCTTTCCCATTTTAAAGTGCCTATGCAAAAAGGGACATTGCTACCAGGTATTACTAGTGCATGTGGAGTGGCGATGTGTCCAGACCAACAGTCCCCAGAGCCTTTTCCTTACATGAATTCTCAACACAGACTTATCTACTAGTATTCCGTATTGAATGGATCCTGAGGATAGGGGAAGTTGCTACTACATAAGACGATATTAAATAACTGTAATTAAAGGAGTATATCTAAAATAAATATTCAAAGGAAATTTATATGTCCTCTTTAAATCTTTTGAAATAGGCAGGGAAGGAATAAGATCCGGGGCTCAGCTTCAGCCTGTGATTTGTTTTGTGGAGTCTAGAGAAAAAGGCTCCCTGCAGTCCCATATCAGGAATTGTCTTAGGAGGGTTTCTCAGGAACCAAATCTGGTAGCAAGCGAAAGTCCACGGTGAAGTGACGTGAAGGGAGCAGGACCACCAAGAGCAAATAGATAGCAGCAGACTGTCGGTGTCTTCTCATCCAAGAATCTATCTTTTTCACTTTGGGAGTTGGTTGGAATCTGACTGGGCTGGGGAGAATGTTCTGCTTCTTGAAGAGTTAAGGACTGAGAGTAAAAGAAAGGTTAAATGTGGAGAAGTAACATAAGGGCTTGCAAAGGGTTTGTAAGGAAAAGGAAAGGTTATAATAGAGAGAACACTATACTACATAGACATATCTATTGCAGACGGATATTAGGGTGACTTTGGTATGGTGTACACCTATACTCATTTGCCTACATAGGCAGCCAGAGGATAAATTCATGGGTTGCGTTTGAAAAGTTTTCCCAGGTGATATGGGATAGAACACTTAAAGAAGGGAAAATTAAAAAAAAACAGAGAATGTAAAACTGGCAAGTCTACTGTAAAAGGTTTTCCTCCCCCACTCTTTTTTTTCCCTTCAGGCCAATGTTTGATAAGTGTGGACTAGACTGAAGAAAGGCTTCATAGCTTAAGTTGTGTATGGTGCATTTTTAAGAAAATCATAGTTTTCAAGTTTAAATAACCAAGTGACATGGTATTGAGTACATTATGGGAAGACTATACAGCAAAATTGATATTTTATCTATTACAGGTGAACATTAGACAGCCATTGGTATGGCAAGCATATATACACATTCAATCGATGCATGGTTACAATTAAAAAGCAGGCCCAGGTGAAATGGGACATAAAATTAAAAATAAATAAATAAAGAAGGGGGAGAGAGAGAAAGAAGAAATAATTAAAGCCAGCAAAGGTTTTTCCTTTTCTGGTCCAATCCTTTTTGGTGAGGGTAATCTTTGCTTTACTGGGAAAGGCTACCTGGAATAGATTGTGTATAAGCATTCTAGCAAATATGTGATATGGTAATGAGCACTGTATGTGGAGTATAAACTGTGTATTATTATCCAGCAATTTTGCCCATCCTGTTTCCTTTCCTAGAGACAAACTAATTATGGGCATCACAGAATAACGGTAGACTAACAACAGTTGTCTACCAGCGACTCAGCACAGTTTTATACAAAAGGACTGCTGGGAAGGAGGGGGATGCTCTTTTGTAAGGCTGCCTGGGCTGCCCAGGGTCCCTCCTGGTGGGTGGGGTCACTGACTAGCGTTCCTTCCCCTTCCCACTCCCGTTCGAATCCACCTGTGTGAAATTATGATCCATTGGTCTGCTGAAGGCCACGGGACTGGAGGCCTGTCCCAGACTCCCCTGCCCCAGGGGAGGCCACATTCATCCCAGGTAAAAATGGATTATGGTAGTACACTGGGAACTGCAGGCCCACTAGGGAAGGTCCTATTGTCATTATTTTCTACTTAAAGTCGGTCAACTAACAAACTAAACAGTAATTAACTAAAATTTATATTACCTTTCATTACCAAGCAACTATTTTATATTATCTATAACTATTACATTTATAATTAGATATTCAAGATAAGTTTTTAAGTATTTATAAATAAGATTTCATTGTTTATATATTATCTCAAAATTTAAATATTTCCTTGAAAAACTATGGCATTCTTTTTTTCTAAAGAGAGAAAAGGCACATGATAATAATTGTAGAAATAAGCATAATAAAGCCATACTTGAATTAAAAAAAACCATACAGCCTCAATGAGACTGAAATGTGGCTTCTAACAACTAACAAATGAAACTATATATTTCCCTCTATTATTTGAGTTATGGTTTACAATCTTCAAATCATTTAAAGATGGACGATGATTTTGAAATTGATGTATCTTTAAATAAATAGTTGTCTCATTTTTAAGCACAGTGACCACATTGTAGTTGGCTCTCCAAACAAAAGCTGGCTGTTACAAGAATTTTAATGACATGATATGATACATAGTTTATATAGACACCTTATATGTTCTCTAGGTAATGGGATTATTTCTATGGTATATTTGAAATGGCTGCTTATTGTCCTCTTCTTTAAACATAGCACAATTTATTAAACCATTTTTCTTATAAATATAACTTCTGTGGAAACAAATCCTCCAAATTTTAGACATTTACTCAAACATTATTGCTCATGTTTCTGGTTGATTCTGATAGCCAGTTCATATGAGTTGTTCTCCTTTTATTTTTGTTTTTGATGGGTGTGATAAGAGATAAAAATTTATTTCAAGCTTCTTATTATCATCATTAAGGTAGGTAATATGGTTTTGAGACTAATTAATAAAGTAAAGTTTATGATTTTAGTGTACAAAATTTCTGCTCTCCACCATAACCAAAAGATCCACAATCCTACTTCCTCCATTGTCCCTATGTCACTTATGATTGTATCCCTTAGTTTAAAATTTTGGTTTGGGTACCATATATATTGGACCTTTGAGTTATTCCTAGCTCAATACTTGGAAAAATATGTGGTGTCTGATCAAGTACATACAAAGTGTTCGTTTCAGCTCTGTGAGAAATCTCCCTCTCTCTGGCTCAACTCTGAATTTCTTTAGCACCTTTCAGTTTGCTTTAATGCTGAAACTGATATTGTGACAGACCACCTTTATATTTGTTAACTAACCAGACCTATAAACAACATGCAACACTTGCAGTTAAAACATATTTTGCTTTGGAAGACAAAGTAAATACGTGATTAGACACCTGTTACCACCATGAAACATTTTAGTTTTTCACTAAAGTATGTACCACCTTAGAGCTGGAGAGATGGTACAGTGGGTAGGGCACTTGCATTGCATATGGTCAACTCAGTTTTGATCCTTGGCACCACATATGCTCTTCTGAGCACCACCAGGAAAGATCTCTGAACACAGAGTCAGGATTGAGACCTGAAAACTGCTGGGTGTGAACTGAAAATAAATTAAAAAGGCAGCTCATTTTTTGGAAATTATGTTCCACAATATTTTAGTTGGGGATTACTTAATTTCTCCAGTTAACATAATTTATCACTTTTCTTTTTATTGTTGTTTTAGACTGCATTCTTTATGTATTCTAAATTATATTTCCTTGTGCTTTAAATGTTTTGTATGTCTTGGACTATCTATCACACATCTTTAGCATTCTTAGCTTTGTATTCATGTAGGCATTATACACTTTTATGTAGTGGAATTTATAAAAATTGTTTTTAACATATTTTCTTTTTCTTTTTTTTTTTTGTGTAATAAAAATACTTTTATTATAAAGTGATTTTTTTTTAATTTTTTTTTTATTTAAACACCTTGATTACATACATGATTGTGTTTGGGTTTCAGTCATAAAAGGAACACCACCCATCACCAGTGCAACATTCCCATCACCCAAGTCCCAAATCACCCTCCTCCCCACCCAACCCCCGCCTGTACCCTAAACAGGCTCTACATTTCCCTCATACATTCTCAATATTAGGACAGTTCAAAATGTAGTTATTTCTCTAACTAAACTCATCACTCTTTGTGGTGAGCTTCCTGAGGTGAGCTGGAACTTCCAGCTCTTTTCTCTTTTGTGTCTGAAAATTATTATTACAAGGGTGTCTTTCATTTTTCTTAAAACCCATAGATGAGTGAGACCATTCTGCGTTTTTCTCTCTCTCTCTGACTTATTTCACTCAGCATAATAGATTCCATGTACATCCATGTATAGGAAAATTTCATGACTTCATCTCTCCTGACAGCTGCATAATATTCCATTGTGTATATGTACCACAGTTTCTTTAGCCATTCATCTGTTGAAGGGCATCTTGGTTGTTTCCAGAGTCTTGCTATGGTAAATAGAGCTGCAATGAATATAGGTGTAAGGAAGGGGTTTTTGTATTGTATTTTTGTGTTCCTAGGGTATATTCCTAGGAGTGGTATAGCTGGATCGTATGGGAGCTCGATTTCCAGTTTTTGGAGGAATCTCCATATCGCTTTCCATAAAGGTTGAACTAGACAGCATTCCCACCAGCAGTGGATAAGAGTTCCTTTCTCTCCACATCCCCGCCAACACTGTTTATTCTCATTCTTTGTGATGTGTGCCATTCTCTGGGGTGTGAGGTGGTATCTCATCGTTGTTTTGATTTGCATCTCCCTGATGATTAGTGATGTGGAACATTTTTTCATGTGTCTTTTGGCCATGCGTATTTCTTCTTTGTCAAAGTGTCTGTTCATTTCTTCTCCCCATTTTTTGATGGGGTTAGATGTTTTTTTCTTGTAAAGTTCTGTCAGTGCCTTGTATATTTTGGAGATTAGCCCCTTATCTGATGGGTATTGGGTGAATAGTTTCTCCCACTCAGTGGGTGGCTCTTGTATCCTGGGCACTATTTCCTTTGAGGTGCAGAAGCTTCTCAGCTTAATATATTCCCATCTGTTAATCTCTGCTTTCACTTGCTTGGAGAGTGCAGTTTCCTCCTTGAAGATGCCTGTAATGTCCTGTAGTGTTTTGCCTATGTGCTGTTCTATATATCTTATGGTTTTGGGGCTGATATCGAGGTCTTTAATCCATTTGGATTTTACCTTTGTACATGATGTTAGCTGGGGGTCTAAGTTTAATTTTTTGCAAGTGGCTATCCAATTGTGCCAACACCACTTGTTGAAGAGGCTTTCCCTGCTCCATTTAGGATTTCCTGCTCCTTTATCAAAAATTAGATGGTTGTATCTCTGGGGAACATTTTCTGAGTATTCAAGCCTATTCCACTGATCTGAGGACCTATCCTTATTCCAATACCATGCTGTTTTGATAACTGTTGCTTTGTAGTACAGTTTAAAGTTGGGAAAAGTAATTCCTCCCATATTTTTTTTCCCAATGATTGCTTTAGCTATTCGAGGGTGTTTATTGTTCCAAATGAATTTCAAAAGTGTCTGATCCACTTCTTTGAAGAATGTCATGGGTATCTTTAGAGGGATGGCATTAAATCTGTATAATGCCTTGGGGAGTATTGACATTTTGATGATGTTAATCCTGCCAATCCATGAGCAGGGTATGTGTTTCCATTTCCGTGTGTCCTCTCTTATTTCTTGGAATATTTTCTTTTTCATTCTTCTTAAATGTTTTAATATGAATAGAGTTACATTCATCAATCAGTAAAGTTGTGATAGTTTTATGATTAATAAAGAAATATTTTTCCAGCGCTAAAGTCATGAAGTTATTTTACTTTTTATATAATATTTTCACATTTATTTCATTAATTTATTTAAAATTTATGGAAAAGCAGTTGCCCTAGTGCAACTTATTAAATAGTCCATTCATCTCCATTGATATATTCTCCAATAAATCTCAAGCTTCTAGTCCTGTTTGGAACTCTTTCTGATGTCTTATTGTATTTTGTTGATTTATGTGTCTCTCTTTACCAACGAAGCCTATTTTGATTAATATTTGATATTTAGTAAGATAATGTCTGCTTCCTTCCCCTTCTACAGAACAGCCTCATTTATTTTTAAATACTCTTTTTATATTGATTTCTTTAATCAACTCACTTATATTCCAAAATAATTATATGGGTTTTTCATTGAAATTCCATTGAATTTCTAGAAAGGTTTGGATGATAATTCATATTTGATAATATTGTTTGTCATCCTTATTTATTTCTTTATCTGCTAAATACTTCTATGTGATATAGCTTTGCATTTGTTCCAGACTTTAAGGGAAATGAGGTAGAGAGACAAATTTTTATATTTTTATTATTTTTGTCGTTTTGTTTTGTTTGGGGGCCACACTGGTTAACGCTCAGGGGTTACTCCTGGCTATGCATTGAGAAATCGCTCCTGGTTTGGGGGACAATATGGGACTCTAGGGGATCAAACCTCAGTCCATCCTAGGTCAGACACATGCAAGGCAAATGCCCTACCATTGCACCATCACTCTGGTGTTAACCATGGACTCTTTATGTATCATATTTTCCAGCATATAAGATGACTTTTTTTAAAATATAAATCTTTATTTAAGCACCGTGATTACAAGCATGTTTGGTAGTTGGGTTTCAGTTATAAATAACTAGTTCAGCCTTTATGGAAAACATTAAAGAGATTCCTCAAAAAACTGGAAATTGAACTCCCATATGATCCAGCTATGCCACTCCTAAGAATAGACCCTAGGAACACAAAAATACAATTCAAAAATCCCTTCTTCATACCTATATTCATTGAAGCACTATTTACAATAGCCAGACTCTGGAAACAACCAAGATGCCCTAAAACAAATTAAATGACTAAAGAAACTGTGGTACATATACACAATGGAATATTATGCAGCCATCAAGAGAGATGAAGTCATAAAATTTTCCTATACGTGGATGTACATGGAATCTATTATGTTAAGTGAAATAAGTCAGAGGGAGAGAGATAGATGCAGCATAGTCTCACTAATCTATGGGTTTTAAGAAAAAATAAAGACATTAATGTAATAAGGCCCAGAGACAATAGAATTAAGGACTGGAGGGCTGGAAGGACCGTCTCACAATTTGAAGCTCACCACAAAGAGTGGTGAACTCTTTTAGGAAAATAACTACACTGACAACTAGCATGGCAATGTTAAAGAATGAGAGAAATAGAATACCTTTTTCAAATACAGGCAGGGGTGGGGAAGGAGGAGGGCATTGGTGGTGGGAATGTTGCACTGGGGTATTCTGTTTATAAATTTTTATATTTTAATGAAATCATCATGAGATACACAGTTACAAAATTGGTAATGGTTGCCTAAAAGGAAAAATGGGGGTAAAAGAGAAAACCTTTCTATTTTGAAAGTTGACTTCTAAAACTACAAACTCCACTATTCAATCACACAACCTTTTATTTTCAGTCTAAAAAAGCTCCATTGCCTGTGAGTGTGATTTGTATTCAGTCTCCAAATACATTCCCTACTGTTCCTCTTTTAGTACAATTAATTTCAAAAAAATGACATTTGATATCACACATGCAACTTGAAAGTCCTAAATATGTACCTATGATTCAATTATTTTAAATTAAATTAAATTCTGTGTTTAAACAAAGTGATATAGTACCTAAAAAGTCAAAACTTCTCCTTTTAGGAAAAAAATCACAGTAGCTCTAAAATCTCCTTATAGACCCCAATTGTGATAAATTATTGTTACATTTTCAAAATAAACATACTCAGTAGTCCTAAGATCCAGGTAAAGGACAAAGAAGAGGAAATGAATGAAGCCTTATTTGTTTTAAATAATAGAAGATAAAGAGAGGTTAGGAAATTTATACTTAGAAAAACTAATTCACTATATATAAGTGACAACAGGAAAAGGGCTGGACAATTTGGAGGAACAGCATGAAATTATCTAGGTAAGGAATAAGCAGAAAGTCAATATGCAAAGTATGGTTTGAAATGAAATTCTGAAGACATGGAAAAAAGGCTTAGCTTTATATTTTGTATTAAGAAAATTATTTTCTTTATATATATATATATATATTTATATATATATATAGATAGATAGATAGATAAAGTATTAGGCAGCCAGTTGATGGCTGTGCAATATTGGCTTAGGCAGGAACAGTGAGGTGATTTTTTTCAGAAAAGTCAGTCGCAGTTTGGAAGAAGACAAGTTTGGAGGCATATTTTTAATATCCTCTTTTATCCCAAATTTTAGAAATATATCTCTGCGGGCCCGGAGAGATAGCACAGCAGTGTTTGCCTTGCAAACAGCCGATCCAGGACCAAAGGTGGTTGGTTCGAATCCTGGTGTCCCCGTGCCTGCCAGGAGCTATTTCTGAGCAGACAGCCAGGAGTAACCCCTGAGCACCGCCGGGTGTGGCCCAAAAAACAAACAAAAAAAAAAGAAATATATCTCTGCATCTGTTCAAGACCTAGATGCCACTTTCTTAGCACGGAGGCTGGAAAAGTTCCAAATTATAAATGGAATATTAAGGGGCCGGAGCTGTGGTGCAAGTTGCTCACTCTAGCCTACGACTGACCACGGTTTGATCCCCTGACATCCCATATGGTCCCCCAAACCAGGAGCGATTTCAGAGTGCATAGCCAGGAGTAACCCCTGAGCATCAATGGGTGTGGCCCCCCAAAAAACAAAATAAATAAATGGGATATTAATTTATATGGAATACCAAATCCACAACCCACAACCTGAATTTGAATGTGACATTGGATTTAACATGTTTATTCTTAAAAAACATGTGCTGGAAATTGGAATCGCCACATATCTTCAGAGTTCATTTTTAGTGTTGCAAAATATCCATTTCTACTTAGATGTGCATGAACAAAATGCAGCAGTTATTTTGTCTTTTCTATAAACAAATGAACTTCCATCCCCTAATGCTGGATTCACAATAAAACCTACTGAATTTCCCTTACATAGACCAGGGAGTGGGAGACTGTGGGTCTTCAGGATTAGACGATAGCTCCTCAAATCTGTGATGGCAACATTTCATCAGAAGGCAGTATGGGGGGGGGGCAGAGCTCTGGCACAGCGCTAAGGCCTTTGCCTTGCATGCGTCTGACCTAGGCTAGACCGAAGTTCTATCACCCGGCATCTCATAGGGTCCCTCAAACCAAGAGTGATTTCTGATCACATAGTCAAGAGTAACCCTTGTGCGTCACCAGATGTAGCCCAACATAAAAAAGAGAAGGCGGTATATTATGTCTGTTCAAGAAAGGCATCTCATGACAATCTGACATTTCAATGTTCTGCAGTTTTCCCTTTTATAAGTACTTAGTGATATGTTAAATGTGTTCACACAAAAATAATCTTTGAATCTTGCTTTAAAAACTGTGAACAACAATAAAGTTGTAGTCTTTTTCCTGGTTCCCAAGCACAAAATTTCCTGTCCATTTTCATGAACATTTGATATGACACCAGTCCCCTGGAACATGATCAGATGAAAACACCTGTAGCTTTGTTCTATGGATCTCTGTGCTGAATTTTTCTTTGTTCTCTGTTACTATTTAAGCAAGAGACTAAAAACTTTGCTCTTTTCAACACCTCATAGATTTGATAGTTTAAACCAAACCTTTGTTTTTATCCTTACTTTTTAGGCAATGAGAATCATGTCTTTGTAAGATGCGTGCTAAGAAAGTGATGCACAGATGAAGAAGGAAATGTGCCATGGCTGTAAATTCTGGACCCTGTTTCCGGAGGTTTTTCATTCGTAAAGTAAATTGCAATTTACCATGCTTTAGGCATTTTGCTATGCCCTAGATAGCACAACATTTGAAAATCTTATCCTGCTATTTCCTCTGGGGTAATTTCACATGACTTTATTTTTCTTGAGGTTGCAAGATAATGTGCACATTTATTTTATTGTTATTTTAAAATAAACCTAGTAGATAGTGCATAAGAAAAATAAAGAAGTTCTATTACATGAGTGTGCTTATCTCTTATGGAATAATATAATGAGAAAATATTCACTTAATATGTAAAGTTTTTTAAAGAGAAGAAAATAACTGGAACCAATATGATAATACTGTGTAACTGTATAAAGCTAGTTAGTGTAAGAAAAGTTATTGATTATTATACTGTGCCTATATTTAAAAATTTAAATATTTCAATACATGTTGAGTATATTTTTAACAACTTTATAAACTGCTTCACTTTTTTTCCTGGATCCAGTGTACATACAATTTGTAATTTCTGTACTTTAATCATATGGTTTAAAGCTTTGTGAGTTATTTCAGACATACTCTAAATATTATTAAATGATGACAAATCCATACATGGTGTTTCTGTTCTAGTATTATCATGTTGGAATACTTAGTAGATATTATAAAATTTTATGGATTAAAATAATGTTACTTACATTACTATTAATAGTGGTGCTCATGCACCAATTCTAACACCACACTTACCACACCCTCCTCCTGTTCAAGCTCCCCAACCAACACAGCTATGTGAATAAAATCTCCCTTTGACCTATGCTGCTACTTTTCTGTATACCTTTAAGTCCCACATACGAGTGAGATGGTTCTAACCATTTCCTTCTGACTGAGTCCACTCAGCATGATGTCCTTTAGTTCCATCTGTGTTGATACAAAATACCGTATTTTGTTCTTTCATATAGTTGCTTAATATTCCTTTGTGTATATAAACCAGAACTTCTTAATCCATTCATCTGTAATTGAGGATTTGGGTGTTTCCACTCCTTGTCTAAGTGTGATGATAAACAGAGGTGTGCATGTAGCCTTTTGAATTAATACTCATATTTTGGGGATCAATGCCAAGAAGTGGTATCACTGGTTTATATGGTAGTTCTATTACTACTTTTATTCAAGTATTTATTGTTTTTATTTTTTATTTTTATTTTTTATTTTATTATTATAATAATAATTTCTGGGTCATATGGCAGCTCTAATCTGAGTTTACTGAGCAGTGACCAGACTGTTTTCCATAGGGGTTGGACCAGGGGGAATTCCCATTAGGAGTGGATGAGGGTTCCTTTTATACCACATCCCCAACAACAGAGATTGTTCCCGTTATTTCTGATGTGAGCCATCCTCACTGGTGTAAGGTGGTACCTCATTGTTGTCTTGATTTGGATTTCCCTAATGATGAGCAAGGGTGAGCATGTTTTCATGTGTCTGTTGGACATCTTTTGTTCTTCTTCATAGAAGTGTCTATTCATTTCTTATCCTCATTTTTCTATGTCTTTATTCAATTTTGGGGGCTCAGCTTTCTTTGAGTGTTATGTATATTCTAGATATCAGCACTTTATCTGACTTGAATGTGAAAATTTTTCCCATTCCATTAACTGTCTTGTAGTATTAAGTAGTGTTTCTTTTGCCATGCAGAAACTTTTTAGTTTGATATAGTCCTATTTATTTTGGTTTGATGCTAAAGTTCTTGCCATTGGCATTCTATCCTCAAAGACTTTTTTGATATATAGGTCTTCTAGTGTTCTGCCTATTTTTCCTCAATAAACTTTATAGAATCAGGTCTGATTTCAAGGTATTTAATCCATTTTGAGTTGACTTTTGTGTAAGAAGTAAGGTATGGATCTATTTTCAATTTTTTTTTTTTTAGGCCACACCAGTTTGATGCTCAGGGGTTACTCCTGGCTAAGCGCTCAGAAATTGCTTGTGGGGACCATATGGGACCCTGGGGGATCGAACCACTGTCCTTCTTTGGCTAGCACTTGCAAGGCAGACACCCTACCTCTAGCACCATCTAGCCGGCCCCTCTGTTTTCAATTTCTTACCAGTGGTTTTCCAGTGGTACTAACACCAATTGTTAAAAAGACTTTCTTTGTTCCATTTCAAGTTCTTGGCTCTCTTGCCAAATATTAGTTTACTGTATATCTGGGGGTTTATCTCTGGAAATTCTGTTCTAATCCACTGGTATGAGACTGGGTCTTTGTTCCAGTACCATGCTGTTTTGATCACTATAGCTGTATTGTATAGCTTCAGGTTAGGTAAAGATATGCCACCCAGCTTCTGGTTTTTCAGTATATATTTAGCTATCCTGGGTATTTTGTGGTTCCAGATGAATTTCATGATTGATTGTTCTAAGTCTTTAATAAGTGATGTCTGAATTTGGATAGGAATTTCACTAAATCTATATAAAAGTTTAGGTAGAATAGTCATTTTGACTATATTGATTCTACCTACCCATAAGCATGGGATGTTCTTTCATTTTCTTAGATCCTCTTCAATTTCTTTCTGAAGTGTTTTGAAGTTTCCCTGGTATAAGTCCTTCACTTCAAGTCCTTCACTTCCCTTGTAAGGTTGATTCCTAAGTACTTGATATTTTTTGATATTATTTTAAATGGGATTGTCTCCTTAATCTCTTTTTCCTCTACTTCGTTGTTTGTATAGAGGAATGCTACTGTCTTTTGTGTATTGACTTTGTAGCCAGCCACTTTGCTGTATTAGTTAATTGTTTCTAGGAGTTTTACTGTAAACTCTTTAGGGATTTTGATGTATATCATATAATCTGCAAAAAGAGATAGTTTGAGTTCCTCTTTCCCTATTTGGATTAATTTGATTCCCTTCTTTTGTCCGATTGCTATTGCTAGAACTTCTAAGATTATATTGAATAAGAGTGTAGGGAGAGGAGAACCTTGCCTAGTTCTGAACTTAGTGGAAATGCTTTCAGTTTTTTGCTATTGAGGATAATGATGGCTGTGGGCTTTTCATAATTAGCTGTAACTATCTTGAGGAACATTCCTTCCAGTCCTATTTTGCTGAGTGTTTTCAACATAAATGGATGTTGGATTTTGTCAAACGCATTCTCTGCATCAATTAATATAATCATATGGTTTTTGTCTTTCTTGTTGTTGATGTGGTGTATGGTGTTGATTGATTTGCATATGTTGAACCATCCTTGCATCCCTGGGATAAAACCAACTTGGTTATGATGTATAATCTTTTTGATGTAGTGCTGAATTCGGTTTGCTAAGAACCACATAACTTGAACCATCTTGTTCTGCCTCACAAATTGAGGGAGAAATAATGGAGGCTACCAAGACCAAACAATCTATGAACATTGAGTGAAAATAAAAAATAATCAGACTTAAGCATCAAATCCAAAGACAACTGCAAAAGAATTGATACCCAATCTAAAGCAAACTAGACACAGAAGGGACCACTCATACTAGCAGCCCACGGGGCAAAAAAGAGGCGATATGGGATGCATGCTGGGAACAGGGGTGAAGGGAGGACAACATTGGTGGTGGGAATGCCCCTGATACAATGTCACTATGTACATAAAATACTACTGTCAAATATTTGTAATCCACTTTTGTCAAAATAAAAATTATTAATAAAATAAATAAAAACATACATAGAACCATAATAAATTCCTATTAAAATTGAAGTAGTTAGGAGGTAGAGTCAATATTTTCTCCATCAGGATTTATTATAATTACTCTCTCCTAGACAAGGCAGACACTGTACTCAGAAACGAATAAGACAGAGACTCATAAGACCTGGATATTATATTCTTGTGAACAGTGAAAATGAGTCATTAGTTCAACCTAGATATTCATTGGAAATTTAGTAAAATGTTTTAATAAAGCAAGGTGTCATTTCAATAATTCAATGTTAGACCTTAAAATTAAGAGTTTTAATCATTAATTGTTATAATTTTGCCAAGAACATTGTCTTATTCAAATCCATAACTTGTAGCCTCTAATAACTCTTCAAAAACTGCATGGTGAATGGAAGCTTGATATGGACTTTAAAAATTGTTGTTTTCATATTCAGGACTGACTCGTGTGATCTTCTGCTTGTGGCTCTGCTAGTTTCTTCCTCACTAATACACTAATACTCATCTCCCTCTTTCCCACCATTCTGCAATCATGTTTTTCCCTATGGAGACTTCAATTCAAACCTTTCAGGGTTCACTCTCCTTATACCAACAATATTTGTTGGAAATGTTGGTCAGCTTGTGATAGAACTGATTATTTTTATTCGGGCTATGCATAAGAGTGATTACTTCTTTATTGACTGCTTTGTATCAATGGTTGGAAACAACTCATATGCCACTGCAGAATAAAATTCAATAGAATTAAGTATAAATGCTGTAGTATATTAATCATCTTCAAAGAAGCTAGTAGCCCATCAGTTTAATATCCATTGTAATTAAATTTAAATCAAAGTCATTTTGTGAAAACCTCTTCCCTTGGTGAAAAGTAGTGACTTTGCTAAATTCATTGTTCTTTCAAGCAGTCATTTATCTTACTGTAATGACCTATAGCTTAGTGGTACTTGCTTTAGGTAACTTAAATACACTTTTCATACAAAAATACATTCAAAATAAAGAGTCTTAACTGGAGAAAAGTGGAATCAAGCCCATGTATTCTTAAAATTGAAGATTCTGAATCTTGTGTCTGTATCCATGGTTGGAATATTATGGAGACAGTTTACAATGAAAGTTGACCTAATATTGTAGTAGGCCCTAATACTGTCCTGTCAAGAACTTACTCCAGGGAGTATACCCTAATGATTTGGAAACAGAACCATCTTGTTCTCAGGGTCTTTAGCCACCTGCTTTGCCCCTACTTTGCCACCTAATGGTAAGATGAAACCAGAAGATGCTTATGATACCCTGACTTTGACATAGGATCTGAACAAAATCTAAGATCTACAATTACTGAAGTCTAAGGCAAGAAATGTAATTAAGAACTTTTTCTGGGACCAGGAAGAAAGATTTTGGGGCTATATAACTTAGTCTTCCTGGAGCCTATTGTTGGTCTTATAGCAAGATGCTTCATGGGTAGGGACACCCTATATTAGGCCAATGGTTCAGTTTTTCTATTTTCCCACATTTTGCTGTCCACATGCAAAAACTATCACCATTTTATTTTTTAGATAGGGCTCCTGCTTTTTTAATAAAATCTTAGGACACATATAACTCTGTTCTACCTTATATTTCTGCAGTTTTCTATAAAGTTAAAAAAGGGGGATGAAATAAAAAAGGATGAGGGTCAAGTGGTCTCAGTTGCATTGGTGGAGATAAAAAAGGACAGAACTAAATATACAAGCCAAAATCAACAAAAATAGAATCAAGAGATCCAAACTCTAGCAATCTAAACTTTAAAATGGGCCTATTATACTGCTGGCCAGGGGGCAAAGGGTGGTGTTATAGAATACACTCTGGGAACATTGGTGGAGGGAGTTTGACACTGGTGGTGGGGTTAGCCCTGATTTATTGTATGTATGAAATCCAACTATGTAAAACTTTGTAAATCACAATAGTTTCAATAGCTCCAGCCTCTTTTTATGTTTTTGTCAAAAAAGTAAAATTAAAGAACAAAGAAATCCCAATGGTGATTCTGCTGAAATGTGTTTCAAAAAGTGACAATATAGGCAATGGATCATGTCTTATTGAATATTTTAATGAGTGGCTTCACATAAATCAAAAAATCTAGTGAAGATAACCACACAGCATCTGCCTTGCATTCAAAAATGCTGGAATTTTTGGAAAAAATTCCTGGAAATTACTCTTTGTCTGTGGCCTTCTTCCCACACTCTAGATCTATTTTCTAGCTTTTTACTTTATATTCTAATACACTTATTCCTAACATAACTTGTAAACAAGTCATACTGTCTGGGCTGCTTTGGGGGAGTTATTTTCATAAAAATATAAAAAGTGAATTAACAAAATAGATTTTACTATTAAAAATCTATTTCATTTGCAATATTTTTCATCATGTGAAATAAATGTAATATTTTAAGTTAAAAATTATTGTTTTCTGGTGTCAGGTTGATAGTACAGAGGGTAGGATGTTTTGTTTATCACATTGATGACCCAAACCTGCAATGAGTGATATCTGAGCACAGGGACAGGAGCAATCCCTGAGAATTGCTGAGTATGGCCCCTCACATAGTTGACCTGGGTTTGATCTTCAACATCACATTGGGTTCCCGAGCCCTGTCAGGAGTTATCCTTAAGCACATAGCCAGGAGTAAGTCTTGGACAATACCTGGTGTGAGTCAAAAACCAAAAATTAAAAAAATGCTGCTTTTTGTCTTTTCTGTAATTGTTTACTGTATCCTATAATTTGCAATTCTGTAATTATAAATGTGAACTTTCAAAGCAGTTAAATATATAAACAAATATTGAATAAAAGAATGTATCTAGATATTTTTATTAACTAAAATACTTTTAGGTTTTTAAGATTTAATGCAATATCTTATTAGCTAAATGTTATTAGTTAATAAAATTAAATACTTAATAAAAATAATAACAGTGGGGCCGGAGTGATGGCACAAGTGGTAGGGCGTTTGCCTTGCAAGCGCTAACCTAGAATGGAGCGCGGTTTGATCCCCTGGTGTATCATATGGTCCTCAAGCCAGGAGTGATTTCTGAGTACATAGCCAGGAGTAACCCCTGAGTGTCACTGAGAGTGGCCCAAAAAGCAAAATAACAACAATAACAACAACAACAGCATTGGGGCCAGAGAGATAGCAGGAAGGTAAGCGTTTGCCTAGCATGCAAAAGGTAGGTGGTTCGAATCCCAGCATCCCATATGGTCCCCTGAGCCTGCCAGGAGTTATTTCTGAGAATAGAGCCAGGAGAAACCTCTGACCGTTGCCGGGTGTGACCCAAAAACCATAAAAATTAATTAATTAAAAATAATAATAACATAATATCTTCATGTTCTAACTTCTTATTTTACCATTTGTAAGTAAAGACTTTATAATCTCTTTTCATATTTATTAAAAGTTATTACTCTTGGGGCTGGAGAAATAGCACAGAGGTGTTTGCCTTGCAAGCAACCGATCCAGGACCTAAGGTGATTGGTTCGAATCCCGGTGTCCCATATGGTCCCCCATGCCTTCCAGGAGCTATTTCTGAGCAGATAGCCAGAAGTAACTCCTGAGTGCCATCGGGTGTGGCCCAAAAACCAAAAAAAAGTTATTACTCTTCACTTTATGAAATACAAACAACTCCCTCCATAAGAAAAACATTTCCTCATTAAGTTTCTTTGCATTGTATGATTTTTGTCTTTTGAAAAGTTAGGATTTAATTTTAGATATAAATTTTTGGTTTTGGTTTTGTTTCTTTTTTTTGGGGGGGGGTTTACACCCAGAAACGCTCAGGGGTTATTCCTGGCTCTAAACTCAGAAATCGCTCCTGGCAGGCTCGGGGGACCATTTGGGATGCCGGGATTAGAACCACTGTCCTACTGCAAGCAAGGCAAACGCACTACCTCCATACCTCTACGCCCACTTTAGATACAATTTTTTAAAGACTATGGTTAATCACTTGACTGGTTGCAAGCCAAGCCATGACAGGGAACATATCGTGATAAATGGGTCCTCACTAAAGTAAAGAGGGAGATAATTACCCAGAGTAAGTCAGTCTTTTTCCAGGACTTTCTTACAGCAGGTGCCAGTAATGTGCATGTGAAAATCCATCCTGCATTTTAAAAGATTCAGACTTTTACAGCTGGAAGAATCCAGGAAATGGGTATTCCTCTAAAATCATTGCGATTATAAAAAGGAACAGTCACTAAGGAGGCTGACTATTTTGCTTTGCCTTTTTGTAAGTGTAGAAAAGAGTAAATTCAGAGCCATAAAGCAGAACTCCAGAAGCTAGTCAAGTTAATTATTTCAGTTGTTTCTTATGCAGTGAACTGTACTGAGTAATCGTAGTCCTTGTTCTAAAGTCACATATTGTCCTGAAAAGAGGATACTTTACTCGGGAATTGGAATGTCTCGAAGCAAATATCAAAGTACTCTAAAATGATGAGTGGAGGAAGTAGCTAGGTCCCTGGGGTAGGAAATCATATTGATCTTAACAGAAGCTTACCAGATAAACCCTGGGAGCTTGTTATTTTATTCTGATTCCTTGCCCACCCAATGCAATTTGTTTTATTTCTAACTAAATGAATGCTATATTTTTAAATACAAGGAATTAATGTGATCAGGAATGTGTACAAGGAAAAGTAGCAAGGGTGCTCTAATAGAATTATAGATGCATAGTTTCTCACATTTCTTAGTATATAATGCCAAAGACAAAAAAAGCATTTTAATGAAAGAAAGAATTTTAAAGAAAACTCTTGTACTTTCAGAAAATCTTACATTTCTCTAAAAAGATTATAATTGTTAATATATATGATAATATATGATATGATAATATGTGATAGAAGGATTTAAAACTGCACAGCATATTAGAAGTTATTCCTAGATTCTATCAGGACTCTGAAATTTCTATTTCCATCTAAATTCACTTTATCCTTGCAATATTTGATGCAATTCCAGTAAAAGTAAACATTAGTTTGTGTAATGTTAGGCTGCAATAATTCAGAGATAATGTATTAGCTACTCATATCCAATCGGCTTAATTAAAATCTTTATTTCTTTAAACATAAATTCAAAGTGATTTCAAGTTTTAATGTATACAAATTTTTGCAGACTACCTTATGAACCAAGGATATTTTGTCTAACAAAAATAATATAGTCCAGAGGATAGAATGGTAGCACAACGGTAGAGTGTTTGCTTGAAAGCTGCTGACCCTGAATAGACCTGGGCTTGATCCCCCCCGGCATTGCATATGGCCCCTGAACCAGGAGTGATTTCTGAGTGCAGAGCCAGGTGTGACCCCTGACAGTCACCATGTTTGGCCCCAAAAATAATATATATTATATATGATATATATAATCCTGAAGTTTCTACAATAATAGAAAGCAGTTATATATACATAATATATAAGCTATTATTTGTTCATTGGCTTTTATACATTTCTGTGTTTTTATCTTTTTATTCAGGAACTGTACCTCACTTGATGATTAGAAGTCAATCTTAGAGGTACTTGGGGTTCATGGGGTTTTGAGAATGGAACCCAGTTCTCCTGCATGTGCTAAGCCTTTTGAACACAAATTGTTCCACAAATCACTGTAAATGTAATTGGTTTTTTTGATAAATATAAATATATATTTGGTTAATAGAATAGGCCCTTATGTAAATGAAATCAGAGGCCTTTTTCCTCTTGAGCCAAAAATCATTTGTGGAAAAGGTAAATATGATTTAAGAAAACACACACACACTCCACAATACAGTGATGTCAGGATCATTTAGACCCAAATCTTCAGCAACTTTAGAATATTCAACACAATAATCAATGAAATGGAGTCTATGAAAGTCATGGAAGAAGCTTTGGACAAGCTCCTCTCTTCCTGGTCTATGTCTATGCTTTGATGATTTCCTTTATTTATAAGCTCCTTGCAAAATTTATTTAATCATTATTTTATTACAAGTTGGCTTTGGTTTTGTTCTACTATAGTTTTTCAATTAGCCACTAAAATCCAAGCTACTGAGATTTTATCTTTCTGGAGTACAAACTTGCCTATACCTCTGAATTCAATCAAATCCCATGTGTAAAAAGGTGCATTAATAAACATAGCATTCATGTTCAGGAAGGTAATATTGAAATCTAGTTCGGACTAGGGATTTCTTGATATATTCCTTACAATAATTTTGCTTGATCATTTCCCTATCTTAACATATAGTCAGTTTAGTAACTACATGTTAATTCATCCAACTTAAATTAAATATTCTGATCTTCTCTCTCTGGGATACTGTCTTGGATACCAAACAGATTTCACATTACCATAATTAATTTGATAGTGTAATTTCTCCAATAGGCTCTCAATTATCTGTAAGAATTAAATAACTGGAATCATTCCAAGCATTCATGTCACAAATTTCCTAACAGAAGTGACACTGATTGGCAGACTTGTTTGCTGCTGAAAATAGGGGCCCAAACTAGACGCAAATGAAACCAATGATTTTTGCTTTATTCTTGTCTTTGTGAGTGGAAAAAAGGGACAGATGTATTCATGTGCTTTAAAAAGAAAGTGTACCTGCCCTACTGCTTCTCGCATCTGAAATTTTTTTCTCAAACTCATCTAAATTTATGAAAATTCAGCAAGCATGAATTAGTAGGTAGGGTCATTTTAGCCTAAAGCCCCAACATGGATTCATTATTTGCTCTCACATAGATATTTGTTTGACAATGTCTTACCTAAGTTGGTTTCTGGTCCTGTGTGATTGTCTTTGTTTTGTACATTATCTTATCAATGGTTACATGATCACATTTTCTCTGCCTATATATTCCTAGTGTTTCAGATTAGACAAGCTGCCTACGTACTCTTTTAACTTTAATGATTCCTTTTGCTATGTAGTTTCTTGTGTACTTTAACAGGATAAATGTAGAAGATTCATGAAACAAAATGTTCAAATGAGTACTATTATTTTCACCAAATTCTCCCAAAATAGTTGTCTCAATATGATTAATCTATTATGTTTTCCTAAATACATCCCTCTTTACACATTCCTGATTTTGGTTAGTGCATATATTTGTAGGTAGGACCATTTTCACCTCAACATACCTAGGCTCTAATTATACCTAAGATTTAATTCTTTGTTCCCTTGCCTACACAATAAAGCCCTTGTATAGACACTGCATAGACATTCTATAATCTTTTTCAGGGACATTCTTACTTCTCCCTCCCCAGGATAATTTTCTTCAAGTTTACTTCTGCATTTGTGGCATGTAGTATATATGCTTTATGATTAGAATGTCTTTGTAACATCTCTAATGATACTGACCACATTGAACCACTGCCAGTAGTTTAAATGTTAGTCTTTCTTGCAGAGCTGTGATATTTTGAAGAAAAACTGTCAGGTATGTGTTTCAGTGTTTGCAGATCTTAGGACTGGGCTCATTACTGGTAAGCACACAGAAACATTTGATAAATAGCTTCTGGGTGAAGAGTTTCTTAATTATTCTGCAGCTGCTAGTGTCGCCTTGTGTGCCTCATCAGCCAAACCATGATGTTAAATTCTTAAAGAGCAGTTTCATTCTTGACTATAAAGTCAACACTACTTATTTGCATTGTTTTTTATTAATTAATAAGTTACATCCTTAGCCTAATATTCCAAAGTTTTATTAATACTTATGTCTTCTTAAATATTTCTCAAATCACAGCTTTAGAAAACACATAACAAAGTTCAACTATAATTGCTTTCATAGTCCCTCTACCTCAAAACATACTCCTCATTAAATAACTTTCAAGTGCTATCTTTTTGTAGTCTACTGTTGTGTTACTGATCCTACCCTAATCAATTATTGTACCCCACCCTAGGGTGTGACCTGGTGATACTATATTGGATTATTCCTTACTTGGTATTCTGCTCCCACCCTAGGTTATACCTAATTTTTGTCAATAAAAGCCTGGGTCTGAGGAAAGCTGGGGCTCACTCTTCTGTTTTCTTTTACTAAACTGCACTCCATCTTAGGAGCAGAAAGCTTTTGTGGTTTGAATTCCTTGCTTGAGCACTGGATTTCCTGAACCTATTCTTTTTTTTCTTTTTTTGATTTTTAATTATGAGAACAAGGGTGCAAAGAAAGAGGACAAGGTAAAGTTACAGTGGAAGGACAATCACCCATAACATAATTCTCAGAAGTCCCCTTGCTGATATCTTAACTTTGAAATTTCAGCCAAAGAACATTAAGATAAATAAGACAGAATCCATGTATAATTACTTTGTCCCTCAAGTCCCCAGATTGTAACACATTATAATATTTCTTAACAGTATACAAGGCAATTCAAAGCCATAAAACTTACATAACTCCTTAAACATTACAGGCATAGTATTTTCTTACATTTTCATATACATGCATATTAGCTTAAGTTAACCTCAAATTTTAAGTGAGTTCTTTTTAAGGATTAGAGTCAAAGGAGCACAGTAAAAATGGTGTTAGAGTGGCAATTGTTGTTTGCATAGGCCCACCAAAATATGAGGGACATGGAAAGAAATAACCTTGGCCTAAGTACAAAGAGACCAGACCCCTGAAGTTTCCTGGCACAAGACCAAGTCTAGGCTCCAGGCAAGCTAGATCGTCCAATCCAATACATTGTCTGTAGTGCCAACACACTTTTATTTTTCACACAGTCTCTGTTGTTGGTATCATGTTTCTGTATTAAAGATCGGGAATCTGCATATCTTACATTGAAGTCAGGATGTGGAACATCCTCTCCTTTCACCTCACAATCAAAGGGCAATGCAGGGAGCCCTGTCCTGTAAGCAGGTCGTTGTTGTTGTTAAGTCTTCTCAGTGTTAAGGGAAGTCTCTTTTGAGCAGGTCGAAGTCTGAGCAGTGTAGGTCTTCCGTGATAGAGGATTGCTTCCAGGTGATGTTATAGACCAGACTGGATGTTTCGTGGATGGCTTCCCTGGTTCAGGGGAGAATGGATTATGCCCTTTCTTCTGAGGTCGGTGCCAGGTCGTTATGTCAATGTTCAGGGTGTAAGGTCCCTTTGCACTACAAGATTTGTGTGTTCCAATCTCTATTAGATAGGATCTTATTTGTATGTATAGTATTTTCCCATTTTAATGTGCCTATGCAAATAAGAAGCAATGCCACGTGGTGTTATTGGCGCATATGGGGGTCATAAGAACAATTCCAATGATTCCCATGCCATGGTTCAATCATAAGCATTAAACTGGGGGACTCTTCCACCAAAATTCCTTGTTAAACAGCTCAAAAAGAGAAGATAAAAAGTGGTTAGAATCATCACTGTATAAGACAACATTTAGTAAGACTTATAGCTGTCAGAGAAAAAACACAAAATATTCTAAAGAAATACGTGTCCATTTTATGTATCTTGAGACATTTTGGGGTTGTCACACACAATGCACAGCTTTGGACTGTGATTAGGATTGTACACTACTGAAGTTAAAAAGAGTAATGTAGGTTAGTGATGTTTGAGAGGGGTTAGAGAGTTAAGAAGTAAAAAAGAGCTCTGTAGGGGTGTAGAAAAGGGCAGAATACAAAATGAACATTCTGTATACGCAAAACATAACATAAGAATAAGGAATATTCTGAATACATGAAGTACTTCTGTAGTTTTTGGATGCCTAGGGAGGAATTTCTCACCCCTCCCCCCAGGGCCCGATTAACCAGGCGTGGCCCTGAAGACCCGCTTGGTGTGGGGGGAATCTTGTTCACCTGGACGAAGTGGTCAGCCCAGGGGTCCTATGGCTAGCTGTCCTGCCCAGAGTCCCCATCATACCAGTCAAAGGCCCACGAAATCCTGGCATGTGGAGTGTTCTGAGCCCAGCCGAGCTGAACCCATTCTTGTACCTTTTCACTGTGTAAATTATTTCCTGCAGATCTCTACCAATGGAACTGTTCCCATTTGACCTAATAAGACAGTGTAATGGGAACTGCCTTTCCTGTCTGGAAGCTCGGTGGGAATCAAACCTTAACCAATCTCCTAGAGAATGTGACACTTTAGTCTACTACATAGTTTTTGTACTTTTCTGTTTTCTGTTCTTCAGGAAGACTTTTTGGATGATCCTAAACTATTCTAGACATTACATACAGCAGAGTTCATCCAGATTTATATGATGTCATTGTACTTAAAATGAGCACTAGTCTGGTATTAAGACAACTGTGCAAAGTCTCAGAAATCAAAAAAGTCCATGAACATGCTATTTTGAGAGCTTCGTATTATAGGCAGGACATACACTGCATAAAAATACTATGAAATTCACATTGTGGAGGTTTTAATAACTGTATTGAGTTTCAAAAATTATAAGTTATCTACAAAAGAAAAATAATAAGGATATTTCAGAAAAAGATCAAGTAGCTCAAACTTTGAGGAGTCAGTATGGAAAACACTATTGAAGAGTGTATCTAATTCCTAAAATTTCTCTCTCACTCTCTCCCTCTATATTAAAACTGCCATAGAATTCTGGCTCTCTCTCATGAACATAACTATTCTTTGTCCTAACTATCATCATTAACACAATGGTATTATCATTTCCAATAGACAAAGAAATGAAAATTGTACCTAATTCATGTGTTTTCTACACAACAGATAAAAATTTCTTTCATTTACACAATACATGATCAATAAATTTGTTGACCAGATAACTAATTTAGATTGGATTATCTTGACTTTTCACTTAGGAATACTAAGAATTTAGATGTTGGACCTGTGGCTTGTTGGTCTGGCACAGAAGGGTTCATCACCCTTCCTCTCTAGACCCTTGACCCCATAGTCTTCAATGCAAGTGTGGTGATTCACTAGACAAAAAGTCTAGATCCTGTTCGCCTGCACCGAGTTTCTAGTGGTTCACAAAATGCAGCAAAGGAGAGCTTTCCCTTGAGAGGGAAGCTGTCCAGTCACACCTATCCAGGGTTGAGGACAAGCTGGAGGAATAGGAGATGCAATTTTCAAGAACACACACTCATACAGTTGGGGAAAATGCTGCCAGGCAGCAAAGTCTGTTTAATAGTGATTTTACATACCAATATATAGGATTCCAGCAGAAGGCAGTATGCAAAGTCATTGCTTTGAACACATCTTTGAATCTTGAATAAGGGCTTTACCAAGAGTATCTTTCTTATATTATGTGTACAAGAAGAAAGAAGTTCTTTCAATTTAAGAGAAAATTAGAGGCTCTGTTAACCATTATGATGTATTCTTCTATTATGATTTCATATTCAATATGTACTGGTATTTACTAGAAAGCTAATGCATATTCCATATCTGGTAATGCCACCCTTTCTAAGACCACCTACAGTATTTGTGGAAATTATAATCTGTGTGTTTTTAACTTTATAAATTTTACTATGAAAGTAAAGTAAAATTTTCTTCAGGGTGCCTACACCCTGATAATAGACATTTATAGTCATTGGAAGAGCTGGCTCATATTCTGTATTTTCATATAGTTTTGATTTCTATATTGGAAGGTGCCCTCAGAGAAAGAAAAAATACACAAGCCTCTATCATACCAAGTTATCCTTTCCCCTTCTCTTCTCCAATGATTACATTTCCTACATTGGGAGACCTTGCACTTATGTGGACATATGCAGGTTAAGTTACAGCTTTAATCAGGTGTCCTTATTATCTTTTATTTGGTTACCCTCCATGAGTCTGAAGCAGATTTGCTTTCAAAAAAATGTCTCTAGGGGAAGTACACTCATTCTCGAACATGAAGTTAGGCCTATCCATATAAGAAGGGAACCTCTATAACATAAGCTTCTAGAATGTGACATAGTTCTCCCATGAAAAGCAGAGTAAAAGGGTTAGGAAAGGCCCAATGATGTCAGAGTTTTGAGGCATTATTTATGCTTCCAAGAATCTCCCCCTTCAAAAAAACTCTCACTTTTATGAAGTCACCTGCATATTTATCTAGTAGTTTAATGTCTACTCTTAGGGAAATGACAATTTTCTTGCTTAAAAATCTATAGATATGGTAAATAGTGTTGCAATGAATATAGGTGTAAGGAAGGGATTTTTGTATTGCATTTTTGTGTTCCTAGGGTATATTCCTAGGAGTGGTATAGCCCCTTATCTGATGCGTGTTGGATGAATAGTTTCTCCCACACAAAGGGTGGCTCTTGTATCCTGGGCAGAATTTCTTTTGAGATGCAGAAGCTTCTCAGCTTAATGTATTCCCAGCTGTTGATCTCTGCTTTCACTTGTTTGGAAAGTGCAGTTTCCTCCTTGAAGATACCTTTAGTCTCAATGTCATGGAGTGTTTTACCAACTGGTGTTCTATATGCCTTATGGTATCCGGTCTGATATCAAGGTCTTTAATCCATTTGCATTTTACCTTCGTACATGATGTTAACTGGGGGTCTATGTTCGCTTTTTTGCAATTGGCTAACCAGTTCTGTCAGCACCACTTGTTGAAGAGGCTTTCTATGCTCCATTTAGGATTTCTTGCTACTTTGTCAAAAATTAGGTAATTGTATGTCTGGGGGACACTGTCTGAGAACTCAAGCCTATTACACTGATCTGAGGGTCTGTCTTTATTCCAATACCATGCTGCTATGATAACTATTGCTTTGTAGTACTGTTTAAAGTTGGGGAAAGTATGCCTCCCATTTTCCTTTTCCCTAGGAGTGCTTTAGCTATTCGAGGGTGTTTATTGTTCCAGATAAACTTCGTAAGTGTTTGATCCACTTCTTGGAAGAATGCCATGGGTATTTTTAAGGGGATCACATTAAATCTGTATAATGCTTTGGGGAGTATAGCCATTTTAATGATGTTAATCCTGCCAATCCATGAGCAGGGTATGTGTTTTCATTTCCGTGTATCCTCTCTTATTTCTTGGAGCAGAGCTTTATAGTTTTCTTTGTATACGTCCGTCACGTCTTTGGTCAAGTTGACTCCAAGATATTTGAGTTTGTGTGGCACTATTCTGAATGGGATTGCCTTCTTGACTTTCTTCTCTTCCTTATTATTATTGGTGTATAAAAAGGCTATTGATTTCTGTGTGTTAATTTTGTAGCCTGCCACCTTCTATATGAGTCTATTGTTTCTAGAAGCTTCTTGGTAGAGTCTTTAGGGTTTTCTAAGTAGAGTATCATGTCATCTGCAAACAATGAGAGCTTGACTTCTTCCTTTCCTGTCTGGATTCCCTTGATATCATTTTCTTGCCTGATCGCTATATCAAGAATTTCCAGTATTGTGTTGAAGAGGAGTGGTGAGAGCGGACAGTCTTGTCTTGTACCAGAATTTAAAGGAAAGGCTTTTAGTTTTTCTCCATTGAGAATAATATTTGCCATTGGCTTGTGTAGATGGCTTCAACTATATTGATAAAGGTTCCTTTCATTCCCATCTTGCTGAGAGTTTTGATCAAGAATGGGTGTTGGACCTTATCAAATGCTTTCTCTGCGTCTATTGATATGATCATGAGTTTTTTTATGTTTCTTCTTGTTGATGATTTTGTGTGATGTTGATAGATTTATGGATGTTAAACCATCCTTGCATTCCTGGGAAGAAACCTACTTGGTCGTAGTGTATGATCTTCTTGATGATGCATTGATCCTATTTGCCAGGATATTGTTGAAGATCTTTGAATCAGCATTCATCAGGGATATTGATATGTAATTTTCTTTTTTGGTAGCATCTCTCTCCGGTTTTGGTATCAAGGTGATGTGGGCTTCATAAAAGCTGTTTGGGAGTGTTCCTGTTTTTTCAATTTCATGGAAGAGCCTGGCTAGGACTGATAGTAGCTCCTCTTGAAAGATTTGAAAAAATTCATTAGGAAATCCATCTAGGCCTGGGCTTTTCTTTTTGGGCAGATGTTTGATTACAGTTTCAATTTCCTCAGTAGTGATGGGGGTGTTTAGATATGCTACATCCTCCTTATTTAAATGTGGGAAGCTATAAGTGTCCAAGAATTTTTCCATTTCTTCTAGGTTCTCATAAAGTTTCTCAAAGTAGTCTCTGATTACATATTGGATCTCTGCAATATCTGACTTGATCTGCCCTTTTTCATTTCTAATACGGATTATCAGACTTTTCTCTCTTTCTTTGTGAGTTTTGCCAACTGTCTATCAATCTTGATTATTTTTTCAAAGAACCAACTTCTACTTTCATTGATCTTTCAGATTGCTTTTTGGTTTTCACTTTATTGAGTTCTGCTTTCAGATTGTTATTTCCTTATTTCCTTCTGTCTCCCTATTTTTGGTTTCTTTTGTTGGTCATTTTCTAACTTTTTGAGCTGTGTCATTAAGTTATTCAGGTATGCCCCTTCTTCCTTCCTGATGTGTGCTTGTAGAGCTATAAATTTTCCTCTCAGGACCGCTTTTGTTGTGTCCCATATATTCTGGCAGTTTGTGTCTTCATTATCATTTGTTTCCAGGAAAGTTTTGATTTCCTTTTTTATTTCATCTTGGATCCACTGGTTGTTCAGTAGCAGGGTGTCTAATTTCCAATGGTTATAGTTTTTCTTCTGTGTGGCTTTGTAGTTCACATCTAATTTCAGAGCCTTGTGGTCAGCAAAGGTAGCCTGCAAGATTTCTATCCTCTTGATTTTATGGAGGTATGTTTTATGTGTCAGCATGTAGTCTATCCTGGAGAATGACCCATGTACATTGAAGAAGAATGTGTATCCAGGTTTTTTGGGATGGAGTGTCCTATATATATCTACTAGTCCTCTTTCTTTCATTATTCTTTTCAGGGCTAGTAATTTTTTGTTGGTTTTCAGTCTGGTTGATCTATCAAGTATTGATATGGCCGTGTTGAGGTCTCCCACATTTATTGAGTTATTATTGATTTCTTTCAGATTTGTCAGTAATTGTATTAGATAATTTTCTGGTCTCTCATTGGGTGCATATATGTTTAATAGTCTGATTTCTTCCTGTTGCACATATCCCTTGATTAGTACATAATGTCCGTCTTTGTCCCTTACCACTTTTCTGAGGATAAAGTTGGTGTCATCAGATATTAATATAGCCACCCCAGCTTTTTTGAGGGTGTTGTTTGCTTGGATGATTTTCCTCCAGCCTTTGATTTTGAGTTTATGTTTGTTCTGACTATTCAGGAGTGTTTCTTGTAGGCAGAAGAAGGTTGGATTCATCCCTTTGATCTATTTTGCCACTCTGTATCTTTTAATTGGTGAAGTTAGTCCATCGACATTGAGGGAGATGATTGTCATAGGATTTAATGTCATCTTTGTAGATAAGTTTGTTGTGTTTTTTGATCTCTCTTGTCTAAGAGTAGACCTGTCAGTTTTTCCTTTAAGGCTGGTTTATCATCTGTGAAGTTTCTGAGTTGTTGTTTATCCATGAAGCTATGTATTCTTCCTTCAAAGCTGAACGTGAGTCGAGCTGAGTGCAGTATTCTTGGTGAGGCATTCATTTCATTCAGTCTTGTCACAATATCCCATCACTGTCTTCTGGCCTTGAGAGTTTCTTGTGACATATCTGCGGTAAGTCTTAGGGATCCTCCTTTGAATGTAATTTTCCTTTTTGATCTTGCTGCTTTCAGTATTCTACCTCTATCTGTGGGATTTGTCATTGTAACAAGAATGTGTCTTGGGGTGTTTTTCTTTGGGCCTCTTTTAGCTGGTATTCTTAGGGCATGCAGGATTTGATTGCATGTAGTCTTTAACTCTGGGAGTATCTCTTTGATGATGTCTTTGACAGTTGATTCTTCCTGAAGATCTCCTACCTGGGTCTCTGGGACTCCAATGATTCTTATGTTGTTTCTGTTGAGTTTATCAAAGACTTCTATTTTCATTTGTTCACATTCCTTGAGTACTTTTTCTATTGCCAGTTCGTTTGTCTTAAAGTTCTTTTCTAATTTCTTCTGTTGTGTTGATTTTTTCTTCATGACATCTTCCAGTACTCCAATTCTCTCCTCAGCTGCTGATACCCTGCTGTTGAGGCCATCCACTGAGGTTTTCAGTTGAGCTACTGTGTTTTTCATATCTGCTATTTCTGTTTGGAGTTTTCTGATTTCTGTCTTTGTTTTCAGTTCAGATCGATCTATGCTTTCTTTGAGTTCTACAAACATCTTCCATATTGCTATTTTATGTTCCTTATCTGAGAGGTTAATGAGGTGGTTGGAATTTATTAGGTCATCTGAGCTTTCGTCTTCATTTTCTGTGCATGGTGTTTGTCTGCGAGGTTTTCCCATTGTCACACTTGTAGTATGGGTTTTCCTGTGTGTTGTAGTGGGGTTCATTGCTGCCTCTAGTTGACAATATTTTGGGGGTGCGTTCCCTAGGCCTCTGAGGAGACCTTCAGGGATTCAGAAACACAGGCAGACAGGCACAGGCAAGAGAAGTTTCCCTTGAAGTCCTCAGAGTGAACAAAGGCACAGCAGGGAGAAGCCTCCACAGGCCAGAGAGTTCAGCTTATTGGATGGCAACCCCCACAGCCAGAATATACTTACTGTGCAGCTTCAAAATGTAGTTTTTCGGGGGTGCGCTCCCTAGGCCTCTGAGGAGACCTTCTGGGATTCAGAAACACAGGCAGACACATGACTATTTTCTGAGTAGCTCAATGGTTCAAATAATTAAAATGGGTGTTATAATCGTGTATGAGATTGATTTTATATTGATGCAATATAGGAAATACTTTATAAGGGAACTATGGATCAATAGTATAGAAACTATTAAAATATCTATAAAAAGTAAAACAAATATGACTACAAATACCTATTACCAAGAAATCTGATAACTAAAAACTGTCTGTCAGGAACATCTCGTTTCCTGGGACAACAGAGAACAATATGGTCTCCATTTAATAAGGTAAAATATATATAAAAAAAGATTTATTTGAATTACTTTATACTTTGTTGAAATAATTACAAAACAGAACTTGGAAGATGACTGAGACATAAGTTTTATAAAGGCCTGTACTAATTTATGATGTCGAAACATAGCTTATGGGAATAATGATAACTGTGAAACTGTGATCCATATTTTAAAATGTGAGTTTTGGGGGCCAGAGTTATAGCAGAATAGGTAGAGTGTTTCCCTTCCATGTAGCCAAGATGGCATGAGGGTTCCATTTCTGGTATCCTCTAGCCTGCCAGAAGAAATGTTTTTCTCTTTCTTTCTTTCTTTCTTTCTTTCTTTCTTTCTTTCTTTCTTTCTTTCTTTCTTTCTTTCTTTCTTTCTTTCTTTCTTTCTTTCTTTCTTTCTTTCTTTCTTTCTTTCTTTCTTTCTTTCTCTCTCTCTCTCTCTCTCTCTCTCTTTCTTTCTTTCTTTCTTTCTTTCTTTCTTTCTTTCTTTCTTTCTTTCTTTCTTTCTTTCTTTCTTTCTTTCTTTCTTTCTTTCTTTCTTTCTTTCTTTCTTTCTTTCTTTCTTTCTTTCTTTCTTTCTTTCTTTCTTTCTTTCTTTCTTTCTTTCTTTCTTTCTTTCTTTCTTTCTTTCTTTCTTTCTTTCTTTCTTTCTTTCTTTCTTTCTTTCTTTCTTTCTTTCTTTCTTCTTTTTGTTTTTTGTGTCACACCCAGCGACACTTAGGGCTTACACCTGGTTCTATGCTCAGAAATCGCTCCTGGCAGGCAGTGGGGACCAAATGGGATTGCCGGGATTTGGACCATTGTCTGTGCTGGATCGGCTGTATACAAGGCAAATGCCTTACCGCAGTGTTATCTCTCTGGACCCACCAGAAGTAATTTCTTTTTTTTAATTTTTTATTTTTAATTATGAGAACAATGATGCAAAGAGGACAAGGTAAAGTTACAGTGGAAGGACAATCGCCATAAACAGAGTTCTCAGAAGAAATCCCCTTGATGATGCCTAAATATTGAACTTACAGTCAAAGAACATTAAGAAAAATAAGGCAGAACCCATGTACAATTACTTCGTCCACAAGTCAGAAGTAATTTCTAAGCACAAAACCAGGAGTAATCCTTGAGCGCCTCTGGGAGTGGCCCAACACCGCAAAAATATATATAAAAGTGTGAATGTATTTAATGTGAATTAATTTTAATTACAATATAGCTTTGGGAAAATTATGATTCAATGTCTAGAGATGATGGGTAGAAAGAGTGGAAGAACTGTTGGATTCAAATCTTGTCTTTAGTTGGCACTTCATCTGGAATGGTTTTCAGTTAGATATTTGAAAAATAACATTGAAAAAGAATTTCTGAACAGAAAATAGGGAGAATGATACCTTATTAACATTAATATAATTTGAGTTACATGTGAAATTGCTTTAGAAGTGGCATTTGGTGTATAGTGATCTATAGTCATATGAATGTTGTTCTCTTTAACTCACTATCATTGTATTTTCTGATATATGTCACATAAAGTATATTTTTAATAACTACTTTCCAACACAGTTAACAGTTAATTCCTCAAATATGAATTAGTTCTCTGATTCATTTATTTAAATGATTGATTTGAATTGAGGTGTCACCTTGCTAGTTGTATCTTTCATCATTAAAGTAATTAGAATCAATTATGTAGGCATCTATTTGGTTGTTTGACAACTTAGACTTTTGAAACTAGTATAATTGCCTTGGCTATGGATTTACAGTTTTGATCAATCCTGAATAATCTCTTAACTTAATTTTAATAATTTGTTTTCTTCTGGGGAGAGTAAAAGTATACCTAATTGAAATAACACAAATGGTAAGAAAAGGGCTTAAAATATATTCTATAAACTGTGTGTGTTGAGGTACTTTTATATCATTTTATATTATCAAATTTTTCCCAGGAGCTTAAATAAATTATTAAATGGAGTAGAGGTCATTTATACGCAGGGCAAAATATATTACTGAATAGTCAATAATCAAAATTAAGAAAAGACACAAAGAGACATTTGAATTGATTATGAATATGATCGAGGGTAAGTATTTGATGTGGTTAATGAAGAGGCAGAATTAATAAATGAGATCTGTGAAGTTGACATTAAATACAATTGAACTTCCATCTTGTATGACATTCATGGTGCTTATTAAGCATATACGTGTCTAGTTTATTTGTGGCCCAAATAAACATCTCTGTTCTTCAGTACTTCTCTATGAAACCCATTATGCTGTGAACTTCCCAATCCCCATGCTCATATAGGGTTTCTCAAAGTAGCTCAACGTTTTAGGCTATGCTCTATACCATTTACTCTACTCATCCTTCCCACCCATATTTTAAGATAAAAGCTCTTTTAAAATAAATATATTTTATCTACTTTATTTCTATCAAATACTTTTAATTTTCACAAATTAAGTTGTATTAACATAAACTATACTCATGAAGCCATTCCTTAGCCATTAAAATAAATCAACTCAAGGCCAGTTCTTCCCCATCTACACTGCATCAAATTTCCCATCAGTACTCCATCAATTTTTCCAGACTTTAGATTACATAAAAAGAAACATTTCATTTAAAACATGATAACAATACCATTATCACACTTTTAGAATTACTTTCCTTAAAGATCATGTATTACATAGTTGCTCATACTACATTTGATAAAAGACCAACCCCAACACTAAAGTAAAGTTTTTCCACCATTATGCCTGGATTCTAACTTATTAACAAGCTTACTCCCTTGGGAGGCATGAAATAACACATTCATATGGCATTTTTATAGGTAAGTAATAATGAAGTTATTTTTAAAGTATAGTAAAAATATGAAAATTTATGTATATCACAATGAGGTCATTAATTAATTGTCAGGTGTGCTAAGTAATTTGTTGCTAACTTTGTTTGTTTGTTCTTTTGCCACACCAGGTGATGTTCAGGGGTTACTCCTGGCTATGTGCTCAGAAATTGCTCCTGGCTGGAAAAACCATATGGGATGCCAGGGATCAAACCAGGTTCGTGTAGGGTCAGCCATGTACAAATCAAATACTCTACCGCTGTGCTATAGTTCTGGCCCCCAACTAGTTGATGTTTTATTGTTTTGTTTATGAACATTAGGCAGCTTTGAATCCATATTGACTTCTAAATCGGTGCATACCTACTGAGATGACAGTATTGAAAAAAATTGAGTTGTCAGGTGGCCAAAGGTCCTGGAGTTCCAAGCTCTGTGGATGATATTGTGGCTTTAGTGGGGTGTGATTTCAGCTGACCAGGCTTCCCCAAGGATGAAAAGGTAGAGGGTATTCTTCCCTCATTTCAAAAAAGTAAAAGTCCTGGACACGTCTGCCTATAATACTAGCATACCTGGAATTTTGGTCTGTTTGATATCTCTGCAGAGCTACATAGTTGAATGGTAAAACTGGACCATTGGTAGATTGTGGGTGGTGGGCATAGCTAGATCTCTTCGGCTATACAGGAACCTGACCCACACTCCTCTCCTGAAAAGTTTCAGCTGTGCAGCTGGTGTTCAGGCATGCTATGCATCTCTTTCAAGAACAGATTTAGTTTATGGAGCAGACCAAATACAAGAATCCAATTATTATACTTATAAATTTTAATTATTTCCTCTAGTATCCATTGGTAAAATTAAAAATGAGGACCAAAGATAGGACTGGAGTTAAGGTACTTATCATGCACACAACTGACCCTGATCCAACCCTTGGCACTGAATATAAAATAAGCTCTCTGTTTTGTGGGGTATGTCACCATAACCAAGAACAAAAGAAATAAAATTAATTTATACATGGTAATTTTAATATTTGGCTTAAAAGATAAATATTACAAGTATATCATAGTAACTGATAAATTATTTGCTCATTTAATTTATATATTTCTGCCTATCTTCATAGTCTCTTACTACTAAAATACTAAGTACCAAGACTTCTGGAAAACAAATCTTCCTAGTATGGTTTCTTTTATGTCTTTAAATCCTTAAAAATTGGACATTGAGCTTATCATTTTATCTTCCCTAGTACTGTATTTCAAACATTTGTTTATGTAGCTATAGATTTGATATATTTTTTCATGATACACAAACTTTTCAGTTTCACTCCACCAACATAAATGTGCCACTATCCACCTTGATGCACTGGCCATAAAATTTTTCCTCAAAATTATGCCTTTCAGTAGACAAAGCAAAGGGCAAACACATTTAAGATAAACTAATACCTATCAAAAGCTTTAATGAGAATTTTGTTGTGGATTAGTGCTTAGTAGATGCCATTATGAATTAATTAATTAAGAACAAGTCAAGTCAACCTTACCTCATCTCATAATTTTGACAGGGTTCATTCTTCACTAGAATTATGGATGAGCAGAAAAATAGAAAGACAATGTATGAAACTCATTAGGAGAATTTATTAAACTTTTGACAGTATTTTATGGCAGTGATAATCAGGGTTTATGTAGTCAATTTATTTAAACAGTAAAACTAAGACCAATTAAAATGTAAAATGTGTGATTAATATTACATATAAAAACTGTACTAAATTCTGAGCCATTTGGGGGAATTCAAAGAGATAGTACAGTGGGTACGGAGATTACCTGCCATGTGCTAGACCCAGGTTTGATCCCTGGCATATCATATAATAAATTTCTCTGAGTCCTGGCTTGAGCACTGCTGGGTATGACCCTTAAAATAAAAAAAGAAACAAATATTGAGCCATTTATTAGGAAACATAAAATGAGAAAGTAAATAGGGCATGTTGGAGTTTGAATGAAGAGTGTGAATTATAGGAAGTACAGACCTCCTAAAATGTACAAGGTCCGTTGTCCAGGCACAAAAATTTTTTGCAGGGGCCGGGTAGGTGGCGCTGGAGGTAAGGTGTCTGCCTTGCAAGCGCTAGCCAAGGAAGGACCGCGGTTCGATCCCCCGGCGTCCCATATGGTCCCCCCAAGCCAGGGGCGATTTCTAAGCACATAGCCAGGAGTAACCCCTGAGCGTCAAACGGGTGTGGCCCAAAAACCAAAAAAAAAAAAAAAAAAAGAAAAATTTTTTGCAAATGTTGATGTTCTGAACATTGCTCTCGCTGTAAGACACATTTAGCATCTGATTCAGGATTTTTAAATCTTCCTTGAGTATATATGAAAGTGTACAGACTAAATTGTTAGGCTATTTGGGTGAAATCTCAGAGTCTTCAAAATTCTTCACATGTACTAAAGATAGAATAATCTCTAGAGGCTCAAAAGCAAATTTTAATATCATCTTCAGATGAAGTTGACAAACGATTTGTTTAACCTTAATTCTGAATTGTTTCAAGTGAATCAGAAAATAAAATGGGGAGTTTGGGGCCACATCCAATGATGCTCAGGGGTTACTCCTAGCTATGTTCTCAGAAATCACATGGTCCTCTATGAGACACCAGGGGAGAGAACCGCTGTTCGTCCTAGCTCAGTCGTATGCAAGGCAAATGCACCACCGCTGTGCCACTGCTCTAGTCCCTAGAAAATGAATTTAATAATTTGACTTAAGCAACAATATTTGTTAATAAGTACCTGAATATTAACTTGCACAAATAAATAATTCTTAAAGTATTTTGACTAAAGACTCTTTAGACTTGAAACCATAAAATACATCTTACACTCATCAATATTATCTGATAATGTCTTTATAAAGTTGCCTCCATCAGCAAAAGAAAAAAGACCAAAATATATTGTATAAATCGCAAAAGCAAGCAACATCAAAAGAATCAACTAGAAAAACAAAAATTCATGACACTGAATTGAAGAATATATTTTAACTCACACTTTGACATATATTAGTACCCAAAATATATAAAGACCTACAAAACTCAGTAACACACACAAAAGACCAACCAAACCAAAAACTGAGTGCACAATTTTAGAAAGAAGATACAGATAATCAACAGGCACAATAAAAATTAGGCATTTTCTTTTTGATTAAAGAAATAAGTGAAAACCACAATATAATGTCACTTTACACACATGAGAATGGCCTATTCCCAGAAGATCGGAGAAATTATTTTAATTATTCAATAGTATTTTAATGGATTCACAGTAATGATGTCCTGTTTCAAAAAGTGTTGTTGAAGGTAAAGAGAAAATGTCTGCATTATTGATGGGGATGCAAATTGATACAATCTCTTTAAACATAGGAATTCAGCTTTTTAAACAATGAAAATAGTGGGGCAAGGGATTTTGGCTTAAATAGTAAATTAATGTCCCTGTATATGTGAGGGTTTGTGTTTAATTCCTAGAATGCCATGCTCCCTGCTCAGCACAATGGGGTGTGGCTCTGGGGTTCATGGATCTCAGGACATTCACCCTCGAGTGTCCCTGTCTATCCCCTGAGCACTGTTCTTTCAGGAGTGGTTCTACTAACCCAACTACTCTAAGTGGTTCCCTGAGCATCACCAGACTGTCCTTCACAACTAGCCAAAATTCTTTGTAAATGGAACTATAAATATGAGCTAGCATTTGTGCTCCTAGTAACTAGGCCCAGAATGCAGAAGCACGAGTCTAAAAATATATATGCATATCTCTATTATCTGCAGCACAACTTGCAAATCTAGAGGCCTAGAAACAACCTAAGTACTCATCAGTGGATGCTGGAATGAAGAAGATGGGGTATATCTATATAGACAACGGGTTACTAATGAGTCATAAAAGGAAGAAATCTTGCCACTTGCTAAAACATGAGTGGAACTTGAAGTGTTTATGTAAAATAAAATTAATCAGAAATAGAAAACCATTCAATGATTTGGTAGTGGATGTGACATGGTGAATGTGACATTTGAAGAAGAAAGAAACTAAATTCTAAAACAGTGTTATAAATCGGTGTTAACTCAATTTTAAAAAATATATAATTACAATTGTACGTGATATAAAGTGGGAAATGAAATAAGGACAAAGGCTGAAGCAAAAAGATGAAGAAAATATAAAAGATAAGGCTGAAATAAGTGGATAGGCTCAATCTACTGGTGTATCAATCAATACATAATAGTTGATCCTCTATTGTAACACTGACTGGATTTAGATAATGGGATTAACATGCCTTAGTAAAAACTTCACATTTTCAATTTGACAAATCTCTAGAGGGGGTGAGTCTTGGTGAAAAGTGACACAGTAGTTTCAGACACTGACAATACACATTCAAATCATAATGTATGTTCACATTTCATATAAAATAGTTGATTTTTGCAGCTTCAATTGACTTTTGTCTTGCACATCGAGGAAAATTTTATTTATCTATTCATATGTATAACCTTTGTAATAATTTTGAGTGACTCTTTGTTTGAATGCAGACATAGTGTTTGCAAGCAAACACGCCTCTTTTGAAGTCCTAACCTCATAAACTGAGACCAATGTAGTGATGGCAAATATCAAACAGTGTTAATAAAACTATAAAGGATCTAAATCAAATAGCACTTAAGAAAAAATGAAGACTTGATCCTCTCTTGTTTACAAAGAGCACAGGAAAAGAAGTTTTCTCCAAACATTCCCTTTAGTTTATTTTTCAGAGGATCTTAGATTAAGGAAGCAAACAAAACAAGAAGAAAATTACAGCTCCAGGAACTGCCAGACTAAATAGCTCTTTCTGAAAAGACTAGTGCTTTCTTCTGGATATAGTCAAGTGCCAAAGCTATAATTTTCTATTTACTTTCCTTTGACATTGTACACATAGGGTATTTACCCCAATTTGATACCATTTGCTCTTTGTCAGGGAAGTTTTACCATAGAATCATATTAAACCATGTTTCCTTGAAAACACATTAATAAAAACCATCTGTCATTTTTTTCTAACATTGCCCATTTCCTCACATGGAACTTAGTCACCAAATGATTGTGTAATTTAACTAATAGTGTTTTAAACTACTCCACTTTAAAATACCCTAGGCCATGTGTGTCTTAAAGTGAACACATTTGAAATAAAAATATCATGTTCCACTGTTATTGTTACTGCAATATGTCTGTGACAGCTTTTGACTTAAGTATTTGTTTTGAGGGGGTGAGGGCACTTAATTTGAAAAAAATCACATAAATAACAGGTAAACTGGAGAACCTGGATATGTTGTTTCTTTCTTTGTTTTGTTTTGTTTTATTCATATACTACTTAAAAGTAGTATATAATTCATATAAAGCAGTTAATATTCACTCTCCATTAATTTCCTCTACTACAGTTTGATCAAATTAATTCTTGAACTGGAGAGATAACATAAGTGGTAAGTCACTCACCTTATATTTGTCCAGTCCTGGTTTGATCTAGGCACTGCTTATGGTCTCACAATCATAGTCAATAGTGATCTCTGAACACAAAACCAGGAGTAAACCTAGTCAATGACTGACTGTACCCCGAAAACAAAACAACAAAATTAAATAAATGTTATGATCTTTTTCCTGAGGGAATGAACATTCCATAATTAAAGTACTCTTTAGCAGTAGATTTAGTTTATTTGTTTTGTTTTTAGGGCTATGCTCAGGTGCTAGAGATCAAATCTAGGTCATCTCTGTGTGAGATAATCACCCTACCCTCTATACTGGTCTTCCAGCCTGCAGCAGATTTAGTTTAACACATACTAGGTTATAATTTCTTCGAAGGGCCTGGTTATCTCCCTGCCAAACAATATAAACTACTTAGATAAAACACCCTCAACTGTTATTTTTGCTTCATACAAAATACTGAATATGTACATTATATGAAGTCAGCAATTTCTAGAACAATCAAATTATTTTTTGTAATTAAAATTTATTTTATTTTCATTTCTTTCCCCTGTTTTTGATGGTGGTGGTTGTTATTTTCTTGTTAAGTTCTACCAGTCCATTGTGCATATTTTGAGTACGAAGCTTTTGTCCATAAGAGGTGGGAAATATTCTGGTTTGGGGGTATCTTCTTATTCTAGTCATTGCTTCGTTTGCATTGCAGAAACTTCTTAGTTTTATATAAAACCACATGTTTATTTTTGTTTCAGTTTGCTTGTTTAGTAGCATAGAATCATTGAAGACACAACTAGAGTCAGTGACATACATGGTAGTACACATTTTTCTCAATATAATTTATAGATCCCAGTATGATAAAGTTCATTATGCATGAAAATCTACCAGTAAGAGCATTGCAAATCATGGTGACTAAAATAATATAAAATTATTTCATTTAAAATTGTTTTCAACACACTGTGATTTATTACTAATGTATTTTCATGCACACATTATTTTATGCCTATACTCAAAATCAGTATGTCCACTTTTCTTCAGTAATATCCCAAGTTATTCTTTCGTTCACCCACCAACCTTCTTGCATTCAAGACTCAAGTTCTGTAAACAAAATCTGACACCTTTGGGTATTTGCTGTTTCCTTACTCTGTTTGATTCCTTTAATATGTTTCTTTATATTGTAGATGAAAGAGGTAACTTTTATGAGAGTGGATGTGGTAAAACCTAAATGTTATATAAAGCTAAACTATAGAAATTTCTAAAAGTTATAAATCACAGATAAGGTGATTAAAATTAAACAATACTTTTGTTTTTAGAGCCACACCAGTAGTGATCACAGATTATTTCTGTGCCTGGGGAACCATATGTGTTTCTTCAGATTGAATCAAGTTTAGTTACATGCAAGATAAATGCCACTGTACCATATATGACTGATAAAAAAGTTTTAATTATAACCTTTTCCCACAGGTGTATAAACTTTTAAGAATAACAATTTGATTAATTTTATGCTATTACATTTTAAATCTTACCTAAAATAGATAAATCTTACAAATATAAAATTTAGTAAGATGAGAGAATTTCGGAATGTAAAGAAAAAATGAAAAGGTCACAAAGGCACTCATGTGTTTTGTTATAAAATATAAATAATGCCTTAATATTTGCATTAATAAGTAAAAGAAAAATCTTTAGTGTAAAAGTTACCTGAATAAACATAAAATAATATTCAAAATAATTACGTATTAATCATTTTTAAGTCTAAAGCCCTAACAAACTAGCAATAAGCATATTTTCAAAATCTAGAAGAGGGCAACCAATAAGAATCATGAGTGCTATATACCTAATGGTATTAGGTCTGATATCAAGGTCTTTAATCCATTTGGATTTTACCTTCGTACATGAGGTTAACTGGGGGTCTATGTTCGCTTTTTCACTAGTGGCTAACCAGTCCTGCCAGCACCACATGTTGAAGAGGTTTTCCCTGCTCTACTTAGGATTTCTTGCTCCTTTGTCAAAAATTAGGTAATTGTATGTCTGGGGGACATTGTTTGAGAACTCAAGCCTATTCCACTGATCTGAGGGACTGTCTTTATTCCAATACCATGCTGTTTTGATAACTATTGCTTTGTAGTAAAGTTTAAAGTTGGGGAAAGTAATGCCTCCCATTTTCCTTTACCCTAGGAGTGCTTTAGTTATTCGAGGGTGTTTATTGTTCCAGATGAACTTCATAAGTGTTTGTTCTACTTCTTTGAAGAATGTCATGGGTATATTTAAGGGGATTGCATTAAATCTGTATAATGCTTTGGGGAGTATTGCCATTTTAATGATGTTAATCCTGCCAATCCATGAGCAGGGTATGTGTTTTCATTTTAGTGTATCCTCTCTTATTTCTTGGAGCAGAGATTTATACTTTTTTTTTGTATATGTTCGTCACATCTTTGGTCAAGTTGACTCCAAGATATTTGAGTTTGTGTGGCACTAATGTGAATGGGATTGCCTTCTTGACTTCCTTCTCTTCCCTATCATTATTGAACAACATGTCTGTAAAACACTCCATGACATTGAGACTAAAGGCATCTTCAAGGAGGAAATTGCACTTTCCAAACAAGTGGAAGCAGAAATCAACAGATGGGAATACATTAAGCTGAGAAGCTTCTGTACCTCAAAAGAAATAGTGCCCAGGATACAAGAGCCACCCACCGAGTGGCAGAAACTATTCATGCAATACCCATCAGATAAAGGGCTAATATCTAAAATATAAAGGGCACTGATAGAACTTTACAAGAAAAAACATCTAATCCCATCAAAAAATGTGGAGAAGAAATGAACAGACGCTTTGATAAAAAAAAGAAATACAAATGGCCAAAAGGCACATGAAAAAATGCTCCTCATCACTAACCATCAGGAAGATGCAAACAAAACCATGATGAGATACCATCTCACACCACAGAGATTGGCATACATCACAAAGAATGAGAACAATCAGTGCTGGCAAGGATGTGGAGAGAAAGGAACTCGTATCCACTGCTGGTGGGAATGCCGTGTAGTCCAACCTCTATGGAAAGTGATATGGAGATTCCTCCAAAATCTGGAAATTGAGCTCCCATTCGATCCAGCTATTCCACTTCTAGGGATATACCCTAAGAACACAAGAATACAATACAAAAACCCCTTCCTCACACCTATGTTTATTGCAGCACTATTCACAATAGCCAGGCTCTGGAAACAACCAAGATGCCCTTCAACAGACGAATGGCTAAAGAAACTGTGGTACATATACACAATGGAATATTATGCAGCCATCAGGAGAGATGAAGTCATGAATTTTTCCTATACATGATGTACATGGAATCTATCATGCTGAGTGAAATGAGTCAGAGGGAGAGAGAGACGCAGAATAGTCTCACTCATCTATGGGTTTTAAGAAAAATAAAAGTCATTTTTGCAACAACCCTCATAGACAATGAGAGGAGGGCTGGTACTTCCAGCTCACTTAATGAAGCTCACCACAAAGAGTGGTGAGTGCAGTTATCGAAATAACTACACAGAGAACTACCATAATCATGTGAATGAATGAGGGAACTGGAAAGCCTGTCTGGAGTACAGGTGGGGGTGGGGTGGGATGGAGGGAAATTTGGGACATTGGTGGTGAGAATGTTGCAGTGGTGAAGGGGGTGTTCTTTACACCTAATCACAATCATATATGTAATCAAGATGTTTAAATAAAGGAAAAAAGAATTATGAGTGAATGCCATACTCAGTGGCAAATTACTGAGAATTTGTCTAGTCTTTTAAAGAAATTCCTTTAATGCTTCCTGCAAAACTGATTTCAAAGCTATCAATTTGCATAAGCTGTTGATTGTTTATAAAATTTTATATTATCCCTTCATATGTGAATGATAATCTAACTGGATTGAGTATTCTTTGTGTGGTATTCATTTCATTAAGTTTTTATTTGGGGGTTAAAATGTTTTGGTAAAATACTTAAATACATTTTAAAATACTGCAAGGGAAAATAAAACATATCTCACAATTCTATTCTGACACATAGAGTCATATTAATAGCAATTTGGTGAATTTTATGGGCTTTCTAAGAAACTTTGTAATCATAATAACAAAACCCAAAGATAGACACAATATTATTAGTAGCAAGATCAAGAAGCTTTTTGCAGTCTTTATATTTGGTTATATTTCCACTGAGAATCTTCAAGCCTCGTGGATCTGAGTGCCTATACTACTGAACTGTGATAAATTCTTATATATAATTTTTTTGACTACTGGTTCTTTATCTAAGTTTTCTTCCTGTTCCTAGGGGAATCTGATCATCCTTATAATTCTTCTCTTGAATGTACCCCATTGTTGTCTGGTGTGCTATTCATTTATCTTCCTATCTCCCAACAAAATTTCTTGTGTTTCCTAGAAGTTTCCTACCTTATATTGATGCTCACAAATCATTTCCTTAGCTGCTGTTGCTTTGCTTCTCAATCTATCAAGTTGATTTTTTGCACCTACTATCCTCTTCATTTCTGTCACTTCTGATTCTAGGGGTTTTTTTTCATTTATTCTCTTGTATTTTCTTGTACTTTGATAAATACTTGAAGCACTATCAGAGCTCATTAAACAATCTTAACATTATGTTTGTAAAGTCAGTATCTGAGAGGATAGAGAGTTGATTGTTACTGGTAAAGCCTTCTATGCCATTATTTCTACTCATTAAGGTTGGAGGACTTTAATGTACCCCCCTTGTGTGTGTTTTGCTCTAAGGGGGAACACAGTTCACCCACTGGGAGTATCTGAAAGATCATGCTTAGCGTTGCTCTTTTTCTTCCTTTCTGGTCCTCACCCAGTGGCAGAAAGTATATGTGCAGTTTGAGGTGCGATGCAATGCAGATATTTACACAACCATGTACAGAGCTGTGTTCTTCAGGGTACACGTGTAAGAAAGTGGAATTATGTCTGCAAGGTATGAATGTGAATGGCCTGCAAGCTTGAATGATTAAGCAGAGAGTCTGATATATGGACAAGGGCCTGCTGAGATCTCAGTGGTTAGAAACTGGAGACAGATATGTTTGCATTTTTGTAAGTTCTCAGCATCTATATATGCAAGAATAAAAAAGTGAATTGGTGAAGTTTTTGAATACATATATTGTGTTTTATTCTTAGAGCTGATTCATTTTGGTCTCAGAATAAATATCTCCATGTTTCTCTTTCCATCCCTCCCTCTTCTCTTCTCTCTCCCTTTTCTTGCTCTTAAAGGCTCTTCTCATTCCATATAACCCACCTCTCACTCTTGTTATTCTTTTGGTAATTTTTTGTTTGGGGTGGCAGAACCATGCCTGGAGGTACTTATGAATTACTAATGGCTATGTGCTCAGGAATCACTCCTACTATGGATGATACCTTATAAGTGATGCCAGAAATTGAACCCAGATTGGCAAATAAAGTCCAATGATGACAATCTGTAAGAAGACTTAGTTAACCCTAAGAAAAAGTTTCTACTGATTTAAGGCAGTTAAAAATCAGACAAGCCTACTTCTAGAGACACATATTGAAATAACAGCTCTAGCATGGATGGATCCAGTCTAGAAAATTGAATGAGTGAATAGCTCACAGAAAACACTTAAATTCATATTAAATACTGCAAAGGCAAATAAAAGAACAGGATAAAGGCTTCCTTACTATATTTTATTTTAATGTACACATCATATATCTCTTTATCTTGAAGAAATTTCTAGTGACTTTTATGTGTTAACTAATGATTCTTGAAAACCAACAAAACTAAGGAAACATGTTTCATGTTGGCCGTTTTATATATAACTAAGTAAACTACTAATGTTTAGCATATATCTAATGTACATAACATGTGTTTTATGATCACATATATATTAATTGGCAAAGTGCTTAATATTTCGATCAATTGTAGAATGTATATGTATATATCCTATTTGATGGAGACTAACAAAAGTAGTTAATTCTTATACTCATATTAAGAACTTACCTGGCTACTAAAAATAACATGTCACTAAATTTTATTCTTCTATGCTTATTTTAAAATTATTTTTAACATTTTGATCACCTTGGGCTATGATTTTTGAACAAAACTAAAATTATAAATAAATTGTTTAATTTGAGGCACTTCGTCACCTTTTACTCAATGTAACTCAAAATACTATGCTTATACAAAATGCCTTCTCTCCTCAAATATTGGCAGTAATTCATAATTCAGGAAACTATAATGGAGAAACAAATGCAAAATAATTCTTAAAATGAAAATTGTTTATTATCACATGATGATGACTTGTATAGAAAACACTTAATTTCATATGAAATAGTATGTATTTCATATATTTTATAAGCATAAATTATGTGAGAAATAAGTTATTTAATTATTTTAGTGTTTTTTTTCTTCCAAAAAATTTTAGGTCATACCCAGCAGTGGTTAGGGATTACTTCTGGCTCTGATCCTAGGGATCACTCTTTTTAGGCTTCAGGGAAATATATGGTTCAGGGGATTGAACCTGTGTCTGTCACAACAAAGCATGTGTCCTACCCACTATACTACATTTAGAACTCTTGATCTTCCAAAATTGAACAGTAGGAAAATATTACTTATGCATTTATACATAAATAAATAATACTTGATACAGAAGTAAAATACATAATTACTAACACAATATGATAGTTTGTAAACAGATACTCTGACTTATAAAGATGAAAAACAGGACCTGTGGGGCTTGTCTTTGCAGCTGGGGCTGAACCACTCATCTGCCAGTTAGGGGGAGGGGCGGTTGACCCAGGCAGACCTGTGAAACTCAGTCACTCCAACTCAAACCACCAAATGCAAAGAAATATGGGCAAACTAAGGAAGACACTAACAACCGGGGATATGGAGAGAAATCCTAGCAAGTTTCAAAGTCTACCAAAATGCATGGACCTAATAGATGAAGACTTAAAAGCAACATTTCAAGCCATGACAAAAGAAATCATGGAATCACTACCCAGCAAGTTCAAGAAATCCATAGATAAACAAATCAACAAACTCAAAGAAGAACATTTACAAAACATGAAAGAATTCATACAAATGGAATTAAAGGAAATAAAAAATGCCTTAGCAAGCCATAGTAGCAGAATTACACAGTTGGAGAATCACATAGAAGAACTTGAAGAAAAACTACAAACCAAAAATGACAAAGAAGCCAATAAGAAAATAAAAGGTAAAGCACTGGAAGAAAATGTTAGTTATTTAATGAAAAAAGACAAAGAAATAATCTACGGATTGTAGGAATACCGGAAGTGGAGAAAATAGGGAAAGGGGAGAATATGTGGTTAGGGAAATAAGAGCAGAAAACTTTACCACCCTCTGGAAAGAGGCTTTGGTGCAAATCCAGGAGGTGAAAAGAGTCCCTAACAAAATAGACCCTAATAAACCAACACCAACACATATACTAATCTAAATAGCAAAAAAAAAAAAAAAAAAAAAAAACAAAGAGAAGGATGAACTCCTTAAAGCAATAATAGGGGAAAAAACCTCAAGTACAAAGGAAGGAACATAAGAATCTAATCATATCTCCCATTTGAAATAACTCAAGCAAGAAGACAGTAGAATGGCATATTTAAACAATTCTATAAAAGAAACTTCCAACCTAAAGTCCAGTACCCAGAAAAACTCTCATTCATATGGGAGGAAGGACTAAAAACATTCTCAGACAAAAAATAACTTGTATTATTTTCTCAAACAATATACTCAGAGATGAATTACACAATCCAAACCCCTAATTGTAATAACAACCACCCTACACAATACAACTGCACAACAGCCCTCTCTAGAAATAATCTCCTTAAATGTCAATGGACTAAACTCTCCCATTAAAAGACACATAGTAGAGTCTTGGATCAATAAAAAATGTAATTTCTGCTGCCTGCAAGGCACACACCTGTAAGTACAGAATAGACACAGGCTCAGAATAAAAGGATAGAAATAAATTAGTCAAGCCAATGGAAACCAAAAAAATCTGGGAAAGCTATTCTTATACCAGACCAAATTGTATTCAAGCTAGAAGAAAGTGAATAGAGACAAAGGGGATTACTACTTACTGATCAGGGGAAGGCTAGATGACAAAGCACCAAATCTCGTCAATATTTATGCACCAAATGCAGAGCCAGCAAACTGAGAGAAACATATGGAAGGTAATGTGAGAGTAAAAGGAGATTTCAATAATCCACTATCATCACTGGACAGATTTAACAGACAGAAAACTAGCAAAGAAATAAGAGCCCTAAATGAGAAATTAGAAGAACTAGGACTAATAGACTTGTAAAGGGCACGTCACCCCCAGAAAGCAGAATACACATTCTTCTTAAGTCCACATGGAACCTTCTCCAGAATAGACCATGCCTTAGGATATAAATCTAACTTCCATAAAGTCACAAATATAAAGATTTTTAGAAGTACCCTATCAGATAACTATGCAACAGAGATCAAGATCAACTGTAAAAAGAAGCTATGGAGAAAATTCAACACCTAGAGACTAAACTGTTGTTGAGATGCTGCTCAACAACATCTGGATCAAAGAGGAACTCAAGGAAAAAAGATTCCTTGAAATAATAGATAATGAAGAGACAAATTGTTGAAATCTATGGGACACAGCAAAAGCAGTAATAGGGGAAACCCATAGCAATACAGGCCTATGTCAGGAAAGAAGAGAAGGAAAAAAAATCAACAATTTAAAAGGACATCTTAAGGAGCTCGAACAAGAGCAGCAGAAAAACCCAAACACAACCATAAGACAAGAAATCATAAAAAATCAGAGCAGAAATAAACAACATTGAAACTAAGAAAACAATACAAAAAATCAATGAGACCAGGAGTTTGTTTTTGAATGAATATACAAGATTGAGAAACTACTGGCAAGACTCACCATAAAGAGAGAGAAAACACCCAAATAAATAGGAACAGGAATGAAATGGGAGAGATTACAAGAGAACCCCCAAGAAATCCAACACATCTCTGAGTACTTATTATGAACATCTTTACTCAGTCAGGTTAGAAAATCCAGAAGAAACTGATAGATTTCTGAAAATATCTTCCAAGACTGGATAGGAAGGATGTAGAAAGCCTAAACAGGCCAATCACATCTGAGGATATTGAATCAGAAATTAGGAAACTCCCTCAGAACAAAAGTCCAGGTTCCAATGACTTTACAGGTGAATTCTATCAAACATTCCAAGAAGAATTATGACCACTGATCCAGAGACTCTTCCAAACCATTGAAAAGACAGGAATCCTTCCTAATTCCTTTTATGAAGCTAATATCACACTCATTCCCAAAGATGGCAAAGACACTGCCAAGATAGAAAACTACAGACCAATCTCACTAATGAACATAAGTGCAAAAATCCTCAACAAAATCTTAGCAAACTAAATTCTGAACTACATAAAAAAAGTTTATACGCCATGACCAAGTGGGTTTCATACCAGGCATACAAGGATGGTTCAACATACGCAAATCATCAACATCATACACCACATCAACAACAAGAAAGACAAAGATCACATGATTATATCAATCGATGCAAAGAAGGTGTTTGACAAAAACCAACACCCATTCATGATGAAAACACTCAGCAAAATAGGGCTGGAAGGAACCTTCCTCAAGATAGTTACAGTTATCTATGAAAAGCCTACAGCTAACATTGGCCTTAATGGTGAAAAATAGAAAGCATTTCCACTAAGGTCAGGAACTAAACAAGGTTGTCCACTCTCTCCACTTTTATTCAATATAGTTTTGGAAGTCCTAGCAAAAGCAATCAGACAAGAGAATGGAATCAAAAGAATCCAAATAGGGAAAGAGGAACTCAAACTATCTCTTTTTGCAGATGATATGATGATATACATTAAAAACCCTAAAGAGTCCACAGTAAAACTCCTGGAAACAACCAATACAGCAAAGTGGCTGGCTTCAAAGTCAATCCAGGAAAGACAGCTTTCCTCTATATAAATAATGAAGTAGAGGAGAGATTAAGGAGACAATACTATTTAAAATAGTATAAAAATATCAAGTACCTAGGTTTTAACCTTATAAGAGAAGTGAAGGACCTATACCATGAAAACTTCAAAACACTCCAGAAAGAAATTGAACAGGACCTAAGGAAATGGAAGAACACCCCATGCTCATGGGTAGTTAGAATCAACATAGTCAAAATGACTATCTATATAGATGCAATGCAATCCCTATCCAAACTAAGACATCATTTTTAAGGATTTAGAACACTCAATCATAAAATTCATCTGGAACCACAAAAGTTCCAGGGTAGCCAATACATACTGAAAAACCAGAAGCTAGGTGGCATCTTTTTACCTAATCTGAAGCTGTAATATAAAGCCACAGTGATCATAACAGCATGGTACTGGAACAAAGACAGAGCCTCAGACCAGTGAGTTAGAACAGAATTTCCAGAAATAAACCTCCAAATATACAACCAACTAATATTTGACAAAAGAGCCAATAACTTGAAATGGAAAAAAACCAGTCTCTTCAACAAATGGTGTTGGAACAACTGGATAACCATCTGTAAGAAATTAAAAATTGATCCATTCCTCACACCTTACACAAAAATCAACTCAAAATGGATTAAAGACCTTAAAATCAGACCTGAATCCATAAAATTTATTGAGGTAAAATAGGTAGAACACTTGAAGACCTATATATCAAAAAGGTCTTTGAGGATAGAATGCCAATGGTAAGAAGTTTAGCATCAAATCTAAATAAATGGGACTACATCAAACTAAAAAGTTTCTGCATGGCCAAAGAAACCTTACTTAATACTAGAGGACAGTTAATAGAATGGGAAAATTTTTGTACTCAACACGTTAGATAAAGTGCTGATATCTAGGATATACAAAACACTCAAAAAGATGAGCTCCAGAAAAATCTAATAAATCCATAGAAAAATGGGGAGAAGAAATGAATAGACACTACGCTGACAAAGAATGAAAGATGGCCAACAGACACATGAAATCATGCTCACCTTCACTCATCATTAGGGAAATCTGAATCAAGACAACAATGAGGTACCACCTTACACCAGTGAAGATGGCTCACATCAAAATTAACGGGAACAATCTCTGTTGGCTGGGATGTGGTAAGAAAGGAACTCTCATCCACTGCTGGTGGGAATGCTGCCTGGTCCAAACTTTATGGAAAACAGTGTGGAGAGTGCTCAGTAAACTCAGAATTGAGCTGCAATATGACTCAGGAATTTCTCTCCTGGGTATTTTTCCCCAAGTCAGAAGAATATCATCCCAAAGTATGTGTGCACTCCATTATTAATTGCAGCACTCAGCACAATAGCCAAGATTTGGAACCAGCCTTGATGTCCAACAACAGATGAGTGGATCATGAAGGTGTGATATTTATATACAATGGAATACTACATAGCACTTAGAAATTATACAATAGTAGACTTTGCAGCAACGTGGATGGATCTACAAAATATTATGTTAAATGAAGTAAGCCAGAAGATAAAGGATAAACACAGAATGATAGCACTCTTCTGAGTACTTAGAATATAAACCATATATACATTTAATAGTCCATGAACAAATAATGGTTTAATAGGGTAGAAACTCCAAGCGAATGAGCAGCTATGTAATCAGCCTTTTACTTCAAAGGCCTATAATAATATCTTAGGGATCTTATACAGGATTACAGGTGAAGAATATAATTGGAAGACAGAGACTCCAGCAGGAGCTTTTCATAGCATAGTGTTTTAATGTCTTAATATTACTAGATTTAATATAACCTCTCAGCTTCTCTGTTCGCAGGGGTTCTTGGATACGATGATTGGATGCCCTAATGTAATACCTTGGTGCTCAGTCACTCCAGAAAACATTCAGTTTGCATTATGAAAATGTCTAGATAAAGCACTCCATTATACCCCCTTTCTCTGGTTTATAGCCTCTATTAGGACCTAAAGCATGTGACTATCCAGACCACTGAAACAATCAACTGCAAACCACAGACTTATATTACAGGAACTACTACACATCGAACATGTTTGGGTAAATTAGCATTTCCTTTATCTCCCATTTCTTCTCTCTTCTCCCTACTGTTTTCTTTCACCCCTTTGTTCTTTTACCTCTTTTTCCTACTCATCATCTTGAATTATTAATTTTAACCTTATTTTTACTATATTTACCTACTTTTCTTTTCTTCTCATCTTTTGCTCTTCCTTCCCCCCTTTTTTAAGCTATACCTAAGCTAATTATTTATCTTTATTCAACTAGTCCTAAGAGCTCATACCCATTCTATTAGGGTCAGACCTCTAACAACAGTTTAAGAACAGATCAGTATTGTATATTTTTATGTGGGCATGAGTACATAGAGAGAGAAATCCTCTATGAGAGTCTAACCTAAATTGTAAACAATCCATGCCTATAATGTATATAGCCCCTCCTATATACTATCCCTTCCCACACCTTCAGAAATCTTACTATCCCCTCACCCTACATTTCCAATCTGATATCCCTCCTTATTAATGCTTTTTGCCCTCAGTTATTAACCCATTAGTTATCAAGCCCGACCTCCTGCCCTAATAAGCCATCACCCAGCTCCCAAGCGAATGGACACCCACCCAGTTCCACATCTCGTCTCCCAGCAAGAATCTACAACCAACACCCATGCTGCCTCATTCTCTGTGGCCCTCCTTCTCATCCCCTCTCAATGTAGACTGTTGTTTGATACCTAACTCAGCTCCATAAGGTTACTTAGTGCAAGAACTGTACCCAAGCCCTTTCTGCTGCAAATCGTTTCTCAATCTCAACAAGAACAGGGTGTTTGATGAAAATGTGCTCTGGAATCCACCCCCACAAGAAAATCTTAAAAGACAATGGGGAAGCCTATATTTCCTTTGTAAGTTTAAGACCTATATAATACTACCTCTTAACCACTTTATCCCCAAATATAAGGTAGTCTCCTGCATCACTTTGGTTGCTTAATATTTTTTAAATTTATTTTTATTTTTTTTCCTTTATATATATGTGAGCACACACCCATATATAGTCTTGTTTTTGTTTTCTCTTTTTCCTTAACACCACCTGTTTTGGTTCTGCTTGATACAAAAATCTACAAGAAAAGTCTTGCTGAGGATAATAGCTCTGGTCAAATCCAGGGCACAGACATGATGGAGCCTGACATTTTTACCCGTAAATGCACCAGCATATAAATGCACCAGCAATATAATATACCACCATTTCTTCTTGCAAAGGCATACTAAAAATGAGGAAATTTTACGTACCGAAACAAGCTCTTATTTCCTATGGATAGGAACTCATATACTTTACAATACAGGGGCAACTCCCACCTTGAATATATGTCATGTGGTCCTAATTTAGACTCCATGTGATTAGACAGTGACTGTCCAACCCTGAACCCTAGATCTCAGACATAGAACTGACACAGTTCTCCACAACAACTCCAGGAACCAAACTCCCTCTGGGACATTCTTAATACTGCTCTGACACCAACATGTGCCTCTTTTGATATGACATCCTCATGAAGAGGAAATGGCAACAACTTGGACTAAGAGCAGGTTGTCTTACCTCACCTCCTAATGATAAGATTAATTCAGAAGACATTGCCATTCTTTGATTGCTACAAAAGCCAACTTCAATATCTATAGAAGACTGACTGTGATAACCATGACTGGGCAGAACTTATCCTGGGACCAATAAAAAAGACCCTAGTTTAGGCCTTTGCCTATGATCTGTACAACAACCAAGATATCTAACTCCAGAGGTCCAAATGAGACAACTGCAACTGAGCAGATATTCTGGAAACATAAGGAAAGACTCTATTTTATGCTTCATCCTAGGATCGGGGCAAAAACCAACTACAGAAGACTAATTAAAACAATGATGGAACAGAACTCCTATACCATAAAGAAAGACTTCATCTTAGGCTCCATCCTTTGAACTATGCAAATACCAAGATCTCTAGCTACAGAGGCAGGATTTTATCATCCACAATGGAGCAGAAAGTTTGCAGACACAGCCAAAGGACCAACGGGAGAGTAAAAGAACATGTATGGAGCCTGTAGTTATTCCCATGACAGTATACTTGAAGGGAGGAGAAACCCTGTATATCTAGGCCAAGGAATTCCCTTTCTAATTTCCCCAACATTTACTGTGTCTATGGAAGAAAAAAAAGAGAGAGAAGCATAAATTAACTTCTTTTTGGTTTTGCTATTGTTGTTGTTTGCTGCTTGTTTTTTTTCCATAGGTTTTCTTGTGTGTGTGTGTGTGTGTGTGTTTGTGTGTGTGTGTGTGAGTGTGTGTGTGTGTTTTGGGTCACACCCGGCAGTGCTCAGTGGTTACTCCTGGCTACACGCTCAAAAGTTGCTCTTGGAGGCACGGGGGGTGGGCCATATGGGACGCCGGGATTCAAACCAATGACCTTCTGCATGAAAGGCAAACGTCTTATCTCCATGCTGTCTCTCCGGCCCCCGTAGGTTTTCTTTTGTGTGTGCGTGCTTTTTTTATTTCAGGACCGTGGTTATTGTGTGATTGGTGTCTTTATTGCCGTGGTGCTTTTCGAGTTTTTTGCTTGCTTTTTTAAAATTTTTTAGTATTGTTGTTAGGTTTCTCTCTTTTCCCCTTTCTTCTCTTAAACTGATATTTATAGCCTCTAGAAGGACTCCTCCCATGTTTTGCTTGTTTGATTTTTGCCCCATTTTATTTTTTTCTTTTCTTCAAACAGAACCACATAAGTTGAACCATCTTATTTCACCTCACAAATTAAGGGGGAATAATGGAGGGTACCAAGACCAAACAGTCGTATGAACATTAAGTAGAAATAAAAAAAAATGATCAGACATGCTAGACACAGAAAGGACCACTTATACTAGCAACCTGGGTGGTAAAGGAGGGGGATATGGGATGCATGCTGGGAACAGGGTGGAGGGAGGACCACATTGGTGATGGGAATGCCCCTAATTCAATGTAACTATGTACCTAAAAATTACTGTGAAAAGTTTGTAATCCACTTTGGTCAAAATAAAAATTAAATAAGAAAAAAGTAAAGCCTTAATTAAAATCCTTGGAATGCGTCACTATTTGCTTACTTCTGAAAAGGAACTAAGGTTGAAGATGGAACTAAGATTACTATTTAGCAGACCTTAATGCGGAATTGTCTATTGAATTATCCCATGGGTTATTAGAAGTGGATTATCAGAGTAGAAAAGAGACAACCAAAGAAATGGTAGCCTGAGACAAACTATACCAAATATTTTCTTTAAAGAATATAGAAACGCATTAGAAGTTAAGGATTGAAATCAGCCTTTAGAAAGTGTGCAGAAATGAATTCTTCCTTTGAGTGTCCAGAAGGAATGCAGCCATCTTACAGTAACTATTCTCTTTAGATATTTTTTGGACGTTTGCCATTTGTAACATTAAATAATAATTTATGATATTTTAATACACTAAAATTATTTAAAAATTTTCAGTACCAAAAGAAAATTAAAACAGTCAGTGAATATTTTTGTAGTCAGAAGACCCTTGGAATTGTTTAACAAATGATTTTTACTTTATTATCTTCAGTGTTTTATGTAACTCAGTTATAATTTAATAATTGATTTAATATTCTTGGAAGAGACTCACATATCAGCCTAGAAGTGTTGAAATTTTTCTCAGGAATTATTCTTTGTGGGTCAGAACAATAGTATAGCAGATAGGGCATTTTCCTGCACACAAATGACCTAGGTTTGATCCCTAATATCCTACATGGTGCTGCCAGGAATAACTCCTGAGTGCAGAGCCAGGAATAACTCCTAAACACTGCTGGATATGTCTCAAAAACAAGAAAAAAGATTCTTTGTTAATTTTATTCAATAGATATAGTATTCTTTAATAGTCTATTGAAAAAAGGATTTAACAGACACAACTCTGCCAGGTATTTATATTCATTGTTAAGTTACTTACATAGCCTAAAACTTACAAGACAAAATAGCTTTCATAATAATTTTTAATATGAGATGAGGAGTGATGTACAATATCCTTCAATACACTGAGCATTGCTAATTAAGATAAATGTTACCCAGAGCTTTAATTATGAAAAAATGCATACTGTAAAGGAACCATTCTTTTACACTGGTAATTAGTCATGGATATATTTTGCTAGTAGCTGTATCTAACCTCCAAAACTTTAATTTATTCCTTTTTCTAATTACAGTATCAAATTGTAAATAGTTTGTATAATTATTAGAGATTTCTCACAAATTAATATATAGCTCTACCTTTCCATTTATGAACATAATTCCTTTTGTGAAATAAATTGCTTAAGTGAGTGACTTGTATGGTATATAAAACATATACCAATTTTTTAAGTATTGAAGGAAGAATTATTAATTATCAGGAAAATATAAATTATAAAAACACAAAGAGAGGTACCATCATATCTTTGAAGAACTGAAAGAGGTCCTGTGATTGTGTCACTGGAAATTTGGACATATTGTGTATGGTGAGTGGAAAAAGATGTGTAGGTAGTAGGCAGCGAAAATAGGAACATAAAAATTAGCATTTGGGATATGTGTCTTCAGGCATAGGAGAACTAGGAGTAAATACATTGTTTTAAGAAAGAAATATTTTTAAATATTATATATTTTAAATTATATTTTACAAGGCACCATGACTTGCAAAGTTATTCTTAGTTGATGTTTTTGTTGTTGTTTTGGGCCACACTCAGTAATGCTCAGTGGTCACTCATAGCTCAACACTTAGAAGTTACTCATGGTGGGCTCATGGGACCACATGGGATGCCAGGGATCAAACATGGGTCAGCCAGCGGCAAGGCAATTGCTCTACTTATTGTGCTTTTGCCCCAGACTCAGTTGAGTTTTAGACATGTAATGTGCTAACACAACTATGAGTATCATCTCTATCAATATTCCCAGGTACTATCTACTATCCCCACTGAGATGCCCTCTTAATAAGCTTTTTTTTTAAACATTTTATTTCTTTTTTTTTTTTTTTTTTTTTTTTTGGTTTTTGGGTCACACCCGGCGGTGCTCAGGGGTTAATCCTGGCTGTCTGCTCAGAAATAGCTCCTGGCTGGCACGGGGGACCATATGGGACACCGGGATTCGATCCAACCACCTTTGGTCCTAGATCGGCTGTTTACAAGGCAAACGCCGCTGTACTATTTCTCCGGGCCCTTAATAAGCTTTTTTTAAGTTTTGTTAAAGTTAGAGTAACTACCTCAAAATGCAGATTTCTAATATTTTCATAAAAACATTGTTATGAAGCAAGTGAAAATAGACAAAAATATTGAGTTTATCTTAAAATGTATATCAAAACAAATGAGAAGAGAGGAAAGATGTTTAGAATATATATATGTGATATAAGGGGAAGAAGACTTGAATAAAAATTAGTATCTTTAAAATATAGTAATATCTATTAATAAGAATATGATATTAGAAAATATTCAAATGACAAGAAAAAGTAGGTAGATATTTGCTTTGTAGTTTTCTATGAGAAATAATATAGAAAACAGTTGAGAAAACATTTTAGGAAATGGAAAGTGAATATAAAATGAAATAAAGATTGTAGTGTTATTGAAATGACTGAAAAAGAAATTCAGTACACAGCTGATGAGGGAAAAGGCAGAAATGACAAATGAGAAAACTGGTAGTATAGGAAGATAACCAAGATCAGAGGAGAAAATGAAGAGATGGAAAAGGATTCAGGGCCTAAAGAGTAACTGGATTAACTGCCCAAAATGGCTGCATTTCCAGTGTATTTTGCACTCAATGGGCCAGTTTATTCTTGAATGTTACATACTGGTTAGAGAAAAAATAATTATATTGTGATTATTTTTAAATAGGTTTCTGTTGCTAATAATTGAACACAATGTCTATACATATGAATTATACATTTTGCCATTGAGCTAAATCCCAGTCCTTATATTTTGGCCCCAATGGAAATGGATACAAAACAACTGGATAGGAAAGTGCTCATTTTTAGAAATCTCAAAGTTTAAACTTATATGCCAAAAAAAGAATTGGAACCTGGACTCTGCACCAGCCAAGTGAGCATGGATCCACCCAATGGGAGAGAACTGAAGAAAACCCTCAGCTTCCTGCAGGTGCCAGGGACCCTATGCCAGTCAGGTAAGCATGACTCCACTGAGAGGGACAGCACTAGATGAACTCAGCTGTTCCAATTTGCTACACAACCACACACACTTATCCTAGTCAATGAACCCCAGCATGGCATACAGAAAATACCACAGTGTAAGTGTGACAAGGGGGAATCAATGCAGGACTCCATCAAGCTTAGAGAATGAAGATGACAGCTGTGATAAACTGACAGGTACCAACACCTATATAGCCTCTTAGACAAGAGATTTAGAAAAATATGAAAAAATGTTCAAAGAAGTAAAGGAAAGCATAAGAATAAGTGAACAAGTTACAACTAAGACTCAAGAAGATATGAAAGCAGAAATAAAAAAAATGTTGAACTAAAATAATTGCGCTGAAAAACTTGATAGACAAAATGAAAGATTCACTGGAAGACCTCAATCACAGCTTAACAGATGATGAGAATAGACTCAGTGAGCTGAAGGATGAGCTGCATAACAACTCCATACAATGGAAGTAGTTCGAAAAGAACTTTAAATAAATGGCCAGACTATGGGGAAAATGTCTTCAAAGAATGTGAGGAGATGAAAATAGAAGTCTGGGGTAAATTCAATAGAAAAATAAAACATAAGAATCATTGGAATCCCATAGGCCCATGAATAAAATCCCCATAAAAATCAACAGTCAAGGACATCAATGAGAGAAACACCCAGTGCTAAAAACTGCATGCAATCACATCCTTGATTCCCAAAGAATACCAGCTAAAAGAGATCCAAAGAAAAGCACCCCAAGGCACAATGTAGTCACAATGATGAACAGTACAGATAAGAATAAAATACTGAAGACATGAAGATCAAAAATGGAAATTTCATATAAAGAAGCATCCTTAAGATTTACAACAGATTTTTTCACAAGAAATCTTCAATATCTGAAGGCAGTGGTGAGATATAGTGAAAAAACTCAATTAATTAATATTTTATCAAGAATACTTTACCCAGCCAGACTTACATTTAGATTTGAAGGAAAGATACACATCTTCCCATATAAACAACAGCTCAGAAACTTTAGATTCAAAACCGCGTGGGGCACTGCATGATTAAAAGTATTCCTTATCCTTATGTTATGTTTTGCGTATCCAGAATGTCCATTTTGTATTCTTCCCTTTCCCATACCCCTACAAAGCTCATTTTTACTCCTTAACTCTCTCACCCTCCCCAAACATCACTAACCCACATTACTCTTTTTAACTTCAGTACTGCACAATCTTAATCACAGTGCATTGTGTGTAACAACCCCAAACTGTTTCAAAAGACATAAAATAGACATATATTTCTTTCTAATATTTTGTGTTTTTTCTCTGACAGCTATAAGTCTTACTAAATATTCTCTTATACAGTGACGGTTTTAACCACTTTTTATCTTCTCTTTATAAGCTGTTCAACAAGGAATTTTGGTGAAAGAGTCCCCCAGTTTAATGCTTATGATTGAACCATATCATGGGAATTGTTGGACTAGTTCTTTTGGCTCCCATATGCACCAATAACGCCACGTGGCATTGCTCCTTTTTTGCATAGGTACATTAAAATGGAAAAATACTATACATACAAATAAGATCCTATCTAATAGAGATTGGAACACATAAATCTTGTAGTGCAAAGGGACCTTACACCCTGAACATTGACATAACAACCTGGCACAGGCCTCAGAAGAAAGGGCATTTTCCATTCACCCCTGAACCAGGGAAGCCATCCATGAAACATCCAGGTTTGTCTATAACATCACCTGGAAGCAATCCTCTACCACGGAAGGCCCTACCAATGCTCAAACATCAACCTGCTCAAAAGAGACTTCCCTTAACACTGAGAAGACTTAACGACAACAACGACCTGCTTACAGGACAAGGCTTCCTGCATTGCCCTTTAATTGTGAGGTGAAACGAGAGGACCCTCCACATCCTGACTTCAGTGTAGAATATGCAGATTCCAGGATCTTTAACACAGAAACATGATACCAACAACAGAGACTGTGTGAAAAATAAAAGTGTGTTGGCACTACAATGTCTTGGATATCACTTTCCATAAAGGTTGTCTTGGATTGGACTACCTAGTTTGCCTGGAAACTTCAGGGGTAGTATCTCTTTGTATTTAGGCCAAGGTTATTCATTTCCATGCCCCTCATATTTTGGTGGGCCTATGCAAACAATAATTGTCACTCTAACACCGTTTTTACTGTGTTCCTTTGACTTAAAACCACTTAAAATTTGAGGTTAACTTAAGCTAATTTGCATGTACATGGAAACGTAAAGAATACTATGCCTCTAATGTTTAAGGAGTTATATAAGTTTTATGGCTTTAGATTGCCTTGTGTCCTGTTAAGAAATATTATAATGTGTTACAATCTGGGGACTTGAGGGACAAAGTAATTGTACATGGATTCTGTTTTATTTATCTTAATGTTCTTTGGCTGAAAGTTCAAAGTTAAGATATCAGCAAGGGGACTTCTTCTGAGAATTATGTTATGGATGATTGTCCTTCCACTGTAACTTTACCTTGTCCTCTTTCTTTGCATCTTTGTTCTCATAACTAAAAATAAAAAATTAAAATTAAAAAAATCTGTAAATAAAACAGGTCACTTCTAAACAATTAGTAGATCAGAGAAAAAAATAAAAGATGAAAAAAATACTGAGAACAAATTGGAATGAAGACACAAATTATCAGCATTTGTGGAAAATCACAAAATCAATATCAAGAGGGAAATTTATAGATTTATAAGAATTCTTCAGAAAGGAAGAAAATTATTGGGGATATTGTAGAGGGATTTCCCTTGGCCTAGGGGATACAGGGTTTCTCCATTCCTGAAGTATACTGTCATAGGATTAAATATAGACTCCTTGCATGATCATTTACTCTCCCCTAGGTGCTTTTGTGGTGTATGGAAGACTTCTGCTTCGTCATGGATGGTAAAATCAGTCCTCTGTATCTAGAGATCTTGGTGACTGTGCAGCTCAAGGAATGGAGCTTATGATGAAGGATTTCTTTGTGATTCTAGTAGTTCTTCTTCAGTGTCGTTTTAATTCATCTTCTGTAGTTGGTGTCGTTGGTTGCTATGTTGCTCCTAGGAAGGAGCCTGGGACAGAGTCTTTCGTTATGTTTCTGGAAGACTTGCAGTTGTCTCAGTCTGACCTCTGGAATTGGAGATCTTGTTTGTTGAACAGATTGTAGACCAAAAGCTAGGTTAGATCTTTTTGTTGTTGTTGGTGGTGGTGGTGGTCCTGGGATGTGTACTGTCTATTCCTGGTTGTAACAACCAGTCATCTGTATATAGCAATCTTGGTTTTCACACAGATCAAAGGGTGACATCTCTTCTGATTTTGTCTTATCGTTGGCTGGTGAAGAAGGATAACTTGTTCTTAGATCTAGTTGTTCCCATTTCCTCATTGTCGGGTTATCAAATTAGAACTGGCATACGTTGGCATCAGAGCAGTATTATAAATGCCCTGGAGGGGACTTGGTTCCTGGAGGTGTTGTGGAGAACTCTGTCGTTTCTATGTCTGGGATCCAGGAGTCAAGGCTAGGTGGTCGGTGCCTATTTCCCTGGAGTCTAGGTTGGTTTCCCATGACATACATTCAGGGTGGGAGATGTCCCTGTGTTGTAAAAAAAAGTATAAGTTCTTATCCCTAGTAGATAAGAGCTTGCTTTTACAGATAAAATTTCCCCTATTTTTAATATGCCTTTGCAGGAAGAAGTGGTGCTACATTATTGCTGGTGGATTTGGGGGTGAAGAGAGAAGAAAACGGACCCATGACAAAAACTAAAAATATATATGCTCAGACATATCTAAAGAAAAAGGAGTTTCTTAAGAGAAAAAAAAGGATTAAATAAAAGACATAATTAAAGGAATAAAGTGGGGCCGGGAGGAATAGCATGGCGTCTGTCCTTCCTGCAGAAGGACGGTGGCTCACATCCCGGCATCCCACGTGGTCCCCTATGCCCACCAGCTACAATATCCCCAATAATTACTGTGCCTATGCAGGGGGAAAAAAGAAAAAAAGCACAAAATAATCATTTTTCCACATATATATTTATTGATTGATTGATTGTTATTTGACATCTTTATTTTGGTATAGATATTGAAGTTGATGTCTCCTTTTTTATTTTATATTATTTTATCTTATCTTTCTCTTTCTTTTTGCATTCCAACATAATTTGAATTCAGAACCGAGACTATTGTGTGGTACTTCTCTTTGTTGCTGTAGGGCTCACTGGATATTTAATTTGACATTTATTTTTGTATTGTTATGGTGTTTCAATTACCTTTTTCATGTCCTCTCTCAAACTGAGGCTGATAGCCACTAGAAGGACTCTGCCCATTTTCAGCATATTTTATTAATTAATTTATTTTTTTAATTTTTTTTGCTTAATCTTTACCCTATTCTATTGCCTTTCTTTTTCTCAAACAAAACCACATAACTCGATTTATCTAGGTTAGCCTCTCAAATAGAGGGAGAAACAAGAGAGGGCACCAGGAGCAAACTGATGTATGATCACTGATAGTAAGCTAGACAAAGAGGGGACCTCCTACTCTAGCAGCCTGGGGGGTGATGGTGGGGAAATGGGTTGCAGAAAGGGAACGGGGAAGGGGGGAGGACAAATTTGGTGGTGGGTATTCCACTGACTCAATGTCAATATGTACCTAAATATTAATGTGAAAGATATGTAAGCCTCTATGATCAAAATAAAAATTAAAAAAAGAAAAAAAAAGAAAGAAAGAAAATTGATAAAAGAGCAACAAAATGAGCTGGAATTAAACAGTAAAAAGGAAATAATAAAATTTACAGAAGAAAATTAATGAAATAGGTACCCAAACAACAATACAAAAGAATCAATGAAAGTAAGCATCGGTTCTTTTAAAAAAATAACCAAGATTGATAAACATTTAGCAAGACTCACAATGAAAGGTATAGATAAACTAACAAGAAAGTCACCCCTCCATTAACAATAGTGCAAACCAGTGTCAGAAAGGAAAGAAGGTGAGAAAGAAGAGTGACTGAGAGAGAGAAGCAAATTGCCTGCAAGTTGTCTACAAGGAGGGGGTTGAGAGGTGGGAGAGAATTAGTGATGGGAAGGGTGCACTGGTGAAGGATCGTGTACACTGTACAAATGAAACCTAACATAGAACAATTTTGTAACCATGGTGCTTAAATAAAGTAGTTGATGAAAAAAAGTAAAATTGGGGAAATTTTGCATATAGTTGTATCAATTTTCAAAATATTTTATGCTCTTATTTTAATGCTTTTTGTTATTTTATTGAGATACAATAATTTACAATACTATAATATCTTATAACTCAAAATAGATGAGAATAGGCTTGTAGGACCAACATTAATTGCTGTTAACCAAAAAGGCTAATAGTCACATAGTCTCATAGTCATAGAGACCCTTGTTTAGTGACAATTGAAGTGAATGAACCACTATCTATCTTGTCATCTTGTTTATTCTAGTGTTTTTTTAAAAAGTAATGTTAATTATGCTTAATTGAACTCCAAATGAACACATCTCCCTAGTATAAAGATGTTGGAAATTTTGGATTCTGTGTTCCAAAAAATTTGGTGCAAGTTTCACAAAGAAAATTAACCAAATCAATAGAAAATTAAACTGTGCTATTTCTATAACAGCTTGCAGCATCTTGAGCCAACTGATTTAGTATTGTTTTATTATGTCAACAGGGCCTCTCTTTATAATTGCAGCCTATTGCTATTGTATGATGCAGGCATATTTAACCCATAATTTTGATAGATACTTCTTCAGTATCTTCTTATTTCATTCAATGATTTCTCAGATTTTCCTTTTAATTCCTTTTAAATTTTCATGTTTTATTTTTATTATTACAAACTAATCTTATTTTCATTGTATAATATAATATAATATAAAGATATATATACTGAAAGCAGTAGAACATTATAAATTAGAATAAATGCCATTCAGTCCATCTGTTTTGGTGCTTATGTTCTGCTTGGAGAGGGTTAGAGCTCTATGTCACCAATATCTATCCATTCTTGAACATAATCCTCTAGTCTCTTATTCCTGCTGTTATCTCAGCCCCAAGGACAGATAAATTCTATATTTTGATTAACTTGAAGACACTTTCCCATCATGATCTAAAAAATTTAAAATAAAAAACTAGGACCATGTACTATAGTGAGCAGCAAAATCACTTAGGAAGATATAGAATTATATTGATTCAAAGAACATAAACAATTTTAAGGGTACATAATGTAAGATATAAAAATGAGTGTTGTGTGTTGGTTTCTAAAGTTTTATATTGAAACAATGACCTTGAAATTGAGGAATATCAGCATTCTATGCTATTCATTGATCCACATAATGAAAAACTATCAATAGAAGTATTATAAATTGCTTTTGGGTAATTAAATGGAATATTTTGTCCTGTCAGCTTTCTTCAGAGATAATACAAAATTCTATTTTCCTCTTAAAATTATTCTCATGGTGGTTATTATGTTAATTAAAGTATGTATTATATTTCCCTCTCTATATTTTGTCTAATCTTAGATTATACTTGAACCACTTTTCATCCCCTTTGACCAAATTGACCTATTTTTACATTTTAAGTGTAAATAGCTTTTAAATGATTATGAATCTGTATGTCACTTTGAATCTCCATGCCCTCTGCCTCCTATGAAATGTTGAAAGGCAATGACAAAAGATTCAATTGTCTTTGAGCTCAGAAAGCACAAGTCCTGAAAATAGAACAGTCTTTTGTGCTTTCTGGTAAATGTACAGTTGAAGAGCCCATACTGCTTGATGTTAAAGCACATTCTGTGGCCTTGTCCATCTAGCTAAATTCATTCAGTTGTCATTTCTATAGCACAGCCTCACAGTACAACCTGCATCTACATTTTAAATCACTCAAACATTGAGCACTGCAAAGTGGGTCAAGTTCTGTTCTGCTTCAGCAGAATGTCAACACCAAAGAGGCATTTAACACCCCTCTCTGGGACCCTGCAATCATAGAGAATTTGGTTGTTGGATCCACATTTAAACAGAAAACCCAGGGAGCCTTGAAAATCTGGGGTATAAAAATGCATTGAGTCAGTAACAGCAACCAGTTTCCTGCCTTTATGCCTGAGAGCAGAAACTGTAGAAGTGATTTCGGGAAAATCACACACAGAGGCAAAAAAATCAAGTAGGCTCATTCTCAATTAGAATATTCTCTCTGTGTTTTGTAATTTCCTTGTTTAATATGAGTCCAGAGATATGGCTGAACTCATTCCCATGCAGATTTAAGAACATGAAGTTTTAACAATTATGAATCAAACTAAGAGACATTCACCAGAAAATTATTCCCAGGGGGTTGGCAGGTAGAAGTACATAAAATGAATTTATGATCTTGACAATTTGCAGTGCAGTCACAGATCTTTAGGGATTTATCTTCAATATAGTTCATGGCACTAATGTCCACTCTTATATACAAATTGGACACATTATTGTCAATTTTTCACTAGCTGACAAGTTCCTTTTAAGCACTGTGTCTGTATTTGTGGCATTTCCCAATGATTTCTAATTAAAGCTTCCAGAGTTCTATGAGCTTTGAGATTTAACTCTTGAGAATCTTTACAACTGGGCAACATCATCAACGACTCTCAACTTGATTGTGACTTATAATGTGAAGCAGGGTCCCTGGTTCTCTCCAAGCTCAGAGAATAAAATATGAGTATAAAGAAGGTGAATTGAAGCTTAAAAAAGGAGCCTGAAGTGTCTTTCAGATAAAGAAAATCTGAGTTACTGCTTTCCAGAGCCCTGGGAAGGTAAATGCTGTCATGCTGCCTCTTGGTGAAATTGTACAGCATATAATCAAGTGTAATTCCTTCTGATTACCACACAAGTAATTAGGGAATAGCACCCTAACCAAGACCTCTACCTAATTAGAAGTATCTGGTAAGAATATTTGCATATCTTCAAGTCATATTATGTCATGAAGACATTTGAGCTTATGAAAACTGACATTTTCCATAAAATTAAAATGCATGCATTGTATTGCACTGAATCCAAAAGTCATGAAAAACCCACAGCTGCAGATCTGGGAACCAATTTTAATTGATGTCTCACGGTGGCTCTGCCTCTGGGAGCAAATCAGAGCATGAAACAAGAGGAATGTAAATATGCAGAGGTCACAATAGCACAGCCAGACACAGAGCTGTGAACACTGTGATTGGCACAGGTCCTCACTGTGTGCTATCCCTGCTCATCTCTTTCCTGGGTATTTGTAAATAGAAATATAGGGGCAAGTCTCTCCTATCCCTCTCTCTCCGCTTCTTACCTTTTCCCCTCTCTTACCCTTTCATTTTCTTTCCTCTCCTCCCTCTCCCCCTCCCTCTCTTCCTTCTCTCCCTGTCTCCCATCAGTTCACTTAGAAGATTTGTGAAAGGATATAATTTGGGTGAACAGAAAAGCCCAGAGAAAGGAGTCTCTCAGAGGTTGATTCTCAGGAGCATGCCATCTATTCATGTGACTGTTTCTCCCTTTCTATTATTACAAAGTGTGATTATTAAAAATTACAGCGATTAGTGCTGCTTAGTATATACCATGCATTGTCCTATGTTTGAACATAAATTCAGTCACTTAATCCTTACCAAATTCCTTAAAAGTAGGTGTTCTTCTCTCCATATTAATGACTAAAATAGAGCTTAAGAACTGGAATAATGGGCACTAGATCACCCAACCTGTAAATTAAATTCAGGATTTGAACTTATAAGCCAACTTGAGTCTAGAGTCAGAGTACTCTGCATTTCATTGTAGATCAGGCTAAACATGTCCACATTCTCTCTGTTTCTCTCTCTCTATCTCTATCTTTCTCCTTTTGTCACTCTCATGTACTGAACTTACACAGAGATGCACACATATCAAATTATAGAACAAGAGCATCCTAAAAGAGTCACTGACTTGCAAATACATTTTTAGTTATTCCCACCTTATACTGGAAGGTGTTCCACTTAGTATTAGTGAATACGTTTTCCTCACATTTGTTTTCACTGTTTGCATGGAGAAATAAATATAAGTAAGATAGTTACTATGTGTGTTTGATCTTTGTTTCTTTTTTCAGATTTACTGAGGTATAATTAATAAATAAGCTTATACATAATAAGTATGTTATACAGGTATATAAGATTTGATATACGTATATATACATTTTCTATCAGCACTAGTTATCTCTTGTCTGAACACATGAGTAAATAAGAAATTTGTACAATGAGAACATATTTACATTATTTCTCTGTTGTTAATGATTTAGTTTGATACTACTAATCAATTTCCAAAATAACTTTTACCAATAGTATGTGTGTAAATTTCCCATTTTATGAAAGATAATATTATGATATGAAAGACAAAAGAAGGATACCTGTTTTTCCTAAGGCTGTACAAGTAATAAAAGGGTGAGCAGTAATTTGAAAGAAGGTCTTCTGACCATAGAGAGGTAGTGTTTTGTTTTCAAAACAACTACTTAAGGGACTGAAGTGATAGTACAGTGGTAGGATGTTTACCTTGCATGCAGCCAACCTGGGACAGACCCAGGTTCTATCCTCTGTATCCCGTATGGTCCCCGAAGCTTGCCAGGAGAGATTTCTGAGAGCAGAGCCAGAAGTAACCCCTGAGCATCACTGGGTGTGGCAAAAAATTCTACTTGGCTCTGGGTGAGAGAGCAGGTGTTAATTTAATGACCAATTGTCTAATTGCAGTATGGCAAGTGGGCAAGTGTGAGTCAACCCCCAAATGATGATGGTCCTGATAGGACTGCCATTTGTGATCCCTGATGTGTGATCTTCTGCAAAAGGCAACCAACTCTACTTGAGTATTGCAACCAATATTTGCTGATACCACAACAAATGATTGTGACCCACAGCAAGTTATGTGTGTGTGCAAGTCTCAAAACCATGGGAACAATCACCAAAACCAAATGCATGTGATCTCAGGTTACTCTAACAAAGGCAGAAACAAAACAAAGAGAGGTTAAAGAGAGAGAAATTTAATATAAAAAAAACTATGGCTCCATCTTCAATAGTGCCCCATTTTCTTGAAAAATTCTTACATTTATAATGCATCAAATTCATTCCATTCCTACATGAATCATATTTGTTTTGATTTGTAAGTTATAATGACTTTTTAATATGCCATCTATGTGTCTTCTTTTAGGAAGTGTCTACTCATCATTTTTCCTTAATATTTGATGTGATTGCTTTTGTTGTTGTTGAAGTTTATAAATGTTTTATATACTTTTGTTATAAGCTATTCATCAGATATATGAACTATATTTTTTCCATTCAGTAGGATACTTTTAAATTTTAGCCTTAGTCTCTTTCACTATGCATGTTTATTTTGTTTTATATAGCAGTAATTTTTTATTTTTGGCCTTGCTCTCTTTACGAACCAGTATTGACTCATTAAAGACATATCTGAAATCTTTATCTTGAAAAGTTTTGCCTGGGCCCGGAGAGATAGCACAGTGGCGTTTGCCTTGCAAGCAGCCGATCCAGGACCAAAGGTGGTTGGTTCGAATCCTGGTGTCCCGTATGGTCCCCCGTGCCTGCCAGGAGCTATTTCTGAGCAGACAGCCAGGAGTAACCCCTGAGCACCACCAGGTGTGACCCAAAAACCAAAAACCAAAAACCAAAAACCAAATAAATAAATAAATAAATAAATAAATAAATAAATAAATAAAAGTTCTGCCTATGTTTTCCTTGATTCATATTATGAATTCTGGTGTATGTCAAGATCATAAATCCAATTTGAGTTAACTTTTATGAATGATGTGAAATACCTTTGTTTTGAAGGGACATAGCCATCAGTGTTCAAAGGCTACTCAATGCTCATGGTTGGAGGTTGCTCCTGGAGGTGCTTAGCAGGCCAAGCTGCCCCAAGCCTAGAGCTCATGTCTCCTGCATGCATGAGCACTCTCTCAAGCACTTTTCTTCTCTTCTCATGCATTCAGTCCATTTTTCCTCCCTATCATCAATGGTGCTCCATCGGTTATTATTCCAACAAACCTCTTCCATGGCAAACCTGCATTCTCAATGGCATCACACAGATGTCGAAATGTCTCATTAGCGGTGGTCTGGCCATGCATTGGAATTATTGTGAGCAGCTCCTCTGTTAATTCAAACTTGCAATCAACATCACGGACATAAATTGTGAGCTGTGCAGTGTCTGTTATATCTGTGCCCTCATCAAGAGCAACTGAGTATGCATCAAAACATTTGGCTTTTTCACACACTTGATGATAAATGTCACTTGACATGTCAGAAATGTGCTCTGCCACAGTGTTGGTAGAAAGGCTGATTTTGCTAAACTGACCTTTCTTTTCCAGACAGGTAATACTTGCAGCCTGTAACATGCATTTTTTTTAACAAACTCTCCTTCTGTGAATGGTTTCCCTGCCTTAGCAATCATCTCACTAACCATGTAACTAGCTTCGACTGATGCAACATTTTCCTTGGTTGCTTTCTTGAAGAAATCTTGTTGCCTCATTAGACATGCTTTAAGACTGGCAACCCGCTAAGCTCTCTCATTTCTTTGATATTTTGCACATTCTTCAGCATGTTTAGTTGAATAATGGCGTTTCAAGTTGTATTCCTTGTGCAATGCAACTTTCTCTGAGCAAATAAGACATGTGGGGATGCCCCTGTGCTCAACAAAGAAATACTGTGTCTCCCACTTTTCCTGAAATTGTCTGTTCTCATCATCAATCTTTCTCTTCACTGCAGGCTTTGATGAAGTCATGATGAAGGCATGACAAAATCTAATTCTGTAATAAACTTCTTTCCCTTAGACCTCCTATAATGCAAGGGACAGCGGGCAGGAGCAGCGGAAATGACGTCAGTGCTAGGCGCAAAGTATTCACGATTATTCGCTTACTGAATATTCGCAATAAAAATCGCATTAGTAAGAAAAAAATCCAAAAAAATCACATTAAACATTTGCATACCCCGAACAAAACTGCTCGGGGTATGCGAATGTTTAATGCGATTTTTTTCTTCCTAATGCGATTTTTATTGCGATTATTTGGTAAGCGAATAATCGCGAATACTGCAATAGTCGAAGGCCAGCCGTGGGGCACAAAATGTTGTAGGGAGGGCTGCAAACAGCCCACGGGCCGTGAGTTTGAGACCCCTGGCATATATACATATATATCAAAAATACAAGTTGGTGGGGATGCACTGATAAATGATGTAATTCTCTAATGGTGAAAATATTTTTTTTGCTTTTTTTTCTTGAGGGGGGAGGAGGAGGAGAGAGTGGAGGAGGAAAAGGAGGAGGAGAAAGTGGAGGAGGAGGAGGAGAAGGAGGAAACGGAGGAGGAGGAGGAGAAAGTGGAGAAGGAGGAAGAGGAGAGGGAGGAGGAAAAGGAGGAAGAAGAGAGGAGGAGGAGAAAGTGGAGGAAGAGAAGGAGGAGGAAAAAGTAATGGTGAAAATATTGTGTAGTGCAGCATCTCTGGGAAGAGTGTGGAGACTCCTCAAAAACTTAAAAAATGGAAGTTTCAGGGCTGAAGCGGAAAAGCAGTGGTAGGGTGCTTGCCTTGCACATGGCAGACCCAGGATGGACCTTGGTTCAATCCCCAGCATCCCATGTATTCCCCCAAGCCAGGAGTGATTTCTGAGCACATAGTCATGAGTAACCCCAGAGTGTCACCGAGTGTAGCCAAAAAAAGTAGAAGTTTCATATGATCCAGTGAACCCAATACTTGGCACATATGTCCAGAACACAAACCCTTCATCTCACAAAGAAATTTGCATACATATTTTATTGTAACACCAAAAAACTAAGATAAAGAAAAACCCAAGTGTCCAGTGACAAATAAATGGATAAGAAGTTATGACTATAAAACAGTGGTTCTCAAATAGTGGGGCGTGCCTCCAGGGGGGGGGGGGCTTGAGTCATGTTTGACCTCAGCAAACACTGTCATAACAGGCTAAGCCCCGTGTTTATGCCTCTGTATGTCTCTGGAGCTGAGAGTTGCTGTGTCCTGCTTTGAACCCCGCTTTGAAAAGCTATGCATTGCAAAACGTGGTCATTGTAGTCATTAATCCAGACATTACCTCTGATTAAAAAATCAACCAAAACTATTTTATATATTTTTGTTTTTCAGATTAAAGATTTTTAAATAAAGATACTATTTACAGTCTCACTGGGGGGGGCGTGAAAAATGTTTTCTTCTTCCTAGGAGGGCATGACAAAAAACATTTGAAAGCACTGCTATAAAAGAATACTACTCAGATATAAGAAAAGATGGATATTGCCTTTTACTGCAACTTGGATAGAGTTGGAGAGGGGTATGTTATGTGAAGTTAGTCAGAGGGAGAAGGACAAATAGAGGATCTCATTCATATGTAGTATAAAAAGAAATAAAGTGAAACAATAGATGTTATCTAATTATAACATTATCTTGGACTTGGAATACAAAATTAAGAGTACTACAGTATAAGAATTGAAACCAGAATAATGGTGAAGGATTAAATACTCTTTTGGTGATGAAGGAACACTAAGTCTGTATTCTATAATTATTCATGTAAGCACCATTGCAACAATGTTTCTCCAACTCCTATAATAACACATTTATTAATATATAATTCATATACCAACTGTTCATTGATTGAAAGTATAATAAGCTGATTTTCATTATATTCACAAGTATTTAAGGCCTTCACCAGTGTGTGATGGAACATGTTCATCACTTCAAAAAGGACACTCATATAATTTATCCTACATTTTCCTTATACTGCCACCATTTTTACCTAGGCTTAAGTAGCAACTGTTTTACTTTCTGTAAAGAAACACATAAGCACGAGCACACAGATGGACCTCTAAACCTTCTTACACTGGAATTTAACCACTGCAACAGGTAGCTGGAAACTGAATGGGGAAGCTGAAGTCTTCATTGTCTCAGGAAATAAGTCTTATGTCTAGGGTCTGGGAAGAGGAATCCTTCAGTAGTCTATAACAGAGTCAACACCTAGCTATGCTGGAGCTATCTTGGTTCAAATGTTAAAGTGTTGGGGTGGAGAGATAGTGCATAAGGTGCAAACTAGGATTCAAATTCTGGCACTCCATATTGTTTGACTACCAAGCACTGTTAGGAGTGATCCTTGAGTGAATAGCCAGGAGTAAGCCCTAAATACAACTTGGTGTGGTCTGAAAACAAAACAAAACAAAAAGTTATTTAATCTTGCTTTTATAACCAAATTACTATTGATTTTCTGAAACAAATGCATCTTCATTTGCTGTTTGCCCTTTGGGACATTTCATGAAGCTTTTATTTATTGGATTTTTTCCCTCAGTTTCTTTGGGGAACCAATCTTCTACTCTTAGGAACACACTATTCTCTGTTACCACATCTCTAACATAGTTTTACTACTCCTTAAGGGGCCCTTTGATTTATATTGTGATACAAGACAACAGGGTTTAATCTCTCATAAGAGTTATAGTTCAATTTATAAAAAAAAACCTGCATAGAGGGGCTGGAGAAATAACATGGAGGTAGGACATTTGCCTTCCATGCAGAAGGACTGTGGTTCAAATCCCGGAATCCCATATGGTCCCCTGAGCCTGCCAGGATTGATTTCTGAGTGTAGAGACAGGAGTAATCCCTGAGCACTGCCGGGTGTGACCCCAAAAAATATTGAATAAAATTTAATGACTACCACATATACCTGGGGTATCTTCACACCTTCACTCCTTAGTTACTTACTCCTTCAAAATTTTCTATGTATTTTTACTTCTGAGATTAATATAGAGACCATCCAAGAATATCCTGCTGAAGAGGACTCAGAAAAAAAATCCCACTCCCCCAGACACAAGAAAGGTGTTTTCATATTGGAGAGAAGAATTTGGACAAGATCTCAGAGTTTCCATCCAACCCCAATGACAGGACAGTGTTCAGTTATGCAACATAGTTCTGCTTATTTTCCTACTCCATTCTTCCTCCTTCATCCTTGAGCTCTACACCTAAATATTAAATACTTTCTCCAAGTTTAAAATTCCTGTTCACTAAAAGTGATTTGGTTTACCTTTCGCAATGATGATACCTTTGGCACATTTGACCGAGTGCAGCTAAGTCATGAGAGTGACAGATGCTAAATTGATGGCTCTATGTTGAACATGATTCTTCTCTCAAAAGTCAGGCCCACAACCTTGAACCCAAGGCAGCTTCTCCATTCCCAGAGCATAAGGATGAGCAGCCAGCAATGTTGTGTGTCCCTGCAAGTCATTCTGCTAACATCCTACAGTTCAGCCTCCAGGGATCACTTCCAGGGGCAAGAGGATAATTCACTGTTCACAGCTCATTGATTTCCTGGCCATAGCAGCAGAAAATGTCAATTAAGTGCCTATTGTGGCAAAGGCTATTTTGTGATCCATTCTCTTTTTTGCTGAAACTCAATTTGTCAAGGTTTCCAGATAGTCTATGACAATTTTTAGTCACCATAAGTTGGGCTGTATTTGGGTCATTGACTTGGTTTTCATGTCAGTTATATAATATTCCAAAGTATAACTGTTGTACATCTTTCTATCTGGATATATATCTTGGACATTACAATGTCTAAAGTCTTAATGTGTCTGTTCACAAAGTTAAGTGATAAACATTATGAGATAAGCACATAAATGCTCTGAGTAGGGTGAGAGGAGAATTGGTTTTCCATTAAATATCTCAGTAATATCCATCAGGTCACCTTGCACCTTGGAAAGCAGATTGGTGTATTGCAGATAAAATATATTATGACATTGAGAGCATAAATCCAGTTATCTCGAATGCAAAGTTGTCATTCTCCCAGAGCATTGTAGAGCAGAACTGTAATTCTTAATGACTTGGGTAGGGATTGTTTTGCCTCTTTTAATGTGATTTCTTGCTTCCTCCAAATAATATAGAGACAGTACTGTTGAGCCACATAAAGGACAACATTGGTAGATATTTTTCTTAGATTCAACTGCACAAATGATGAAGTTTTAGTAATCACTCCATTCATATTCCCTTCCCGGTTAATAACAAATGTTAAAGTGAAATGAATTATCCTGGATGCTTATTCTCATGTCCAGCTCAGATATTTGCATTATCTGAATAGATTGTACTACTGTTGTGGGGCTCTTCTTTTAACTCTGCATATTTCCATTCTACAATATTTTCAGAATGTTTCATCTCCACTTGTAGATAGTCTTGATCCTTGCCCCTGGCCATAGCCCTTGGACACTTGCCTCAGTACTTCATAGAAAATTTCACTGATAGTCATGCAACCATTATTTTCTCCACTTATTCTTCCCTGCCATGTTCCCACCTAGAGGATGTGGTTTATTGCTGCTGCTTCTTCTTCTTTCTTCTTCTTCTTCTTCTTCTTCTTCTTCTTCTTCTTCTTCTTCTTCTTCTTCTTCTTCTTCTTCTTCTTCTTCTTCTTCTTCTTCTTCTTCTTCTTCTTCTTCTTCTTCTTCTTCTTCTTCTTCTTCTTCTTCTTTTTCTTCTTCTCCTCCTCCTTCTTCTTCTCCTCTTCCTCCTCTTCCTCCTCCTCCTCCTTCTTCTTCTCCTCCTCCTCCTCCTTCTTCTCCTTCTCCTCCTCCTCCTCCTCCTCCTCCTCCTTCTTCTTCTTCTTCTTCTTCTTCTTCTTCTTCTTCTTCTTCTTCTTCTTCTTCTTCTTCTTCTTCTTCTTCTTCTTTTTCTTCTTCTCCTCCTCCTTCTTCTTCTCCTCTTCCTCCTCTTCCTCCTCCTCCTCCTTCTTCTTCTCCTCCTCCTCCTCCTTCTTCTCCTTCTCCTCCTCCTCCTCCTCCTCCTCCTCCTCCTCCTTCTTCTTCTTCTTCTTCTTCTTCTTCTTCTTCTTCTTCTTCTTCTTCTTCTTCTTCTTCTTCTTCTTCTTCTTCTTCTTCTTCTTCTTCTTCTTCTTCTTCTCCTTCTTCTCCTTCTTCTCCTCCTCCTTCATCTTTTCTTCTTCTTTTTTGCCTTTTTTGGCCACACCCGGTGACGCTCAGGGGTTAATCCTGGCTATGCACTCAGAAATTGCTCCTGGCTTGGGGAACCATATGGGACACCAGGGGATCTAACTGCGGTCCATCCTAGGTTAGCACACAAGGCAAATGCCCTACAGCTTGCGCCATTGCTCTGGCCCCAGAGCATCTTCTATTTGTCCTTTTTGAGATATCTGTCCAGCATATCTAGTAAAGAGATATTACAAAACTATGCCTCTTTACCCTATTCACTAATTTGGCTAGTCATTTAATCTTCTACCCTGTATTTCTGATTTATTTTCATGGATAATTTAGGGGTGCTTCTATTATTATTATTATTATTATTATTATTATTATTATTATTATTATTATTATTATTATTAATCTCATCAGCCCAGAGATCCCACTACTCTAGTAATTTTATTTCTTCTTTTTGTCTTTATCACATGCCCTGTCCATTCACATCATTGTGCTCTGTCCATGTTTAAAAATGCCAGCTCAGTGAAGGTATAAATATCCTTCTATTTTATTTTATTTTATTTTATTTTAGGAGAGAAGGACTTTATTGATATAAAAATGACATAAGTTGGGAATAATTCCACCATTAGAGAGGAGTAGAAGATTCAAAGAGAGGAAAATTTTACTTAGAAGAGGGAGGATATTCTAGCATTGCATATATATATCCATATATACACACACTCTTTTTTTCCAATAAATTAATGTATATTTATGAGGGAGAGCTGCAAGGAACTTAGATAAAACCCATTTAACATGTACAGAAAATGGTGGAGAAATGCCTTTGGGATAACTGTTCTGTTTATACCATGCATACTACCCACCCATTTATCCCCCCTGCATTGTGGCTGTAGGGTTGTCCCCTTTTTCTTTTATTTTTGGAATCCCTGCCCAGGCTGAACCCTAGAAACTTGTTGTGCTTCACCTGTCCTATATAAGACCATCCTTTATAAAAAAGAACTCTACCAAAAAACTTTGAAAAAATAAAAAGAACTCTACCAACTTGAGGGTTCCTAGATGTATTCATTTCTCAATTCATGTTTTTCATGTAGTGAGACCAGTGTTTACCTAAGTATATTATACAATCTCTTGGGATTGCTGAAACAATAGTAAAAGGTTTATTTTGAGGGGTGCTTTCTGTCTGCTTAAATAATGTAGATTTCAGTTGGAGGAGCACTGAGTACTTTTCCTAATAAGAGGGCAGTAAACCACCAAATTTGGGAAACTATGTTATAATGTGGCCTGAATAACGATGTTGTGTTACCATACTAAGTAGCTTTTCAAGTTTTTCTGTCCATTTCTGCTTTTCATTTGTGCTATTGTATTGAGAGTGTTCTGCTCCTTAGCATTTCATATTTACTGCAGAGGAAATTGGCAGTCCTGATTCTCCATAGTGCTCTTCCTGCTTACTATGTTCATCCTAGCTATTCCAACATGCTATAATTAGAATATTTTGTCACTTTTTGTCCTGTTCATATCTCATCTTCAGTCACATCAATTTTCTGCAAGTGTGACAGCTCTTTCCATATATTTTTCCACTGATCACTTAAACCAGATATCTGATGGTGTGATATACCCTTTGTCCACTACATGTTTAATTCATTAATACCAGCCAGCTATGGTGATGGGCAAGAAGACTCCATTTATAACTTTCACTACCTCTGTCTACTTATAACACTGAAGTGGTATGGCATGCCTGATCCTTTGCTTGCCTTGCTCTGATTTTCTAGCCAGTTATACCACTTCTCTGATGGTAGGGGATAGCCCCTTCTCTGACTGCCCTAGCTCTCTCACAAAGCAGAAATCACTATTTGCTGCTCACAAACTAAGTGGAGGATTTTATACAGAGAATACAGAGTGGAATCCAATTGCCACTCTTAATACAGAGCATTCATTATGCAAATTAATTTTTCATAATATTATTTTTATTTTATATTATTTACTTCTGAGTAAAGTTATTCCAAATTGCCATGCTTTTTCAAATAACAATTATTCCTTCATATCTCTAGCTTTGAGTATTTCAGCTTTACATGTCTCAGTTTTTTTATCAAATATTTCCATCAGTTATTTTTATTGGCTGTAATATTGTAATACTCTAGTCTAAATTAATTCTTTATATCTAATGTGGTATTTTATCACAAAACTGAAAGTTTGTCACCACAGCCTAATCTTTAACTTATTGTATTTTGGTTTTTGAATGGTCATTTCCAGGAGTGCTTAAGGCCTACTCCTAACTCTGTACTCAGAAATAGGGATCACAATTTTCAGGGCTTAGAAGACCATATGGGGCACCAGAGATCAAACCTGATGTCTGTGTGTAAGAGTAGGCTACCTCCTGTGCTACCTATCAGGGTCCATTCCAGATTAATCTTTATAGAACATTTTGGTCAGCCTTCTTGTTCTCTTCTCTTCTCCTATGGAACAACATTCCTTACTTTACTTTTTTGCATTTACTTCTTTTGTTGACAATTGTACATTGTTAAATTAAATAACAAACTATACTGACTATATGCACTTTGAATTGAAGTAAGCATTTCTGTTATATTTAATGTGTGTAAATAAATCAAGTTATTATTACTTATTTCTTATAATAAATGTCACATGTTTAAAATGATATAGATATTTATTATCTTGGTGTATACAGTTTCCTGACCTCCCCACCACCAAGGTACCCAAAAGTATGTTGTCAGTTAATATTATTGATTTCCTTGTCTTTTAAGAAATTATTGAATTTTACTGCATTATTACATAATAATAATTTCAGGCACTCCTCATTATAAATCAACACTGATGCACTTTATTAAGTTTACTGCTAAAGCACTAATTCTATTCTTTACTATCTAATATACCCTTATGTAGTAACTTTTATGTTGATTCCAGATATGTATATAACTTAATTTCCAGATCTGTGAATATTAACTATAAAGATATAATAAAAATTAGTGTTTGGAAAAAAGACTTAATCTTAGATTTTCTAGGTACATTCATAATACATGTATTTATATTCTTGCAAGAAAAGGCAGTTGTATTTTTGATAAACACACATAAGAGAAGGGGATATAAATATTTAGGAAAAGAGACGCAACCACCAGAATACCAAGAAATCTCAATAGTCTTCAGAAATTACAAGGAAATATTGATAAATTTTTTGAATTCCCAAAGTGTCTTTTAACCTTAACTTCAGACTTACGGATTCTAGAAATGTAAGAAGGGACAGTTTTATTATTTTAAGTCACCCTATTTGAACAATTTTCTCACAGCAGAAATCAGAGACGTTCCTTATGAGAACTTGCAAGATAAATCAGTTAGAAAAATGGAGAGTTGAAATAACAACCTTAAATTACTCAGCTCTAGAACTTCAGGTCATGTATCCTAGAAACAGTGAACGTTATACAATAGCACATCTGTGATTGTGCTAAAATATTTGGCTTAGCAAACTTATAAAAGGCTTATCTGAGTGCTCTGTGTTTAATCACAGAAATCTTTAAAAGCAGAGAACTTCCTCTAGCTGATGATGGCAGAGATGTCAGGAGAAGCACTCAAAGTGATTGGGAGCATGAATAGGATTTGACATAGCATTTCTGCTTTGAAATTGGAGGGAGCAATGAGCCAAGTAATGCAGGTGGTTTCTAGAGTTCAAAAAATGGTCATTATGTCCAGCCAGAAAGAGACCTCCATGCCATAGAACTTAATTTCCCTGACTGAATGGACTTGAAAATTGATTGTTCCCCAATCCTCCATATATGACTCAAACACCTTAATTTAAAAATTATTGGAGCCTAAGAAGAGATGCCAATTGAGCCTGCTCAACTTTATAGAATTGTGAGCTAATACATAGGTGTTTTAAGATGCTACTTTTGGTTATTTGTTATGCTAGCAATGGAAAATTGAATTTGTACCCTCTAAATGTCTTTTTTCCTATGTATAGATCCTGTAGTTCTTACATCTGGTGCACAATCTTAAAGATAACTAGTCTTTTATTTATTTATTTTTTTGGTTTGTTTTCGGGCCACACCCGTTAGATGCTCAGGGGTTACTCCTGGCTAAGCGCTAGAAATTGCCCCTGGCTTGGGGGACCATATGGGACACTGGGGGATCTAACCGTGGTCCTTCCTTTGTTGGCTAGCACTTGCAAGGCAGACACCTTACCTCTAGCGCCACCTCGAGGCCCTAAAGGTAACTAGTCTTATCATTTTCTTCCATCCACAAACAGAATTGGACAAGGTTGCCTCATGTTCTCAGCTACTTCCATATTAGGATTATTCAAATCCCATTTTTTAACAAACTTGAAATTCCATATATATCATCAGCATCAGATTTTGCTGTACAACAGTTATTCTACATTACATTTTTAATCTTTTATCAAGTCGGAGGAGTACTTTTAAACATTTGAGTTCAAGCACAAAATTAGAAAAGTATTTTTGTTCCCCAAATTGCAACTCACTTCTCTAATTTACCTCATAGAAACTAAATTGTTTCATTTTTCTCTTTATGGCTCTTGATAATTTTAATAGTTACATTTGTGTTAACCAACTAATATTTTTTCTATTTTAGACTTACCTGTTATTTTCTGCTTGGAGTAGATACATGTCAAATGTGAATTTATTATTTGTGGATAATTCCCCATGCCACAACACTGAGTGGAAAAGGTAAGTGGGTCTGGAGCAAGGCCTCCATAGGAACTAATCTATGGAGATTATGGAGGCTGGACAGAGATGAAACACTTGTCCTGGGACCTTTCCTCCAAGTGAAGAGAGTGAGAAAAGCTGACAGGAATGACACTATTTATTTGGAAGATAGGACCACTCCTAAAGGTGGAAATGGGTTGAAAATATCTAGAAGTTCTTCCTGCCCAGGTGGGTCTTTGATATGTAAAAAGGGAAGCCATAATAGTTGAGACTGAAGTCTGATACTCCATAACAGTTTAGGGTGAAGGTTGATTAATCCAACATCTCCCCATTCTTTTCTGAATAAAGTGCAGAAATATGAGAGAGAAACTAAAAGAGTGACTGTATTTTGCATAGGCACAGTAAAAACTGGAGAAATAAATGAGAAAGACTTTTAGACTAGTAGTAGGGTGGTCTTTTTCAGGAAGCATCTGATCATATTTCTTTTTTTTTTGTTTTTGTTTTGTTTTTTATTTGTTTGTTTTTGGGCCACACCCATTGATGCTCGGGGGTTACCCCTGTCTATGCGCTCAGAAATCCCTCCTGGTTGGGGGAACCATATCGGAGGCAGGGGGATTGAACCATGGTCTAGCCTAGGCTAACGCTTGCAAGGCAGACACCTTACATCTAGCGCCACCACTCAGGCCCCTGGTCATATTCCTAACTGCAGGCATCAGACAATCTAAGTTTGACTATTGCTAGAGTCTTTTCTTCTACATCTCTGGAGAAGTTCTTTTCATGGTAATCATTGTAATCAGACTCTGTAATTAAAGTGCTTTGGTTTTTCATAGGTCTTATGTCATTGTCAGGGCACCACAAAGCATGTCCTTGTTTGTCAGAAATTGCTATGGCATCAAGAAACATGCTCTAGTTCTATGTCATCATTGGGGTGTCTCGAAGCATGACCTGGTTGCAAGTTGTTGCCAGGATGGCACAAAGCCTTCCCTGGTTTCAGTAATTGGATCCAAGTTCAGGGATATAAGGCCAATCTAACAACAACTGAATTTTAAGTTAAGTCAATATGACAAATATTCAGTATAAAAAACCCACCTACAATATATAAATTTGGGAGTTTCTATCCTTATAAGGAACTCCTCTCTTACATAAGAATTCTCCCATGTTACTGGATCTATGTAAAAAGGAAAATGATAATACCACAAAGTGCTATGAAACATCAGGAGACTATGGTTAGATAGTATTATTATATTTATATTATTATATGTATTTTTTTTGTTTTGGGGCCACACCCAGTGATGCTCAGAGGTTTCTCCTGGCTATGCACTTAGGAATCGCTGCTGGCCTGATTATACAGCGACCGATCAACCCCAAATCTTAGGTCCTAGACAGAATTGACACAGTTCTCCGCAACAGCTCCAGGAACCAAACTCCCTCTGGGACATTCTTAATACTGCTCTGACACCAACATGGACCAGTTTTGATATGACATCCTGACAATGAGGAAATGGCAACAACTTGGTCTAAACGTAGGTTGTCTTACCTCACCACCTAACAATAAGATGAAATCAGAAGACATGTCATCCTTTGATCTGTGCAAAAGCCAAGATTGCTATCTACAGAAGCCTGACAGTGACTACCATGACGGGGAAGAACTTAACCTGGGACAAATAAAAAAGTCCTTAGTCTAGGCTTTGCTCTATGATCTGTACAATAATCAAGATCTCTAATTCCAGAGGTCTGACTGAGGCAACTGCAATTGAGCAGATCTTCTGGAAACATTCGTCCTAGGACTGGTGTAAAAGCCAAGACCAGCAACTACAGAACATTGATTAAAACAGCAGTGATGGAACAAAACTTCTAGAACAGTAAAGAAGGACTCCATCTTAGGCTCCATCCTATGACCTGTGCAAAGACCAAGAGTTCTAGCTACAGAGGCCTGATTTTATCATCCATAACTGAGCGGAAAGTTTCTAGCCACCACAAGGGACCTAGGGAAGAGTAAAAGACCATGTTCAGAGCCTGTAGTTATTCCCATGAGAGTATACTTCAAGAACGGAGATACCCTGTATCTCTTAGGTCAAGGGAATTGCCTTTCTAATCTCCCCATTTTTTACTGTGTCTATGCAAAAAAAAAAAAGAAGAAGAATAAGCACAAATTAATTGCTTTTTGGTGTTGTTATTGTTGTTTTTCTTTTTTCTGGCTTTTTTCTTTTTCTTTCTTTTTTTCCTTGTTGTTCTTTATTTTGTTTTTTATTTTAGGACCATGGTTATTGTGAGGTTGTTGTCTTTATTGCTGTGGTGCTTTTTGGGTTTTTTGTCTGATTTTTTTTCTTTCCTTCTAATAGAAACTCATAACTTAAACCACTTTGTTTCACCTCATAAATTGAGGGGAAATAATGGATGGTACCAAAACCAAACAGTTGTATGAACATTAAGTAGAACCAAAAAACAATCAGACTTAAATACCAAATCCAACGCCAACAACAACAAAATTTATACCCAATCTATAACAAGCTAGACACAATGGGGACCACTTATACTAGCAACCCGGCTGGTGAAGGAGGGGGATATGGGATGCATGCTAGAAACAGGGGTGGAGGGAGGACAAACATTGGTGGTGGGAATACCCCTGATTCAATGTCACTATGTACCTAAAATATTACAGTGAAATATTTGTAATCCACTTTAATCAAAATAAAAACTATAAAATAAAAAAGTCTCTCCTGGCTTTGGGGACCATATGGGATACTGGGGGATCGAATCACAGTCTATTCTAGATTAGCACATGCAAGGCAAATGCTTTACCACTGCACCGTCCTTCTGGCCCCTATATTATGTATTATTATTATTATTATCCCTTAGATAATTTCATGCTCAATAATCTCTGATGCATATGTATAGTAAAAGCAATTTCCCCTAGGAAATACATATAAAGAAACACATATATCCCCTAATATTTTCTATTGAATAAGTTCAAAGGAGCAATAATTGCATACCACAAAAATAGACATAAAAATACATACCCCTTTTTGTCTTTTGAATAAGTCCAAGTGCTTAGAATCTGGATTACTGCTTCAGCCAATAAAGTGATCTGTAAGGTGATGATAGTCAGGGAGGCAGTGAAAATATTTTTAATTTACTGGGTGAAATCATGGGCTTAGATAGGTCCTTGAGCCAAGACCCAGTTAAAAACTCAACCCTGGTCACTTGATTCTGGTCCTAGGCTGCAGTTCATGATGATGAGAGGTTGAAGGGGTGGGGTGGGTGGAAAGATACTACAGGGAATAAGGGGTGTAGAGCTGTAGGGGTATAGTGGTTTAATAGGGAAAGCAATAAATCCGGGATAAGTGAGTATAGGGAAACAGTAGAAAATGTTTTTCAAAGTGTCAGGCAGGAGAGGGCGAAGGAGGAAGAACTATATGTAACACAGACAGTCATTATATATAGCACAGGCATAAGACTAACATAATTATGATCATCATACACACATGCATACACATATACTAGATTGACCAATACGTTATAGCTCTAAAACTGATTCATCTCGACTGCCTAGATTCTTGGGTGATAAATGAGAATGGGCCAAAGCACTTTATATAAAGCCCACAAGTAAGGTGGTGAGGAAACATTCTAATCCCTAGGAGTTACTGCTGATGAGCATAGACTGGATGTAAAAGTTCATAGGTTAGATTGGGGGGTGCCCATGTGGAAAAATGCACCATGTGTTGTATTTCCAATGCTGGGTTAGTGGGTCTAAAGCAGGGTCACCATATTAAATAATAGAACAATACAGTCATGAGGGAGAAAACCATAGAGTCTAGTGGCTTCTCTTCTCATGATCTATTCTATAGGCTCACCAAACCAAAACCTCTCTTTCTTGATCAGCTTAAATCTAACTGGGAGTGGGGAGAGTCAAGTGAGAGACAAAAGTATCTATCAAGCTAAACTAACCTAAGTGTAAATTTACATGTCAAAAGTATTATAAGAGTGTTTTGTGTGAAAATTCACAAAATATTATAACAAACTAGAATCACTTATTAAGATCTACTTAATTTTTGGAGAAAAAATGAAAACCTGTGGCCTATTAGCAAGCAGTTTTTCCTATTAAATTCCCTGATCCAGTGGCAAATAGCAGCTTCTGACTTTGAAATAAGAAGAATTTTAGAGATCAGTGTATCTCTGTCAGCTAAAACATTATCTGACTATTTTGTACTTCTGTTTTATACCAATCTTCAATAATTTGAGGTACAACATAGTTAAGGGTAGGATAAATTGCAAATAATGTATAGGTACATATAATATTAAGTTAACATTTACTAAATGTCAGTTCAATGCCGTATCTCAACTAAGAGAGTATGAAATAAACATTTATTTCTTATTAAAATACTAATATTTATATGTAATAGTATTTATTCCAATTTGATCTTGTTCCTTTATATACCTTGGGTCTTGGTGTCTTTAGATTCCATTGATTAAAAGGACCATAGAATAGTCTCAACACCACAAACACATGCTGCACCATGTAGGAGGCTTCTATTTGATGCCTGGTACCACATGGTTCTTCAAGCACTATCAGGAAAATGTGCCCCCAAACTGCCAGGTTTGAGTATTTTTTCTCTCCAAAAGAAAAGAGATGTCAAAGTCATTTTACATGCCTTTAAAATATATGTAAATAAAGCCTTGATTGACAGTTTATTTATTGTTAATTTACAAAAATTTATGACACTTATTATGCATATCATTATTAGAATGAGAAGGCACACCAATGAGAAAGAAAAACAAGCATTCTTCCTTTCAAAGATTAATGGAGAAGACAGAAATATCCTAATGATTTTGCTCAGAGAAGTCTATGGAAAAAATACTTAGATGCCTTGAATATTATAGTGCTTGGTAAAAAAAAATGTTTAGTTTCGGAAATGAGGGACAAAGTTCTATAGAATAATAGGATTAATATATCACTAGGAACTCTGTTTCCTTTCTCAGCCCCACATCAGTTTTATCCCAACCTCCTAGATGGGTCAGAATACAACTGCAACAAATTGATTTATTAGCTCTTTATGTGTGTGTATGTGCGGTGGCTACCTTTATGTTTGTAGTTAATTCTTATGTTTGTCTGTGTTGCAAAGCCTCTACAATCCCTCTCTCCTAAGTTTTCTCTATTGTTTTCCCTGTGTTTCTTAATCCCAGATTTGTAGTTTTCCCTATTAATCTCCATTACCCCTATGGTTCAACACCCTTTTTTCCCCTAAAGCACCATCCCTCAACTTTCAGCCTCGCACCACCTTGAACAACTACTTAAGACTGGAATGATCACACTGATCACTTTTTAAGTTTGGCTCAGGCTCAATGACTGATCTTGGCCTGTTACTCTGCACAGCAGCTGCAGAAAATTCTTGACTGTTCTATTGCCTCCCTGACTACTTCCAACCAACATATTACCTCGTCAGCTGAAGTAATCCTTCAATTTGACCAACCTTGGACTTGATCACAACAGACTAGGGGGATATGAATATTTTCTTATGTGTATTTCTTGGTAAACAATATTGTAATTGTACCTATTTATTAGAGTTAGTGGAGAATGACATCAACTGAGGGATAGATACTACAACCTAGCCATAGTCCCCTAGTGCTCCATTGGAACTTTGTGACAGTATCCTTTTTTATTTTTTAGCATAGATTCAATAAGATGGCATGTCATACTTAAAGGCTTTTCAGTACTTTAGACCTAGAAGCTCAAATATTTAATCACTGCAGGTGGGTCCTACACCTGAATATTTGTCACTTTGAGTTGACTTAAGCTACAGTTGCTAAGATTAACTGTACACCCCCAAATATGGGTCCCACTGAGGGCCTTAGATGAAACTGGGGCTTGGTGCCACCCTGGCTACAACAGGAAACCAAGGCAGGTTTGGTGCCACTCTGGTAATGACGTAAGACTTTAGAGAGCCCAAGAGCTCAATAATGTCTTACAATGACAGCCATCAAACTAAGAAGAACCCTCTGAGATTAGGTTAACTAAAGACTGACCTGAAGCATGCAGTTGAAAGGTATGACCACATGCTTCCTGGAAAAATGACACCCTGCTCTAAATCTAATCTAGATTAAAAGTTTTTATCCCAGTTTTTATTGCACCTAGGTAAAATAAGAACCACTTTTATCACTTTGATTTAAGATCTGATCTGTAATTACTGTCTCTTATAGAGTAAAATAAAAATAAATTTTCTTGACCTATCAATTTTTGTGCTTAGTAAACAGAAAAGAGAGAATTGTTGGATCACACACTATTTCATCCAAAACTGTTTCCATAGCTTTATTTCCTTTATATCTACCCATTTTTACATGTAAAGGAACACCTACACTGAATTAGTAGGACAGAGATACTTTTGTCTACTACTGGACCGTCCCACATCTGGTTCTGGATTGAGCAGGTCAATATAGGCAGGCTGGTTTGTCAGGCTCTAGACCAATAGGTTGGAAGCCACGTAGCTCCTTGTCTTTTCTACCATACGAGTGTCTTAATTTATTAATTCTCAGAGTGATCCTGCTTCAGACCCATTCTTCTGTGGTTAGATTATGGTGGAAAAGCCCTTATAAAGATAATTAAAAAAAGGTTATTCAAGGTTAGAATGAAATCATTTAAAATACCATGTATTTATAGAAAGTATAGTAAGGTCCACTTATCAGCATATGCTTGACTTTGGAATGGTAGTTAATTCCTTGCAGGTCATAAGTGGAAGACACGTATGATAATCATGGGAAGCTCCAAAGAAAAGCCAGTATAGTCACAAGGCATAGAAGAGAGAACTGTATTGAATTTCTACAGTTTTTTCCTTAGAAAAGTTTAGGCAAAGGAAATAGACAAATTTAGTATTGACTAGTTTGAGTGATTTTAGCAGGCGCTGAGATTTATGGGCTGTTATTCTTTGTTGAATATCAGACCCTCACATAATTCAAGAAAATCACTAGTGACCCAGAGTGCAAGGACTTTGAAAAAGGATGTGGTTTTAAATTTATTTAAATTATTTGGTTTGCATAGAAAAGGCATGGTAGCCATTCCTTTACTATAAGCTTCTGTTGAGTGTTCCAATTCCTCTGAGATCAGCAGAATGCCATATAACAAAGAATCAGAGAAGAGAAAATAAAATGTTGATAATTCGGTAAAGAAAATGAGAACTTGTGAAACTAGACCGTTTTCATCTTATAGTGATGCATGTAATGCTAGCACGCATTCACTCACATGGCAAAGGTTTACTTTGGGGAAACAAATATCTCTCATGCTAATAACCTAAAAGAGAAAAATAAAATAATCACACAGATAATTGGATAGAAAGTAATTCAGACAGAATGGTCAGTGCCAAATCTCTAATGCAGGAGATCACCTGATGTCTGAAGAAATATATACCTTAGTTCAAACAAGCAACGAGGACATACTGTGGAAAATTAGATTAGAATAGAACCAAATTATATATGATCTTGTAGAACATTGTTAAATGTTGAGCTTATACTCTCAGAAATATGAAATGATTGATAGGTATTATGCATACGATTTTCTTGTTCTAATTCATTTTCCCTAGGACCATTCTAACTATTTTGTTACTTTGTAGGGCAGTGAGAATTTAACATTGGAAAAGATAGGGACATATGTTTGCAGTAATCTGAGAGGCAACAGTGACTGAAAGAAAGTAGCAGTGTTGAAAATTTTGATTTTATTTTATTTTTGTTGGGACTGTGTTGCTTTGGGTTTAGGGATATACCTGGAGTTGTTCCAAACTTACTTCCTGTTTTGTCCCTGGGTCTTGAGTCAATTCTGGTTTTGAATCACTCTTGTGACTCAAGGCAGGTGCCTTGTAGTGTGGGTTTATCAAACCCATATTGGCTATATGTAAGGCAAGCACCCTACTGCTATAATATTGCTCCTGTGCTTCAAAGTTTCTTTATGGAATAAATTACGTGATGTTATGTGTTTATTCATCTATCCTAATTTATTTATTTCAAATACTTATTAAAAACTTGGTTTACAAAGTTATTCATAATTTAATTTTAGACAGACTATATTATAGCACCAATGCCATCACCAGTGTCTTCTTCCTTCCATCAATACCCAGGTTCCCTCCCTCTCCCTCAACTCCCAACTCGAGCCTACCATCTTGACAGGCACAGTTTTAAGTTTGAATTTTCAAATTTGAATCTCTTGTTTTCAGTGTTGTTGATTCTGGTTTGGATATTTAGCCTCATCACTGAATTACACTAATGATAACCTTGGATCATCCTAACCCCTGCTCTCCATATTTTGCTGTCTATCTCTTCTCTTTCCTTGTTATTTATTCTTATTTACTGTTACATTCAATAAATTTGTGCATATTTATATTTCAATTATAAAGTGGCTGAAAAAAATTATTAATTAGATTCTAAATATATTTCAGGAGTTAGAACCAATGTAATTCCTTCATATACTGTATTGGTAATGGAGCTGAGAGAAGTAGTGGAACTGAGAATAATACCATAGAATTTGGTGCAAACAACTGGAAGAATGAGGTTTAATTGATTGAAACTAGGGAGCACATATTTATAATAATTAAGAGTTTAATTTTATGATACTTTAAAACTATCTATTCCTAAGTGGAAATTATCAAATAGTTAATTGGACATCATAATTCTGAAGTTCATCCTATACAATTAAATTCACTATTGTGTCAATAGTATTTAGAAATTACATCATCAAGCAGAGGAATGAAAATATTAGAAAAGATCCCAGTACTCATCCTTAGTGATCTCCAATGAGGACTCGATGAGACCTGAGCCTTTGGAAACAAGAGCCATCACTCGGTGATCTTGGTGCCATCTATGTACAGAGAGCAAAAGAAGGATCTTTCTGTGTCCTATAGACTCACTAGAGGGGCCTGAGCTGGAATTTGTGACGTTTCACACATGGAGCTATGGTCTGCTTGAATTAGCTAAGGGTCAGGTACTCAACAAAGAACAACAACCTATATATCCCAGGGCGTTCTGAAATTACTCAAACTAGCCAATCCTAAACTTGCTGAATTGACTGCAGGATGATGTTCTCAATGCCATGGCCCTACTCATATCTTTAGACTGAGCTGGTGAATTTTCCTCTGCTATGATTTTAACAATAATAATCTTAGGGGAGTGAGTCCTTCCCTTTCTTGGGATGAGAAGGGCACAGTACTAAACGATTTTGCACTCATACAACTCCCCACTTTCATGTGCTTATATTAGCAGTGTTCCTTCTGCAAAGGAATATGATGATTTAATCATACCCCAATGGAATGCAAAGGCTATGAGATCCTAGAAGCCTGACTGTTCCAGAATAGAAGTTCCTTTGAACCTAACACACTTTGGACAAGGCAGAGAGGATAATGTGACTAAGGAGACTGAGGTATGGCCACCTATGAGAAAGAAAACAAAGGGACTATGTCTATAAAATTACAGCTAACGAAAGCATTTACATGGAAGAAATCTATTATCTGTCTTTCTTTTGAAATTGCAGGTCCTTGAATGACTTCATTTTTTTCGAAATTGTTTCATTATAAATTTGGTGACAAAAAACAAATCCAGTCCTAGCTGGGGCCTCTATTTGAAGTTTACCAGATGGTTCCACCAGTGTTTTTTCAGGTACTCTATTTGCCTCTTACCTTGCAAAAATTTAAATATTGTATTCCCTGTAGTCTTAAGTATATGGATATAAGTGTAATCTGAGGTGGAATGGTGAATGATGTGCTGTCCAGGGTTGAACTTACCAGGATAGTCTGACTTCTAGAGGCCTTGAACTGGAACAAGTGGGATGAAAAATTGGTGAGTACAAATTATTGTTTAATATTTGAAGTGTTTTTGGTTTCTACTTTAAAACTTAGGAATAGTTTCTGTGACCAAATATTTGGGAGTGGTTTTCTGACTTAAAATCGGTTGTTCAAATATAACTCTTATGTTTTTATTATAGAAATAATTGTTATTTTATATAATAAAATTCATCATTTCCCTTGAATTCTCAGCTTCTAAGAACTTACTGATGACATTAAGTGACATTTACTATAAGTAGATGATGAAAAGTAATAACTAATGGATTTTTAAATATGAACAATAGTAATTGGTGGGATTTTTTCAATTCGTTAGTTTGTCAATTCTTGATGTAGAACTAGAACAGCCATACATGAATGATAATTCATTATATTTGCTTTGTAAATGTTTGAACTTAGCTAATTTACCCATATAATTGCTCATGTTGGACTTAGCTTATTTATTCATATTTGCAAGTTATATTTCCAAATATATTCATATTTAGATGTTATGTTTTTAGAAAACACATACCTTATTAATATTCAGAGCATATTGAAATATGAAGGTATATTCAGTAGTATCCTAAGTGGTCTGTACTTTATATTTCTTATCAATTATAATGAATTAAAGTTAATTCATACATTACAAGCTATGATATATCTATAGATGAAAGCTTGGTTGGAAGCCATTCAAGCTCACAAAAAGATATTGTATAAACCAAATGTGATAGAATCTATGAAATATTATTCAGTTATAAAAATGACATTTTAACATATGATACAATATAGATAAAACTTTAAAACACTAAAAAGGAATTTTACTAAGAGATATTGAGTTATTTTGCTTTTATGAAATGTCCTAAATAGGCAAATTTATAGACACAAGTAATAGATTAGAGATTGTATGAAACTAGCGATAAGGGAATTAGTAAAATAATGTTGAGTGAATATAGAATTTCTAGAAACAAATTGTAAAAATATAGAGCAGTGGTACTTTTGCAACAATGAAATTATTACTTAATGTCACAAAATTTTAAACTTGAAATTATCTATTAAAGACTAATAGTATGTAGCTTTCTTTTACTGAAAAGTATTTAAACATAATTTAATAGGTGACTAACATTAAAAATATATAAAATTATCATGTAAGAAACTCTCACTTAACAAATTACCCTCAAAGGAGCGAGATATAGCATGGAGGTAGAGCGTTTCCCTTGCATGCAGAAGGAGGGTGGTTTGAATCCCAGTATCCCATGTGGTCCCCCGAGCCTGCCAGGAGTGATTTCTGAGCGTAGAGCCAGGAGTAACCCCTGAGCGCTGCCGGGTGTGACCCAAAAACCAAAAAACAAAACAAAACAAAACAAAACAAAACAAAAAAAAAAACAAAAACGTACCCCTCACCTGCCCGTGCCAGAATAAAAAAATTTTCCATGATGTGAAGTATAAATATAAATTGGATTCTGAAAGCTTATTTGGATATTGCCTATGACTTCCATTGTGTCTTTGGTTTTTAAGTGCAGTTTTATCATAACAGTCACCTTAGAATATGTAGTCTTTACATCATCCTTAATGCTTCATGTAAAGTGATTCAGTTATGAAATGTAGTGCATTCTGACAATTGCCTCTCTGATGATCTTTATATCACCATCCCATATTTTTCTTCTTCTTAAAAAATATCCTGGCCATTGTGGATAAAGTTACTGTTTAAAATAGCTTAGAGGAAAAAAACAGTTGAAATGTCAACTCTTGATAAATTCAGTGTTATTAAAAGCCTACCAGGAAAAGTGATTTGCTGGTTGTATAAAAGAACATTCTGTCTCTTATAATTTATAGCATTTAACTTTGAACCTATTTATGTAGTTGCATCACAAATGTGACTGCACATCACTCTTACTGCAGATGTCATTTATCATCTAATGAGACAACTTTGAGTTCAACCTGTAGAACAGTTTGGCCCTGAGGTTGAGGACCAAGTCATTCTTCCATATGATTCAAGCAGAATGTTTTTAGGGACCACAGAGTAAATGCTAGTTTTGGTTGGTTCCCTAATGTAATACATTCTGCCTTAACAAAAACATTTCCTTCATAAAGAATCAATCTTTTAATTTAAACAATGTCCATTCTTTTCCTGAATTTGTTCTTATATATAACTTATGTGTGTCAGTCCAAGAAGCTATACCACAATTATTGTTAGGAGAAAAAATAAGTAATAGCATAAAAAATGCTTCAAATAGTTGTTTTATTCAGAAGATCATCATCATGGCAAACAATGGTCATCACTATTTTACTAGCTGTTTGTAGCCTTAAAATGGAAAAATTAAAGAACAATTATGCCTTCCTTGGGATTAAATTTATCTGTTAAATCTAATTGCATTTCCAGACAGTATAGTGTTTACTACATGAAAGATGAATATGGTATATGTCATTTGAATAACTAGCTATTGGAAAGAATCCACTTAGGATTAATTACATAGAGACCTAAATGTGTAATTTAATTGAGGTCTCACAATACCTATTTTTTTCAAGATATTACAGACTATGACACAGACCATGAAACATATTGTTAGTAGAAAGAGTAATATTTATATTGGGAGAGATTTGGGTACCATAACCTTTTATGAACTATGAGAACAAAACAGCATCTTTCATAAATCACTTTCTGCTGGTTTCTATGCTGTGGAATGTAAGATGTACTACTCAGAAAGGTTAAATCCAACTCTGAATTAGAGAACAAATAAATGCGATGTGTGTATACCTGGGAGAGAGTGTATACTGAAGTCTCTCATGTTTTCTGATTAAAACGAGAAAAGTTCAACTTAAACTATTAATCTATTATGCTAATGTTGACCTCCTTCCCAAATATAAGGGTGGCTAGAATAGTACTGCCTGCTATTCAGATACAAAATCCAGATACTCGTCTACAATCTCAATAATGGGTAAAACACAGGCTTTTGGGCATTTGAGTGCCCAGGTTTGTATTCTGATGCCAGCATTCAGTACCTGTGCCTCCATTCTGATACCCTATAGCCTGTAAGACTTTTTTCCATATGCCTGTCCTCTGGCAACCACTCAACTCAGACACAAGCTTGCCTCCATTTCAAGAGAATTTTTCTTTTCTTATTTGCATTAGGGAATTGCAGAGTTTTTCGTAATTTTTTTGTAAAGACTGAAGAATAATACAATTTGGAGAGTTAAAGTGAGAGTGAATGTAATTTGGCTTATTTGTTTAAAATATTATCCAAAAGATAGTACAGGAAAATTAAGGTGTTTGCCTAGTGCAATGATTACTTCAGTTATAGCCCTGAAATACAAATGGTCCCCTGAGCATCATCAGAAATAAATTCTGGGTGTGGACTTAAAATATGCGATGAAATGAAAATAAAATATTATCCCTTTGCCCTATGTGCTGCCATTTGAGTCTTTGTAATAGCTTAACAACTGGATAAAGACCATAGAATGTAGAAATGTAGTTATAAATGTAGATTTTGATATATCCCTTGTTATTTGGTAAATATTACTTGTTATAATCATGTGTCTAAATTTAGTGAGTCATAAGTTTTAGAACAAATGACCCTTAATACCACAAAACAGTAATATTTTATTTTTGAGGCCATATCAGAGCTACTTAGGGCTTACTTATGACTCTTTGATTAGGGATTACTCTTGGCAAGGCTCCAGTGCCAGGGAGTACACTGAAGTGAGCCATTGGCAAGATTAACACCTTAATTTTTTTTACTATGTCCCCAATTTTGAAGTTTTTATTATCTTTCTCCACTTCTTTTATTAGTCTTACTTGATTTTAGGTTAATTTTAAATTTCCAGTGCAATTCATAGTTATTATGAACTTTCAAGAATACAACTATTACACTTCTGAATAGTTATCATAGCTATCATAGCTCAATTTGGGTAATTTATCATAGCTAAATTCAGGTAATTTATTTGAATTTTGCTATAGCAAAAGACATTGGGAAAATGCCCTTTATTGCTATCTCCATTATGTGATAATTTAAATTTTGAACAGAGACTTGAGATAAAATTTTCTTTTTTTAAATATTGTTTTCTTTATTTAAATATCTTGATTACAAATATGATTGTAATTAGGTTTCAGACATGTAAAGAACACCCCCCCCCCCTTCACCAGTGCAACATTCCCACCACAAATGTCCCAAATCTCCCTCCATCCCACCCCACCCGCACCTGTACTCCAGACAGACTTTCCAGTTCCGTCATTCATTCACATGATTATGGTAGTTCTCTGTGTAGTTATTTCTATAACTGCACTCACCACTCTTTGTGGTGAACTTCATGAAGTGAGCTGGAAGTTCCAGCCCTCCTCTCATTGTCTCTGAGGATTGTTGCAAAAATGACTTAATAATTTTTTTTTGTGACCAAAAGTGAATAACAAATCTTTCACAGTAATATTTGAGATACATAATGACAATTGACCAGGGTCATTCCCACCACCAGGGTTGCCCTCCCTCCATTCCTTTTCCCAGCAGGTGTCGCATATCTCCCTCCTTTGTCCCCTGGAGTGCTAGTGTAACTGTTTTCCTTTGTGTATAGCTTTTTGTAGATGGGGTATCGACTCTGTTGTAGTTGACTTTGGGTTTGGTGTTTAAGTCTGATCATTTTTTATTTCCACTCAATGTTCATATGGCTGTTTGGTCCTGGTAACGTTCGTTTTTATTTTCCCCCTCAATTCATGAGGCAGAACAAGATGATTCAAGTTGTGTGGTTCTGCTCTGAGAAGACAAAAAAAATCACATAAAAAATAACACCAGTAAAAAAGAAAAAAAATACAGTAACTACCAAAAAATAAAAATCACTCAGCAACAAACAAACAAAAAACCCAAATAATAACAACAAGGGTGGGAAAATAAAATAAAGACCAAACAAGAAGAAGAAGAAAGAAAAATATATAAAAAGAAAAAACAAACAAACAAAAAACAACAAGGGTAGAAAAATTTTTCTTAAATTTTATTAATATGTGAAGCTGAGTCCTATTTTCAGTTTTTCTATATTATGTATAATAATGATGCTACATTTTATTCTCATTATAATTATAACATAAATTTTTTAAAATTTATATTAGAAAGCTTTAATAAGGGGTTCCACAATTAAGATATCCTTTTTTTTTTTTTTTTTTTTTTTTTTTTATCTTTATTTAAACACCGTGATTACAAACATGATTATAGTTGTATGATTACAGTCATGTAAAGAGCACCCCCCCTTCACCGGTGTAACATTCCCACCACCAATTTCCCAGATCTCCCTCCTCCCCACCCCCCTACACCTGTACTCGAGACAGGCTTTCTACTTCCCTCATTCATTCACATTTTATGATAGTTTTCAGTGTAGTCATCTCTGCAACTGCACTCATCACTCTATGTGATGAGCTGCATGTCCTGAGCTGCACCTACCAGCCCTCATCTCTCTTGTCTCTGAGATATTGTTAAAAATGTCCTTCATTTTTCTTAAAGCCCATAGATGAGTGAAACCATTCTGCGTCTTTCTCTCTCCCTCTGACTTACTTCACTCAGCATAATAGATTCCATGTACATCCATGTATTGGAAAATTTCATGACTTCATCTCTCCTGATGGCTGCATAGTATTCCATTGTGTATATGTACCACAGTTTCTTCAGCCACTCATCTGTTGAAGGGCATCTTGGTTGTTTCCAGAGTCTGGCTATTGTAAATAGCGCTGCAATGAATATAGGAGTAAGGAAGGGTTTTTTGTATTGTATTTTTGTGTTTCTTGGGTATATTCCTAGGAGTGGTATAGCTGGATCGTATGGAAGCTCAATTTCCAGTTTGTGAAGGAATCTCCATATCGCTTTCCATAAAGGTTGTACTAGACGGCATTCCCACCAGCAGTGAAAAAGAGTTCCTTTCTCTCCACATCCCCGCCAGCACTGCTTGTTTTCCTTTCTTGTGATGTGTGCCAATCTCAGTGGCGTGAGGTGGTACCTCATAGTAGTTTTGATTTGCATCTCCCTGACGATTAGTGATGTTGAACATCTTTTCATGTGCCTTTTGGCCATTTGCCTTTCTTCTTTTTCAAAGTGTCTGTTCATTTCTTCTCCCCATTTTTTGATGGGGTTAGTTGTTTTTTTCTTGTATAGTTCTGTCAGTACCTTGTAAATTTGTATTCTGGGCACTATTTCCTTTGAGATGCAGAAGCTTTTCAGCTTAATATAGTCCCATCTGTTTATCTCTGCTTCCACTTGCTTGGAAAGTGCTGTCTCCTCCTTAAAGATGCCTTTAGTCTCAATGTCCTGGAGTGTTTCACCTACATGTTGTTCTATATACCTTATAGTTTCAGTTCTGATATCAAGGTCTTTAATCCATTTGGATTTTACCTTTGTATATGGTGTTAGCTGGGGGTCTGAGTTCGCTTTTTTGCAAGTGGTTAACCAGTTGTGCCAACACCACTTGTTGAATAGGCTTTCCCTGCTCCATTTAGGATTTTTTGCTCCTTTATCAAAAACAAGGTGGTTATATGTCTGAGGAACCTTCTCTGAGTACTCAAGCCTATTCCACTGATCTGAGGGTCTGATTTTATTCCAATACCATGCTGTTTTTATAACTGTTGCTTTGTAATACAACTTAAAATTGGGGAAAGTAATGCCTCCCATATTCCTTTTCCCAAGGAGTGCTTTAGCTATTCGAGGTTGTTTGTTGTTCCAGATGAATTTCAGAAGTATTTGATCCACTTCTTTGAAAAATGTCATGGGTATCTTTAGAGGAATCGCGTTAAATCTGTACAATGCTTTTGGAAGTATTGCCATTTTAATGATGTTGATCCTGCCAATCCATGAGCATGGTATGTGTTTCCATTTCCGCGTGTCCTCTCTTATTTCTTGGAGCAGTGTTTTGTAGTTTTCTTTGTATAGATCCTTCACATCTTTAGTCAGGTTGACTCCAAGATATTTGAGTTTGTGTGGAACTAATGTGAATGGGATTGTTCTCTTAATGTCCATTTCTTCCCTATCATTATTCGTGTATAAAAAGGCCATTGATTTTTGTGTGTTAATTTTGTATCCTGCCACTTTGCTATACAAATCTATTATTTCTAGAAGCTTTTTGGTAGAGTCTTTAGGGTTTTCTAAGTAGAGTATCATGTCATCTGCAAACAGTGAGAGCTTGACTTCTTCCTTTCCTATCTGAATTCCCTTGATATCTTTTTCTTGCCTAATCGCTATAGCGAGTACTTCCAGTGCTATGTTGAATAGGAGTGGTGAGAGAGGACAGCCTTGTCTTGTACCAGAATTTAGAGGAAAGGATTTTAGTTTTTCTCCATTGAGGATAATATTTGCCACTGGCTTCTGGTAGATGGCTTTGACTATATTGAGAAAGGTTCCTTTTATTCCTATCTTGCTGAGAGTTTTAATCAAGAATGGGTGTTGAACCTTATCAAATGCTTTTTCTGCATCTATTGATATGACCATGTGATTTTTATTTTTGTTGTTGTTTATGTTGTGTATTATATTAATAGATTTACGGATGTTAAACCATCCTTGCATTCCTGGGATGAAACCTACTTGATCAAAGTGAATGATCTTCTTGATGAGGCACTGGATCCTGTTCGCCAGGATTTTGTTGAGGATCTTTGCATCTGTGTTCATCAGGGATATTGGTCTGTAATTTTCTTTTTTGGCAGCATCTCTATCAGGTTTTGGTATTAAGGTGATGTTGGCTTCATAAAAGCTATTTGGAAGTATTCCTGTTTTTTCGATTTCATAAAAGAGCCTGGCCAGAATTGGTAGTAGTTCCTCTTGAAAGGTTTGAAAGAATTCATTCGTGAATCCATCAGGGCCTGGGCTTTTGTTTTTGGGTAAATTTTTGATTACAGTTTTAATTTCCTCAATAGTGATGGGGGTGTTTAGATATGCTACCTCTTCTTTATTCAACCGTGGAAGGTTATATGAGTTCAGAAATTTATCCATTTCTTCCAGGTTCTCATATTTAGTGGCATAGAGTTTCTCAAAGTATTCTCTGAATACCCTTTGAATCTCTGCAGTATCTGTAGTGATCTCCCCCTTTTCATTTCTAATACGCGTTATCAAGTTTCTCTCTTTCTTTTGCTTTGTGAGTTTTGCCAATGGTCTATCAATCTTGTTTATTTTTTCAAAGAACCAACTTCTGCTTTCGTTGATCTTTCGGATTGTTTTTTGGGTTTCCACTTCGTTGATTTCTGCTCTCAGCTTTGTTATTTCCTTCTGTCTCCCTATTTTTGGGTCCTTTTGTTGAGCACTTTCTAGTTCTATTAGCTGTGTCATTAAGCTACTCAGGTAAGCTCCTTCTTCCTTCCTGATGTGTGCTTGCAAAGATATAAATTTTCCTCTCAGTACTGCTTTTGCTGTGTCCCATAAGTTCTGATAGTTTGTGTCTTTATTGTCATTTGTTTCCAGGAACCTTTTGATTTCCTCCTTGATTTCATCTCGGACCCACTGGTTATTGAGTATGAGGCTGTTTAACTTCCAGGTGTTAAATTTTTTCTTCTGTGTCCCTTTGCAGTTCACATCTAACTTCAGAGCCTTGTGGTCAGCAAAGGCAGCCTGCAAAATGTCTATCTTTTTTATTTTATGGAGGTATGTTTTATGTGCCAGCACATGATCTATCCTGGAGAATGATCCATGTACATTGGAAAAGAATGTGTATCCAGGTTTCTGAGGATAGAGTGCCCTATATATATCTACTAGGCCTCTTTCATCCATTTCTTTTTGCAGGTCTAGTATATTTTTGTTGGGTTTCCATTTGGTTGACCTATCAAGTGTTGACAAGCCTGTGTTGAGGTCTCCCACAATTATTGTGTTATTATTGATATCCTTCTTCAGATTTGTCAACAATTGTATTAAATACTTTGCTGGACCCTCATTCGGTGCGTATATGTTTAGGAGAGTGATTTCTTCTTGCTGTACAAATCCCTTGATTAGTACATAATATCCATCTTTGTCCCTTACAATTTTTCTGAGTATAAAGTTTGTGTCATCTGATATTAGTATGGCCACCCCCGCTTTTTTAAGGGTGTTGTTTGCTTGAATGATTTTCCTCCAGCCTTTGATTTTGAGTCTATGTTTATTCTGACTATTCAGGTGTGTTTCTTGTAGACAGCAGAAGGTTGGCTTCAGTTTTTTGATCCATTTCGCCACTCTGTGCCTCTTAACTGGTGCATTTAGTCCATTGACATTGAGAGAAATAATTGTCATGGGATTTATTGCCATCTTTGTGTAGAAGTTTGGTGTGTTTTTTGTTCTGTCTTGTTTTTAGAGTAGATCTTTCAGTTTTTCTTTTAAGGCTGGTTTTGAGTCTGCAAAGATTTTGAGCTGTTGTTTATCTGTGAAGCCGTGTATACATCCGTCAAACCTGAAACTTAGTTTTGCTGGGTGCAATATTCTTGGCGAAGCATTTATTTCATTGAGTTTTGCCACTACGTCCCACCACTGCCTTCTGGCCTTGAGTGTTTCTGGTGACAGGTCTGCTGTAAATTTCAAGGATGCTCCGTGGAATGTAATTTCCCTTTTCGATCTTGCTGCTTGCAGTATTCTATCTCTATCGGTGGGTTTCATCATGGTGACTAGGATGTGTCTTGGGGTGTTTCTCCTGGGATCTTTTTTAGCTGGTACTCTTCGGGCATGCAGGATTTGGTCACATGTTTTCTTTAGCTCTGGTAGTTTCTCTGTGATGATGTTCTTAACCATTGATTCTTCCTGAAGATTTTCTTCTTGGGTCTCTGGAACTCCAATGATTCTGAAGTTGTTTCTGTTGAGCTTATCAAAGACTTCTATTTTCATCTTCTCATATTCTTTGAGTAAATTTTCCATTGTCTGATCATTTGATTTGAGGTTTTTTTCTAATCTCTTCTGCTGTGTAAAGTTGTTATGCATCTCATCTTCTAAAGCACTAATTCTATCCTCAGCTGCTGTTAACCTGTTGGAAAACTCATCCATTATGTTCTTCAATTCGTCTATTGAGTTTTTCAGACCTGTTATCTGATCTGATATTTCAGTTTGGAGTTTTCTGATTTCTGTCTTCATATTCTCTTGATTTTTATTAGTGCTCTGATTTATACTTTCTTTGATATCTGATAGCAACCTCCATATTTCGTCTCTAAACTCCATTTCTGAAAGACTGCTTAGGTAGTTGGTCGTTGTTGGGTCATCAGAGTTTCCATCTTCATTCTCTATGGTTGAAGTTGGTCTGCGTAGTCTCCCCATTGTCTCGCTTACGCTGTGGGTTTTTCTACGTGTTGTGGTGGTACTCATTGGCGAGGTGGAGTGCGCGGCCGCGAAGCGCAGCGGAGCGGCCGCGCTCCGGCCCCCAAACACTCACCTCAGCCGAGGCAAGCCGTCAGGGGATGCCTGGAAAGGCCCCCAAGTGTCTGCCAAGCAAAGAAACCAGCACAATCCACAACTCCAACAGAAAACTCACAGCCCCAGCGAGACACGCCTTGAAGAGATTAATGCTGAATCAGGTCAAAGTTCCCAGGTTGATGCAGGCTGGGGGAGGTCCCAAAATGTCTGCCGGGCCTAGGGGTCCAGCAGTCAGCCTGATCTGCAACTCCGGCCCCCAAACACTCACCTCAGCCGAGGCAAGCCGTCAGGGGATGCCTGGAAAGGCCCCCAAGTGTCTGCCAAGCAAAGAAACCAGCACAATCCACAACTCCAACAGAAAACTCACAGCCCCAGCGAGACACGCCTTGAAGAGATTAATGCTGAATCAGGTCAAAGTTCCCAGGTTGATGCAGGCTGGGGGAGGTCCCAAAATGTCTGCCGGGCCTAGGGGTCCAGCAGTCAGCCTGATCTGCAACTCCGGCCCCCAAACACTCACCTCAGCCGAGGCAAGCCGTCAGGGGATGCCTGGAAAGGCCCCCAAGTGTCTGCCAAGCAAAGAAACCAGCACAATCCACAACTCCAACAGAAAACTCACAGCCCCAGCGAGACACGCCTTGAAGAGATTAATGCTGAATCAGGTCAAAGTTCCCAGGTTGATGCAGGCTGGGGGAGGTCCCAAAATGTCTGCCGGGCCTAGGGGTCCAGCAGTCAGCCTGATCTGCAACTCCGGCCCCCAAACACTCACCTCAGCCGAGGCAAGCCGTCAGGGGATGCCTGGAAAGGCCCCCAAGTGTCTGCCAAGCAAAGAAACCAGCACAATCCACAACTCCAACAGAAAACTCACAGCCCCAGCGAGACACGCCTTGAAGAGATTAATGCTGAATCAGGTCAAAGTTCCCAGGTTGATGCAGGCTGGGGGAGGTCCCAAAATGTCTGCCGGGCCTAGGGGTCCAGCAGTCAGCCTGATCTGCAACTCCGGCCCCCAAACACTCACCTCAGCCGAGGCAAGCCGTCAGGGGATGCCTGGAAAGGCCCCCAAGTGTCTGCCAAGCAAAGAAACCAGCACAATCCACAACTCCAACAGAAAACTCACAGCCCCAGCGAGACACGCCTTGAAGAGATTAATGCTGAATCAGGTCAAAGTTCCCAGGTTGATGCAGGCTGGGGGAGGTCCCAAAATGTCTGCCGGGCCTAGGGGTCCAGCAGTCAGCCTGATCTGCAACTCCGGCCCCCAAACACTCACCTCAGCCGAGGCAAGCCGTCAGGGGATGACTGGAAAGGCCCCCAAGTGTCTGCCAAGCAAAGAAACCAGCACAATCCACAACTCCAACAGAAAACTCACAGCCCCAGCGAGACACGCCTTGAAGAGATTAATGCTGAATCAGGTCAAAGTTCCCAGGTTGATGCAGGCTGGGGGAGGTCCCAAAATGTCTGCCGGGCCTAGGGGTCCAGCAGTCAGCCTGATCTGCAACTCCGGCCCCCAAACACTCACCTCAGCCGAGGCAAGCCGTCAGTGGATGCCTGGAAAGGCCCCCAAGTGTCTGCCAAGCAAAGAAACCAGCACAATCCACAACTCCAACAGAAAACTCACAGCCCCAGCGAGACACGCCTTGAAGAGATTAATGCTGAATCAGGTCAAAGTTCCCAGGTTGATGCAGGCTGGGGGAGGTCCCAAAATGTCTGCCGGGCCTAGGGGTCCAGCAGTCAGCCTGATCTGCAACTCCGGCCCCCAAACACTCACCTCAGCCGAGGCAAGCCGTCAGGGGATGCCTGGAAAGGCCCACAAGTGTCTGCCAAGCAAAGAAACCAGCACAATCCACAACTCCAACAGAAAACTCACAGCCCCAGCGAGACACGCCTTGAAGAGATTAATGCTGAATCAGGTCAAAGTTCCCAGGTTGATGCAGGCTGGGGGAGGTCCCAAAATGTCTGCCGGGCCTAGGGGTCCAGCAGTCAGCCTGATCTGCAACTCCGGCCCCCAAACACTCACCTCAGCCGAGGCAAGCCGTCAGGGGATGCCTGGAAGGGCCCCCAAGTGTCTGCCAAGCAAAGAAACCAGCACAATCCACAACTCCAACAGAAAACTCACAGCCCCAGCGAGACACGCCTTGAAGAGATTAATGCTGAATCAGGTCAAAGTTCCCAGGTTGATGCAGGCTGGGGGAGGTCCCAAAATGTCTGCCGGGCCTAGGGGTCCAGCAGTCAGCCTGATCTGCAACTCCGGCCCCCAAACACTCACCTCAGCCGAGGCAAGCCGTCAGGGGATGCCTGGTAAGGCCCCCAAGTGTCTGCCAAGCAAAGAAACCAGCACAATCCACAACTCCAACAGAAAACTCACAGCCCCAGCGAGACACGCCTTGAAGAGATTAATGCTGAATCAGGTCAAAGTTCCCAGGTTGATGCAGGCTGGGGGAGGTCCCAAAATGTCTGCCGGGCCTAGGGGTCCAGCAGTCAGCCTGATCTGCAACTCCGGCCCCCAAACACTCACCTCAGCCGAGGCAAGCCGTCAGGGGATGCCTGGAAAGGCCCCCAAGTGTCTGCCAAGCAAAGAAACCAGCACAATCCACAACTCCAACAGAAAACTCACAGCCCCAGCGAGACACGCCTTGAAGAGATTAATGCTGAATCAGGTCAAAGTTCCCAGGTTGATGCAGGCTGGGGGAGGTCCCAAAATGTCTGCCGGGCCTAGGGGTCCAGCAGTCAGCCTGATCTGCAACTCCGGCCCCCAAACACTCACCTCAGCCGAGGCAAGCCGTCAGGGGATGCCTGGAAAGGCCCCCAAGTGTCTGCCAAGCAAAGAAACCAGCACAATCCACAACTCCAACAGAAAACTCACAGCCCCAGCGAGACACGCCTTGAAGAGATTAATGCTGAATCAGGTCAAAGTTCCCAGGTTGATGCAGGCTGGGGGAGGTCCCAAAATGTCTGCCGGGCCTAGGGGTCCAGCAGTCAGCCTGATCTGCAACTCCGGCCCCCAAACACTCACCTCAGCCGAGGCAAGCCGTCAGGGGATGCCTGGAAAGGCCCCCAAGTGTCTGCCAAGCAAAGAAACCAGCACAATCCACAACTCCAACAGAAAACTCACAGCCCCAGCGAGACACGCCTTGAAGAGATTAATGCTGAATCAGGTCAAAGTTCCCAGGTTGATGCAGGCTGGGGGAGGTCCCAAAATGTCTGCCGGGCCTAGGGGTCCAGCAGTCAGCCTGATCTGCAACTCCGGCCCCCAAACACTCACCTCAGCCGAGGCAAGCCGTCAGGGGATGCCTGGAAAGGCCCCCAAGTGTCTGCCAAGCAAAGAAACCAGCACAATCCACAACTCCAACAGAAAACTCACAGCCCCAGCGAGACACGCCTTGAAGAGATTAATGCTGAATCAGGTCAAAGTTCCCAGGTTGATGCAGGCTGGGGGAGGTCCCAAAATGTCTGCCGGGCCTAGGGGTCCAGCAGTCAGCCTGATCTGCAACTCCGGCCCCCAAACACTCACCTCAGCCGAGGCAAGCCGTCAGGGGATGCCTGGAAAGGCCCCCAAGTGTCTGCCAAGCAAAGAAACCAGCACAATCCACAACTCCAACAGAAAACTCACAGCCCCAGCGAGACACGCCTCAGCCGAGGCAAGCCGTCAGGGGATGCCTGGAAAGGCCCCCAAGTGTCTGCCAAGCAAAGAAACCAGCACAATCCACAACTCCAACAGAAAACTCACAGCCCCAGCGAGACACGCCTCAGCCGAGGCAAGCCGTCAGGGGATGCCTGGAAAGGCCCCCAAGTGTCTGCCAAGCAAAGAAACCAGCACAATCCACAACTCCAACAGAAAACTCAAGATATCCTTGATATACAAATGATTCAATTCATAGAGATTTTCTAACACCACATTGCTATATGTCTCTCTTATTACTTGGACTATCATCAGTTTGAGCAAAGGCAAAAAGACAATAGAAACAATATGCATGAGAACTTGTTTCTGGTAGGGAGATTGCCTCTGGAGGTAAGGAATGGGAATAGATCAGAGAAGGGTACAATTTGACATTGGTGGAAGGAATTAGTCACTCTTAAGGAGACAAAAAGCTGAAAGGGGGATATAAAGTGTCTTTCATAGAGGCAGGCTGGAGGCTGCAGAGAAATTGAGGCCATTAGTGGAGGGAAGCAATCACTGGTGAAGGAATTAGTGTTGGACTATTGTATGCCTGAAAGTCAATCATGAATAATGTTGTAACTTTGAAATTCACTGATTTAATTAATTTTAAAATAAATAATTTATTATTATTTATTAATTTCTCATGGTATGCACTTTGTCATTTATGCTAATTTAATATTTTCAGACAATGTTGTTCAGACATTTTTGTAACCATTTGCAATTTGAGAAAAATTTGTGACTCACAGAACAGTGTATCATATAGTCTGAAATTTTATTTTTTGCTTTTTCTGGGGGCACACCAAGTAATGCTCAGGGGATACTCCTGGCTATGCACTCAGAAATTGCTCCTTGGGGGTCGGAGAGATAGCATGGAGGTAAGGCGTTTGCCTTTCATGCAGAAGGTCATTTGTTCGAATCCCGGTATCCCATATGGTTCCCTGAGCCTGCCAGGAGCAATTTCTGAGCATGGAGCCAGGAGTAACCCCTGAGTGCTGCCAGGTGTGACCCAAAATATATATTAAAAAAAACTTAAAAAAAAAGAAAAAAGAAATTGCTCCTTGTTTGGGGGACCATATGGGATGGGGATCGAACAGAGATCCGTCCTAAGCTAGTGCGCACAAGGCAAATGCCTTACTGCTTGTGCCACTGCTCTGGCCCTAGTTTGATTCTTTTGATATATTTTTAACCAAAAATATTTTTCACTTACTGTGGTGGTGGGATATTTGTACTTTGGTAGTGGGCATGGTATAATTATATGCAATTTGAAAAAAGATATGAAGTTACATCCCTAAAATATAAATTACTGTAAACTTCTACCTCAACAAAAATCCCATTATTGTGGTCATACTCCAATACATTACTATTTCTTCTTCTTTTTTTTGGGGGGGGGGGTGTTTGGGTCACACCCAGCAGTGCTCAGGGATTACTCCATGCTCAGAAATCACACCTGGCAGGCTCATGGGACCATATAAGATGCCGGGATTCGAACCAATGATCTTATGCATGAAAGAAAAATGCCTTATCTCCACACCATCTCTCCGACCCCAATAACTATTTTTGATATTTAGAAAGATCCTTTTGCTGAACTAGAAAGATAGTACATTGGGCAGTGCACTTGCCTTAAACCTGACCTACTCAGGTTCAGTCTCCAAAACACCATATAGTCCCCTGAGCACCACTATCACTGAGTGTAGAGCCACATATCTGAGCATTGCTGGATGTGGCCCAAAATGAGAGAGAGAAGATCCTAATAGTATATAATAGTATAGTAAATTTGAATTCAACATTAAAGTATATTAGACATAATTTACTCCAGTAACTGCCTTAAGAAATGGAGAATTTTAAAAGGCATGAAAAGTGTCTTGCTCAGTGTCTTTTTCTCCAATTGTTATTTTGTGTTTACTATCTGTCTTTTCTTAATGTGTCCTTTAACAAGTATTTGTTGTATAATGGGAAAACAGAAAGGAAAAAGTAGAATCTACCTTATCTTCAGTGAAATAAATGAGATTTTAATACAACATCATAACTTGGGGGCAACCTTCTCAGGGTCAAGACATTTATGTGGCATATGTAGATGGAAAAACTAAAAACTGCTGGAAGTTAATGAATACAAGTGTTATTTCTATTTAAATTGTGAAATAAATGCACTTTAAAATTTTATTTCATTTACTTTTAACCACATGCCAGACAGTTGATATTAAAGCAGCAATGTGATACAAATTAAATTAAATGTGAGCATAAATTTTTTGTCAATTGCCAGGGAGCAATATTGGAGTTCACAGAGCTTTCTGTGAAACCGTGTGCTATAAAATAAAACAAGAAGTTATAGTAAAATTATAATAATAAGACTTGTTTTAGACATCACCTAAGTTTTCTTTTTAAAAATAGATGAATTGAAGCACTCTTGGTGTTCATCCTTCCTTCATACAGTATATAAAGACAGTTTCCTGGAGTGGTCTGTTTTTGCTTATTTTATATTGGCTTGCTTTCTTGCTTGCTTCCACATGATGCTCAGGAGACTCATGAACTAATTCTGATACTTGACCTGCCAGTGTGGGCCTGATGTTTTAATGTTTATGCAGCCTGGCACTATAATGCTGTTCTGGCCCTTCCGTGGCTAAGGAGCACCAGGAACATACCATACAGTGTTGTAGATTGGGGCATGCTTTGCCAGAGATCATACCTGGGATTTGAATTCAACTGTGTAGTGCCAGGGATTGAACTATGGGGCCTAGCCCATGCACCCAGCCACCCTCCCTTTTTTTGTTTGTTTTTTTTGGGGGGGTCACACCGTTTGATGCTCAGAGGTTACTCCTGGCTAAGTGCTCAGAAATTGACCCTGGCTTGGTGGGAACATATGGGAAGCTGGGGGATCAAACTGTAGTCCTTTCTTGGCTACCGCTTGCAAGGCGCCACCTCGCCGGCCCCTCACCCAGCCCTTTGAGCTTTCCTCTGGGCCCCTTCTGTTGTTGTCATTGTAAGTTTCAGATTTGGGAAATTTAACGCTCAGTAAAAGTTTCCTAAGCATTGCTTTCACAAGTGGACAACACAGGCTAGAACTAAATTCTTAAGATTATGGGTGGGTCCCATGTTCTTTTTTCTCAAGAGGGTATTTATTCCCAAAACTAACTTCAGTCAGAAATGATTCAAGTCTGAGATCTTGACATTTTTTTCTGTTATGACTTTAAAAAGTAGAAAATTACTTTCTTTGGGAAATCTTTAAAGCAGAATACAACCATTATTGAATGATAGCTTCTCTTTTTAAATTCTTAAAGATAATTTAGCTAGAAGTTTGTGTAAAAATGTATATAGAAAAAGGGCAAATGTAACCAAAAGAGGCATTTGAAGGCATTTGTGTAAAAAATGTATATATGGAAAAGGGAAATGTAAAAGGTCTATGGCTGTGAACTTTTATGTTTTTCTCCTGGAAGTAAAAATGTCTTTGCCCTTACTACTGTCAGAAGAATGCACTATATGACATCCCTGAATTAGCCAGGGTGTGACTGGAGTATAATAAAATTGCTTTTCTTCAGAGCTTTCAACCTTCTTATTGGAAGGGTATTAATAAAATAGAAACATCCTGCACTGAATCTAAGATAAATAAAGATGTATTTAGAATGAAACACTCTTCCTGATTCCCTCTCCAACTTTCCTGTCTGTCTAAGTAGAAAAATATTATTTGTTCGTGCCTCCAACCATGATTAATTGCTCCTAACCAAGGAAACAGAACAGCAATTCTATGGGTCTTGGTCTCTGGAAAACTGATCTGATTCAAAAACTCAAATGAAGCTAACAAAAAGTCTCAGTAGAACTCCTGGGTCTAGTAGAAACAATTTTCCAACATAAATCTCAGTAAGAAATATGGTTTTCTGTTTTGTTCCTTTCACAGTTTGTATTGCTTGTCACCTGGACTAACAAACTTCTGCATCTGCCTCAGTAAGATCATGAAAATATTTGCATTTCCCAGTTTTTGTTTGTCTTAGAATGGAATACAAAGGAATTGATACTAACAATTCCCCCCACTTCAACTTGCACCCCATGTGGTATTTTTTAATATTTAATGTTACACGGCTATATAGCATTATGTAGGTTTCTGGTGTACAACCATATAAAGCCACATCTATGTTATGCTCAAAATCAGATGTTTTCCTTTCCAATATGTTTTCACTCTGTTCCCATGACTAGAGCAAGGATGACAGGTAGGATGAGCACCATGACAGCAAGCAGGGTACTTAGCAATAGTAAATATCAGGTCTTCTCGATTAACTAGCATTATGACATGATGTATATTCCACAATAGATTGGAGCCCACATTAGGTAAATGAGTGAATATTGTAAATCTATAACTTTTCTGTCCTTACATGTTTTTAGAAATAAAAAAACCACAATCCTGGGACAGATATAATTCAGAAATTTTACTCATAATACGACACACATAATAGGGTTCAGTTGCCAAACTCTCCTGAATCATTTTCTCAGCTGCCAATGCAGGTGGTGTTTACCTCAAATCCATTTATACTCAGGACCATACTTAGTACTTAGAAAAAATTCTTCCTACTTGGCTCAGATGAGCACTTTGAATGAGAAGGTCTGTTTGTGCAAGGTTCATAGTTCCTTCCTAATTGTATTGCTGGCATTTGGAATGAAGTCAACAATTTTACAATGAAAAACCAGTCTTTTCTAAATACCAGTTCCAAGCCAGTGTTACTCTCGAATTAAATCTGATTTGAGAGATGTGAGCCTCTTCCCCCACTTGTGTTTGGCTATTTTGTTCAATCTTGCCCTCCCCTCACTTGTTTATCCTTCCACGTGTCTTTATAGTCTCTCATTTAGTCACTGTGTACTCAGATCACAGGTAATAGTGGTGTTATTAATTTCCCTCTTTTGTGAAAATAACATACTTAGGAATTTTTTAGTGCTCTGTTTTTATTAAAAAGTAACAAATCTGCTTAAATAAAACTGAAATTTCTTTCTAAATAAAGCTTTCTTAATATCTAACATTTTTTTTTCTTTTTTTTTTTTTTTGATTTTGGGCCACACCCAGTGTTGCTCAGGGGTTACTCCTGGCTGTCTGCTCAGAAATAGCTCCTGGCAGGCACGGGAGACCATATGGGACACCGGGATTCGAACCAACCACCTTTGGTCCTGGATCGGCTGCTTGCAAGGCAAACGCCACTGTGCTATCTCTCCGGGCCCAATATCTAACATTTTCATCAGAACTTATACTCCAATGATTCCTTAAGATTATATATCCTCACCTTTGTAACTATGAAGGCTACGCAGGGCTTTCAGTTGTTTGTATGTCACAAACCGGCAATTCTGCCTACTGGATTTAGTAGTGAGGAATAGGTCAGCAAAATGTTTTGAGAAAGTTATGGAGAGTAAAACATTTGCTGATCTCTGACTGGGATAACAAACTATATAAATTTGTAGTGTAGAGCCTTCTCTCTACATTTTCTCTTTCCAGGCTTTAAAATAGGCTGGTTCCCATGGAAGAAAACTCCAAACTCTCGTAAGAATTTTTTTTTTGCTTTAGGTAACATCCAGCAATCTTCAGGGACTATGTCTTAACTGCACTTACTTCTAGCAGTGCACAGAGAACCATATTCGAATGCCAGAGATTGAATCCTGTTCAGCCACATGTAAGGCAGTCTACCCACTGTAACATTGCTCTGTCCCCTTGTACAGAATTTAAACTTTTTCTTGTTTTTGTTGTCAAATGCGTTACCTCTGTTTTTACCTCTGTTTTTGTTGTCAAATGCTTTACCTCCTCCCTTTGGAAAGATGAAATTGATTCTCTGGTTTTAGATTACCTAAATCTAAGGCCGGGTTTTGCCTTTTCTTAGATACATGACCATGATCAAGTTACTTGAATTCTGGCTTGAATCTCCACATTTGTGAAATAAATTAAATTTTATATGTCTGAATGTACAATGCAAAATTACTTATATAAATATGTCCATTATTGATATATTCATGACAAATAAATTGATAGTTATCTATATATTTGGATCACACTTACAGCCTTCATTGTTATTTGATTTTGGGTGCTGCTGAGTATAGCAGTAAGAGGAAAGGGAGGTGTCAGTGGGAGGGAAGAACCCAACATGCAGAGCAGAAATCTTTCAAACACTAGCAGCCTGGCCATTAGGGAGTACACAAAGCTGCTTGAAGTGGGGCAGAAACATTATTGGTCCACCACACTTCAACTTTACTCCAGATAGATTTCTAAATAAGACACCTAGTTTCTGCACCCACAAATGACATTTAGTGGCTAGTTTTTACTAATACAGATGAGAAGCAACTTAGGCATGTTTTTCCCCAGATACTGAATTGATTTCATCTCTAACCCATCTTCTAACTCCATCTTCAGCCTTAGATGAGCAGCTATAAGAGCAGAAATGCTTGTCTTGTTCTACTAAAAGCCAACAATCTCAGGGATGCAAGAATGCAAAAAATCACTTTTCTGTGCCCTTGCAGCAATCAAAGGCCACTTTATTCGCTCATCAAAGCACAGCTCTAGCTCAGAAGGCTGGACTGACTGCAGGTTGATTATCTCAATGCCATGGCTCTGCTCATCTCAGTGGACTGAGCTGGTGATTTTGAAATTACTGTGACTTTGACAATATAGATTTTAAGGGTGTGAGTCTTTTCCTTTCTTAGGGTAGGTAGCACACAGTGCTAAGCACTTCTGACACACAATACCCCAATACCATTTCTTTAGATTCACAGTGGTCCTTCTAGATATACATGTGAAGCTAGAGGGTGATGGCTTCATCCTATCCCAGTGGACACCAAAGCCTGCTGTGGGATCCTAGAGGCCTGACTCAGCTAAAGAGTTAAACTCTGGACTTAGTACCATTTTTTACTGGTGGCAGGAGGAGACCTCTGCTAACAACACACATGGCCTAGAGTGCAGGATGGTACTCCAGAAGTTTCACAGTTTAACTAGGCATTCAGAGCAAAATCATTTAATAAAGCCCTAAGTGGAGTATTGCCCTGGTAGCCAATGACAGGAGGCACAGAATTCAGGCACATGTGAGAGGTTTTCAAGGCCATCATTTCCTCGAGATATTCATGCCCATGCCAACCTCTGGCAATGTAGTATCCTTTCCACCATCCAGTGAAAGACAAAGGGAAAACTGAAAAGCTAGGTCAGGTCTTTGCTAAGGCAAATGTTCATTGTTTAGAGGTCCCTCTATCAGTCCTGGTTTCAACCAGGTAACAGACTACTCTGACCACTTCCCACAAAGCCTGAATGCAAGGGTAATTGCAAGTCCTATCATGCTAGACACTAGCTCTGTGCAAGGTGTGAAACACCTCAAATCCCATCTTAGGCCCCTCCAATCAGTCCAAAGAACAAACCAGTACCCTTCCTCTGTCCTGTACTTGCAATAGGATCACCAAGATATGGCTCTGGTTTCCAATGGTGCAGGTTTCATCAAGTTCACAAGGCACTGTCAGTTGGGTTCTCTCTTCCTGCAAAGGGGGATGGAGAGCTGGGGATGAGGAAAAGAGAAAATCAAGCCCTCAATATACTTGAGGGAGCCAAACATCATCTAGAGAACATGACAGTTCCCCCCAGCTAGTGTTATCTCACCCCCAACAACACCAGCCATCTATTCGTACCTTAGGGAGAGATGGGAAGTGAAGAGAGAATTTAAGACTCTTGTTCATCCAGACCCTTACAGTCCTCAGTGTGCAAACAAGTATGAACGTCCTTATGCGCCATGGTGTGTTGTGAAGCACCTCTTTGTTCAGTATTTGTGCAAGGGAAAATCAAGTATGGGTTTATCTAACCTAGCATTGGATCGGGTGGGAATATTTGGAGGTAAACTTTCTGGTGTTAAACAATGGCTTCTTTCTTTATCTCACTCTATTATCATGAACACTCTACTCCTCCCTTTTATTTTCCATTGCTTGATCATTCACCCAGAGTTTAAGACAATGTCTTCAAATGTATCCCATGTAACCCACCTCTCTTCTCAGCTCTATATTTTCTGTCAATTATACGAGAAAATTTAATAACTCAAACGTTGATTTTTTTCTTTGTTTTTTAATAAATGCCCCCTGAAGGAAAAATGAAAATTACTTCTGATTTCTCATAGCCAAAGATGCACAAGGACCCCAGAGAAAGTCCAAAAGCTGGGGTGTGTGCTTTGCATGGTGCAAGTTTACTATCCATCACTGGTACCACCTGTGTCATATGCACCTCTGTTATTTTAATATAAAGAGAAACAGTTCTCTTGTGTTGGTAGGGGGATGGTGAGGCCTTTCTCAGCTCTGCCAGGTCCTACAGCCCCTACCACCTGGTGGGTCAGAAGGTTGCAGGATGACAGCAGAGAAATTCACAAAAACAATCAGATTAAGTTCCAGGAGTCAGCCAGGTTTCTTTCACAGTCCTAACCACCATGTACATATCCTCACATGGCTTCTATGCTAAGCATTTTCCTAATAGCTATTTCTCTGCTCCTTCTATGGTTCCCTTTGCCTGTATCCCTTTCAGCTGCTCTCCGGGCTTCCTTGTTGACTGACTCCCTTTGCTGACTCTAAATCTATGTCTAATCCCCTCTCTCCGCCCAGGTAGACTCCTCTATCTACCCATTCCAGGTGTGGATGGTTATGCTCGTTCAGGTGGGATTACCAAAAAATTGGGGAAGGGGATACCCATATTCTCCACCTTTTCACATTATTACACAGCTCTATTAATAAGTCTAGAATAGCAATGGCAAACTATGGCACACATGGCAGCTGAGGCACTTGAAGGCCTTGAAGCTGGCACATGGAAAGGTCCGCAATTAAGATAGGTGGAGCAGCAGGAGGCGGGTGTGCTGGTGTCTGCTTTGCAGCTCACCTGGTAACAGGGCCAGACTGGCCATTGGGAGGACCGGGCATTGTCCCAGTGGGCCACGGCCCATCCTCCTGTGCTGGCTGCAGTCCTGTGAGTGAATGTTTAGCCTGCCTGTCTTCTGCTTAGTAGCCTATGAGCCAAGAAGTGTGTAAAGGGAAAGTGGTAGGAGGAAGAGTCTGTCACAGGAAGTCAGTGAGTGTGAATCCACGTATGACATCTGTAATCAGGAACAGTTCCGAGTGCTCCCATGCTAGAGAGGTGAGGATATGGGGGATATCAATGTGTCTAATGTGATCCTCTGGAAAAAAAAACCTCTGTATCTTCCATGGGGGGCATGCTAAATTCGAGGAAATAAAAAATCTGCATATGATGATTGCATAGAGACGTTCAGTAAGCTGAGAGGAGGGCTGGGCTCTCTGTGACCAACCAAAACACTAATCCTCTGCGCATCTTTGAGATGCCTCTAAGCAGAAATACTGCAAAAGATAGGGTTCTGCGAATGGCTGCTGATGTTAGACAACAGCTTATCTGCAACATACAAAAAGTACCCTTCTACTACATGTGCTTGGATGAAAGTACAGATAGTATTAACCATGCAAGACTAGCACTCGTTTTGCGTTATGCTACTTTTGATATCATGAGAGAAGAGCTTGTAAAACTGCTGTCTTTGCCTGGAAAGGATAGATATCCACAATTCTGTGATGGAGGCTTTTTCATCACTAGACATAAGTCCAGAGAAAAGTGGTTTCAGTTATTAGCGATGGAGCACATAGCGGGTGGAGACAATATCAGGATTCATTTTTTTTTGCTGAGGAATAAAAACATCCACTGATTCAATTTCACTGCATAATACATCAAAAGGCTCTCTGCACCAAAGAAAGCAGCAAAAAACTTGATGATGTTCTCAAAGATGTAACAAAAATGCTGAACTTCACATCATGAGGCATGCTCTTAATTTTCGACAATTTCAAGCCCTTCTTGATGAGGTTCAGACACAATACATCACTTTACTGTTGTACAATTATGTCTGGTGGCTGAGCAGAGGACGCGTGTTAGAGTGATTTGTGGCCTGCTTGGAAGAAGTTAGACTATTTATGAACGAAAAGGGGAAAGACTATCCTCAACTCACCAACATGGCCTGGCTTACCAACCTCAATTTCTTTACAGATTTTACTAACCACTTCAATGTACTAAACAAAAAATTACAAGGCATGGGAAAAACAGCAGAAAGCATGTTTAGTGACATCAAAGCTTTTGAGAGGAAAATTGTATTTTTTAAAGAAAGACCTTGAGAGTGGACAGCTAAAATATTTTCTCAACCTAAAAATACTCAGATAATTCTACAACATTTGTGGACAGTCAAAAAAAAAAAAAAAAAACACCAGGAAATCCACAAAGCATATTCCACCATTGTAGCCAAAGCAAAGGAGACAATCCTTTTATTTATAACTTCCCCAGAAAAGTCCACATTTGAAGATCTTGATCGTTCCTGCTTACAGTGGTTGGATATTCAAAATTTGGAAATGGAGCTACTGGAATTTCCAGAAAACTTTATCTCAAAAAGTACATTCAATGGCCTGCGTGCGGCTCTTGAACATATTGAGTGTGAAAGGGTGACAAATGAAATTACTACTAGCAATTCTGAAAATAAAATCCTAAAAGTGTGGAATTCACTGCCAGACAAATTTAAGTCCATGAAAGCACTTGGGATTGCTCTTCCTACTTTGTTTGGGTCATCCTATGCTTGTGAGCAGCTGTTTTCGGCTTTGAGTCATATAAAATCTGATGCTAGAAACAGATTAATGGATGACATGAGTGCTGCATGTGTAACTCTAAAACTAACGCACTATGAGCCAAGGATTGACAAGGTATCAGCATGCATGCAACAAGAATAATCAATTTTTTCAGAGCGTGCCCAATGCTTATGTTTACATGCAGCAGTGTTTTCAGTTTGCAGTTAAGACACTTTCTAAGTTATTTAAATGTTATTTAAAGATGTTATTTTAAAAAGGAAGTTTACATGGCACTATTGTATTCCAATCTGAAATTTCCAATAAAAACTGTTGGTTTAATTGAAAGCTCTTTTGTTTTCTTTACATCATATTAATAGAAATGTAATGATTTAACTATTTTCTAATTTAATTGTAAATTTTACAAAAAAAACATGTATAGACTCTTTTGGAATATACACCAAGTCTTGGCATAGTTAACAGTTTTAAGAAGTTTATCTTTTTTTTTACTCAGGATACATTTGACATGTTATGTGAATAGTACATTTAAAATATATTGGGAAACTGAATCAAATTCTTTCTAAATTCATTAAATTGAATGAAAGCATTGAAACATTATAAATCACCAATAAATTGAAATGTTAACCAAAGAATTGTGAAGCAAATTGATTCTCTGACAATATACAGATTCCAACCTTTAAAAGTGATGTTACATAGTTCAGGCAAATTTATAAAGAGTTTTTAGATACTAAAATCTTGTTAGTAAGGTTTAATTGACTTGCTTGCACTTTAAGAAAATTCTTTGGCATTGTGAGGCAGTTTGGGCACTCGGGCTCAAAAAGATTAGCAATCACTGGTCTAGAACATGGAAGTTTCCGTTCATAAGCCTCTCTAAACAAAATCATAAGAACATTTCTAAATGATACAGTTTGAAAATTAGCTGCTACATAAGATATAGAATATAACATCATAGCAATTGGGAAACATTCACTAGGATAACAGAACTTTCAAAACTCTACATGCATTTTTTCAGAATTGTGCAAACAAATATTAAAGTACTAAAGTTAGATACAAAATTTTGTTTGCAGTGGGGCTTAGATCAAAACAATAAGATCCATACAGACGAAATACAATTCAACCAGCAATATAGTGACCAATGAAAATAGGAGAAAGTTAATTTTTTGAGGTAACCCAGGTGCAGGAATTTCTGATAGCAGCTTCTGTTTTGTTGGTCTTCAGCTGGTCTTGGATCCTCCATCTTCTCCATTTTCACCTTCTGCATTAGGCTTCCAAGGCAGTCTGGGCCAGAATCTGGGTTGGGGGGAATGCATTTCTCTGCCTGCTACCAGTCCATTTCTAAGAAAAAAAATTTTTTCCAATCAGTTACCTCTATTTGCAGTATGGGATGCTATGGTCTAGGAAAAGGCACCTTTGGTAGAGAAAAGGTCAGGTGCCTAGGCCTCTGGGAGGGGGGGGGAGCTCCAAGTTTTCAACTCTTCTCCTTCATTTCTAGTGTATATCCTACCTGAAGGAAACTCTGCCATGTTTAGAACAGACATCATGTGTGTTCTAGGCCCTCCATTCTCAGTCCATCTTTAAAAAGCTGTGTCAAGCCACTATAAGGCCAACACACTCAACATTATTGAGGTCTTCTTGGGTTTTCAGGTCCTGTACTAGTGTTCAAACACCATTTGTTATTTAATAACAAATTTGGTAGGGGGCTGGTGAGGCCTTAATCGGCTTGGCCCAGCTTCTACAGCCCCTACAGCCTGAAGGGTCTGAAGGTTGCAGGATGACAGCAGAGAAATTCACAAAGCAAAGGAGGTTCCAGGAGTCAGCCAGCTTTACTTCACTATCCTATCCACCATGTACATTTCCACATGGTTTCTATGCTAAGCCATTTTCGAAGAGGAAGGGAAAGGGAGAAGTGATACCCTCACACCTCCAAAAGATACCCTGAACCTTGATCCCTGTGTGGTCTCAAAACACAGCTGCATGTAAGCAGGTACTGTGTCTACTGGCACAGTGTGGTTTTGCTTCCCAAAGAACTTGGCTGAATGTCCTTTGAGCATGTCATAAAGTTTCTCAGTCCAAGTCTCTAGTTGCCTCTATCTTAAGAGCAAGGAGAAAGAGACAATTTGCCCCACCACATGGCATTTGTGAATGTCTGAAGATATTTGGGGTGTCTGAACTTGAAGGAGAGAACAGCATTGAGTCAGTGTGGAGTGGCTCCGTAGGCTTCTATACATCCAGATACAGGAGAGCCGCTACCTAAAGACTGCAGCCCAAATGTCATCTGTGCTGCAATGACAAACAAGCTTCCACCAGTGCTTTCCATGACTTAAGAAGCTCTAAGCTGTAAACACACCTGTTTTTGTTAAACTCAGGCAAGTGTACCAATCAACTGAAACCAATCAGAGCCATCCTTGTTCTTGGAGCAGTGCTGGCCAGCTGTTACCATTCCATAACTTTACCCTACCCTTGGTTGATCTATTTGAAGGCAAAAACTAATGATGCAAAGGTGGCCAGTCACTATGTGGGCTCACTGCTCAAACTTGCCCACCCCACCATGCTCAGAGGGCCACATGTTCTAACCCATTGAGGTATTCTTCTCAACACTGGATTTTGTTTTTTGAAAATGTTTGCATGGACTATATTGTTTGTTGCATGGAATATATTGTTTTTTAAATATGTTTGCATGGAATATATATTGTCTACATATCTCAGAATGTAAGAGCACAAAACCATGGAGCTTGCATGATCAAAAGAAGAAGATTTAAGCTTCAAACTCATTCTGAGCAAGAAACAGATTTTATTGCAAATGGGAAGATGTTAAGCATGAAATAGGTGGTTCTGGACTTTTCTTGGAGAAATATTGGCAACCAGTCCAAACATTAGAGCACTTTAGCTCAGAACATTACTTTAGACAATTTTAATGCTATGAAATTAGGGCTATATGTATATTCTTGGCTTCATTAACCACATCTGATATATGAACAGAGTAGTACTCACTATCAAGATGCTGCTACTTACGAGTCCCATTGGGAAAACATAGATGAAGTGTTTCTTGATGAGAGAGTTTTTCATCACCACAAAATTCTCTGGAAAATCCAGATAAGTGTTGCAATAAAAATCCATTATAAAATTTCAGCTGGTAGCAAAGGCAGTACAGGCACAACTGGTTAAAAAAAAAGGCAGCAGATACAAGTGCAGCAACATGAGCAAAAATACATCGTATAAGGCTTATTATTTTTAACAAACAATGAAGAGTGATATGGTGGCAAAAATCACCAGTATGAACTTCAGAAATTCTTTTTTTTTTTTTGGTTTTTGGGCCACACCCATTTGACGCTCAGGGGTTACTCCTGGCTATGCGCTCAGAAGTCGCTCCTGGCTTGGGGGACCATATGGGACACCGGGGGATCGAACCGCGGTCCGTCCTAGGCTAGTGCTGGCAAGGCAGACACCTTACCTTTAGCGCCACCGCCCGGCCCCACTTCAGAAATTCTTACCCTGACATCTGATCCTACCCATACTCTGTGTATAGTCCAGCAATTAGATTATATTGGAATAAACCAGCCACTACCATTCAGATGTTTCTCTACCACCAAGTCAACGATGAAGGCAGAAGGGTAAGCTTTGTCAATATATAAATCTTCCCAAACTCCAATGAATAACATGTTCATTCTGCTACTTTGAAACTCCCAGATCTTCCAAGATCTTCTCTTGGATAGAATAATATCAAAAAGCCAGCTCAGATAACTCAGAATGACAGAAGTCAGTCATGCTCATCATACAGAAACAACCTTTGGCTGGAAAGGAACATTATGAGAAAAATCAAACAGGATCAGCCAACTGAGAAAGTGAATGAGCTGAGCCATTTGATGACATTTACCACCCTAAAGTAAGAAAGGGGGAAAATAACTTGCCATTTATAGGGGTTAAAGCAGAGAAGGAGGAGGTGAATGGGAAGCATCAGATGAGTAAGAAAAAATGAAGAGGGACTAAATGAGGAGGAAGAAAAAGAATAGTAGGGGGAGTGGTTAAAGGATGAAGAGGACAGAAAAAATAGAATATAAAGAGGAGGAATAAGGGAGAAACAAGATGAAGTAAAGGAAAGGAGAAAGAGAAACAGGCAGAATAAACTTGAAGAAAGGGAGGAATAAGAGTTAGATGAGGGGACGTTAGAGAAGAAGGAAGGGAAGAAGTAAAAAGGGAAAGAGAAGGGAAGAAGGCGAAGGAGAGATATTGTGAGGAAAAGGAAAAAATTTGATTGCAAGAAAGAAAGACAGATGAAAATAAGGGGGGATAGGGGACAAGGGTACTCATGTGCATTGGTGTTATTAAGAAAGGACATAACTAAATATCCAAGCCACAGTGTCAGTAAAATTAAATTTAAAAAAGCCAAACTTTTACAACTAAACTTAAAAACAGGCCTGTTTTGATTGCATAATGGAGAGGGAGATGGTGAAATGGGATGGGCTCTGGGAACATTGGTGGAGATAGATTGGCACTTTTGGTGGGATTAGTATTGAAACATTTTATGTCTAAAACAAAACTATGAATGACTTTGCAATGTTTTAAACTGAAAAAAAAAGAAGTGTCTCTGCCACAGCATGCATAAACTTTGGGGAACTCAGGAGGCACACCAGATATATCCCCAGATTTTTGTGGTAGGGAGAGTTGGAATAACCCCCATGAGGTTCCTCAAAAGGCCCACTTTGGACGCCTCTTCCCCTGTGTGGATAGTTGAGGAATTTCTGAAGAGATAAATCCATTTATATTTTCTGTCATTATTTGGCTATCTCTCCTTTATAAAATCTCAGGCAAAAGATGGCCTCAATCAAATTCTTTTCAGAAATCCCACCACCAAAGATTACTAAGAGAAATCCTTTTCTGGATAATCAAAATTAATATGTTTTCTCTTTTTCAAATATGTCCTTGCAGCTTCAGTTTCTGGTAATCAAGGGCATAGCCAGAATACAGATCCTGGGCTATTGACTCTTCTCAGAAAATGAGAGTCACACCTTAAGAAATTTGGCCCCTTCCTTTACTTGACCCCTAAAACAATAGAGCCCAGCTCAGTGAAGATCAAGTTCCTAGATTTTTCTACTTCTTAATATCTCTTATTTTGCATTTGAAGTTAGCTTGCAAAGAGCTGCCTTGAGTTGTGACCTTCTTATGTTACTTCCTCTTTTTTAGCTCAGGATTTTTTTCACCTGTATTGACTAGTTTTTGATATGTATATTTTAGGGCCTGTGGCCATTGTGTCCCTTCTTCTAAGACTCCTGCCTTTTGTCAGCAAGGAAATGCCTTTCATACCTGAAACTGGGATGACTATGGGATGACGGGGTATATATATTAACAACATGGAAGAGTAAATTTGTCTTATGTCTATTGAAGATGTGGGTCCCCATACAATTTATTTTGTGTGGTTTCATTATTTCATATTTCATATTTGGCCGCTCATGTTACCCATTTTCCTCTGGATGAAGGATTTTCCCCACTAGAGATGCTGAGACACAAGACACCTGCAGCAAGTCTCTACTTAGCATTTTGTAGTACCAGCCAATGATATTTTATGTTTTCTCAGAGAAGACAAAACTACCATGACACACAAGCTTCCTCCAGAATCTCTTTAAACAGGACCTCAAGAAACACACAAACTCTGGTGGCTTCACTCAAAAGAGCAATAAAACTGCCTGGAAGATGCCTCAGATAGAACAACTACAGCTATTGCTACTTTGTGAGGAAAAGCAATCCACTGGAACATTCTATGGTTCTCATGGCCTCGTTGTGAGATAAAGCAATCCACCAGAACACTTTAAGTTTCTCTTGGCCCTCATTCGTTGAGCCAGAAAAAACTAAAGTTAGTCCCTTAATGAAAGTTCCTTTAGAAGCACCTTCCCCACTCCTCGATTCTCTTTGTACCTTGCTCCTGTAGAGGATTTCCTGCCAAGAGCTCTTGTGACCCTTTTCCCAATTAAAACAAACAAACAAACAAAACAAACAAAAAGAGTTCCTGCCAAGGCAAGCCCCTTTGCCACACCTAGCTCCTTCTTCTACCACTAGGTGGCAGGTAGGCAAGGGTAAGTATCCTTGAAAAGAGCAACTTTATGAAGATGGCTTCTGCTTCTCAAGTAGCCCGGGCTTTGAACACACATGAATCGCTTATTTCATTATTTGGGTTTGGATTGAACCTGTCTCCTGCATGTGAAGCATGTAGTTAGCCCTTTGAGTTGTCGCTGCAGCTGCATCGGGAATCCTCTTTTTTAAGCCCTTGAGTGAAGGCTGGAGACCCCTCAGTAGACATGCTAGAGGGATAAGCTTCACTGAGGAAATAATGTTCTTGCAGATGCCCCTTGTTCTGTGCAGAATCCTTGGTCCCTGGTATGGGCTGGGACTCACAGGAATCTGGAGTTCCTTAACAGAAGGTAACCAGAGCTGGAGAAGTAGTGTAGGAGTTAGCCACTTGAGTGCAACTGACTCATATCATAATCCTTGTACCACATGTGATCTTTACTATAGAGAAACATCCTCTTTTATGTATTTATGTAAGTTCTGTTTAAATAATGAAGGATAGGAACATGGCCATTTCCTGGGGAAATAATTCTATTTATTGTACAAAATGATTTTACAAATATGCTGGTGAGTAAACTCTAATTTTACCCAGAACATAATTGTCATTGTGATTTAAATATGAAGTAAGAGCTTTTAAAAATCATCTTGATGTTTGCAGAAAGATTTCAGTGGGATGTTAAATACAACTCAAATGCTGGGCTGGACAGATATTGTAAAATTTTTTAAATTTGTAATTTATAATTTATGAATTTAGAAACACCTCACTAATTTATAATTCATTCACCTCACATAATTTATAATTTATAAATTTAGAAACACCTACCTAATTAAATGATTCCCACGGAGTCTAATGTTTAGTACATGTTTTGTGAACAACTTAGTCAAGCTTAGTTTACCATTTAGAACTCTCCTCTCCAAGGAATGATTATTCTATCTTAATAATTTCTACTGCATATTCTACTTGCAGTAATTTAAATTTATTCTGATATTTAAAATAAAGGAATGGATGGAATCTTGGTTCCAGGATCCTTGAGATTTGAACTTCATGACATGTTTTTTTTCTAACTGGGGCAGCAGTTGGTTGTCAAAATTTTCAGGAACAGGTTTATTCTAGCTCAAGCGGTACCCAAAAAATTAATTCCTGAGCATATTAAGGATGCCAAATAGAATGGATTCTATCGAGGATTGCAAACCTAGAAATTTGTTCATTTGGCCCCTTCCTCCATTTTGGAACAGTGGGCCCTGGCACCCAGGAAAATCTCAGGAGACCGTGATAATTACAGCAATTGATACACTTATTATAAATGCAATAAATTGTATATAATTTATAAATATATTTATATAAAATAACATTATATAATACATTTATGTTTATAAAATAGTTTTTATATAAAATATAGTTTATATAAACATAAACTATATTTATTTATGTGTATTACATTTTATTTATATATAAATATAGATATAATTATATTTATATGAATAGCATATTTATATAAATGTATTTATATACAATGTGAATAATATGGTTTGTGTAAACATAAACAATACATTATTTATATGAATATATTATATAAAATATATAATTATATAAATATAAATGTATTATATAAAATATATAAACATTTATATAAATATAACAATATATTATATTATGTATTCAATATAAATAATAATTAATGTAAACACAATAAATAAAACACAAGTAGAATCAATGATAGATGATCCTTCCTTATACCTTAACTTCTTCTAGGGTTGCAGAAAGTTTTTATTTTTATTTTAATTCTATAATGATTTCATAACACACTATTCAGCTTTTGAAAACATGTTACAGAATTCAACAGGTAGAGAAATAATTTTTCTATCATAGCGATTAATGTTAAACCATGTGGTAATTCAGTTAAAAATCATCTCTGCAAAAAGATCTTGTCATTCTTTAGACTGACAAAAGAAGAACAAGAGTATAAACTCAGAACCAAACAAAAAAAATTAAAGAAAAAATTTGCTTTTAAAAAATTAGCCACATGGGGCCGGTGAGGTGGCACTAGAGGTAAGGTGTCTGCCTTGCAAACGCTAGCCAAGGAAAGATCAGGACCGCGGTTCGATCCCCCGAAGTCCCATATGGTCCCCCCAAGCCAGGGGCAATTTCTGAGCACTTAGCCAGGAGTAATCCCTGAACATCAAATGGGTGTAGCCCGAAAAACCAAAAAAAAAAAATTAGCCACAGTCCCTAGTTAGAATAGTCACTGTTAATTAGATGCGACTTCTACTCATATAATAACCAGTCAATGCTTGCTTCTCTTCAGTAACAGAATTCTAAAATTTAATAAACCAACTAAAAGTTTTAGAAAATCAGCCAGTCAGTGACAGCCACAACATGTCTGTCCTCAATGTGAACTAATCAATCAAAGATACCTTCAAAGTTTCAATAAAATCCAATGAATTTTTGTCCAGTGGCCATGTCTTTGATGATCAAAACGTGAAGAGAAGGGGAAGGGAGGAGAAAAAAAGTGAAGAGAAATTTTATTCTAGTGTTTCCAACACCACAACAGAAAGTCTGTTCATCCCTAAAATTTCTTTCTGAGTGATTGCAAATCTTTGAATCTCCAAGTTAGTTTAAACCTTACATGAGATCTAAGATGGGTTCTGGCTTTGTTCAAGAAAACTCACTTTGAAAATAAAATTATCCCTTCGGGCAAGAGGGAAGTTCACCTTTGCATCAAATACTGAGCTCAAAATACTCTTTGATCTCATGTTCACAACACTTTCCACCTTTCAACCATTTTACAAACTTATTAGGATTGGTGAGTGACTTGGCTGATATTTTCACATTCAAACTTTTTCAGTTTTTGCAATGGTTGTTTTCATGTGTTTTTATATGCCTGTTTTTGAACTTTAAGAAGCCCAACACGCTTGTAAATGTGATGAATTTTATAAGCACTGAATATCTAATAATAACTTTTAAAACTTATGCAACATGCAATTATTCAAGGGTGGAAAATAAATAATGTGTGCAATAACTTATTTTCTTGATTAGTGGCAATAACATTAAAATATTAGTACATTTTGTGAGATGCAGATTATTGTCAATAGTTGGTAAAGGATGTAACTAGGCATTTAGTGATGAACATAGTCAAGTATACATAGATGTTGATTTATAATCTACAACTAAAACACATTATAAATCTATTACTTAAAAAAGTTGAAGAAAATATAGTCATTGTTCAAGTCCTAATGACTTATACAATGCATTATCATCACCATAATGTTGGAAGAATTTATTCTCAGGATCCCATATGGTTCCCCGAGAATGCCAGGAGTAATTTCTGAGTGCAGAGCCAGGAGTAACTCTTTAGTACTGCAGGTTATGACCAAAAAAAGAGATCATCTTGGTTTTTATTTAAGTTCTCCAAGTGGTGCCCCAGAAATTTTTAGCCTACTTAGGTTACTAAGATCCATCAATGTGGTGCTGCTTGAGCTCAGTGGTACAGGAGATCTCCATTGGCACTCTCCAACAATGCCAATTTTCTAGGGTCTACAAGGCCACACCTGATCCAGAACTGTGCCCAGTGGTGTTCTGGGAACCATGTTGTGTCAGGGACCAAATCAGGGTTGGTTGCATGCAAATCAAGTGCCTTAAACTTTTATACTGGGGCTGAAGCAATGGCGCAGCAGTAGGGCATTTGCTTTGCACGCAACTGATCTACAACAGTCGTTGGTTCAATTCCCTGGCATCCCATATGATCCCCCAAGCCAGGAGAAATCCCTGAGCATCACCGAGTGTAGCCTAAAAACTAACCAACCAACCAAACGAACAAAAACTTTATACTGTTTCTCTGGTAACTTCACCTGTTGTAATATTGTAACCACACATCTATGTATTCACTATAAGAAACATTATTTATTTGATTATAAAATTGCATTGAGATTTTTTAAATTGCCTTCATATTGAATTAAATCTATTGCATATGTGACTCCAAATATAATGACAAAGTTTTGAAAACTTTATTTTTAGTTACGAGTTAAAGCAGTTAAAATTTACATAAATCAAACATTATTCTTTAGTAAATATTGGCTGTACTGTTTATCTCATGCATAATGAAACTGAAAAACATCTGATGTTTTTTACTGAAAATGAGGTAATATTCTGTGTCTATCTCTCTTCTGACTTATTTTACTCAGCATAATACTTTCTATGTCCATCCATGTATAGGAAAGTTTCATGACTTCATTCTTCTTGATGGCTTCACAGCATTCCATTGTGTATATGTACCGCAGTTTCTTTAGCCACTCATATGTTGTTGGTTATCTGAGTTGTTTACAGATTCTAGCTTTTGTAAATAGTGCTGCAATGAATTTACGTGTGCAGAAGGCATTTTTGTATTGTGTTTTTGTGTTCCTAGGGTAAATCCCTAGGAGTGGTATATCTGGGTCATATGGTAGCTCAATGTTCAGTTTTTTGAAGAATCTCCATATTGTTTTCCATAAAGGCTGGGCTAGACAACACTTCCACCAGCAGAATGAGAGTGCCTGTCTCTCCGCATTCGGCTAGCACAAATTGTTCTGTGTGTGTGTGTGTGTGTGTGTGTGTGTGTGCATGTGATGTGTTCCAGTCTCTGTGCCATGAGATGGTACCACATCTGTGAAATTTAAGAAAAACAAAAGACATTGCAATAATATCCAGAGACAATAGATATGAGGGCTGGAAGAATCAGCCCTTGATATGAAGCTTACCATAAAGAGTGATATGTTCAGTTAGAGAAATAACTATGCTAAAAACTATAATGAAAATTGTAGTGAGAGAAATAGAATGCCTGTTTCAAATACAGGCAGGAATGGGGGAGGAGAATTGGTGGTAGAAATGTTGCACTGGTGAAGTGCATTGTCCTTTTGTATAACTGAAACTCAGCTACAAACATGTTTTTAATCTTGGTGATTACATAAAGATATTATTCTTAAAAAGAAAAATGAATAATAATGAAATTATTCTTACTTTGGCATCAGCACTTAAATACTTTGCATTCTTTGAGCCAAGTTACTAAAGGATTTTGATATTAGTTTTCAGAATTCTTCTATTAATTTTGGTTAATTTATTAACTATTATATTAAATGTTATCATATTTCCATTCTAAATAAAAGGTCACCAAAATTCATGTTAACTTTTTATTTATTTTATTTGGGGTTTACAGCATAACTCATGGTGCTCAAGAATAAGTTCTATTGGTCTCAGGGAACTAAATGGTGTTCCAGGGATCAAACTTGTGCAAGGCAAGTATACTATCCACAGTACTAAAAGTCCAATTTCTTTTGCTGACTTTAAATAAGCTGTGACAATGTTTACTTATTTCTTGTTAATAATTTTAGTATCTTTCTGGTAGTAAGATTATATGCATTGAAAGAACAGTCTTATTAAGGTATTCATCTGTTAATTAAAGGAACTTGTCATTCATGAATGTGTTAAGAACTGACAAAAATGGTTTTCTTTTATATGTCAAGACTCTTTTAAAAATATACACCATTGTGCTCACTTCGGCAGCACATATACTAACATTGGAATGATACAGAGAAGATTAGCATGGCCCCTGCCCAAGTATGAGAAGCAAATTCGTGAAGCATTCCATAATTTTTATGGAAAGCAATATGGAGATTCCTCCAAAAACTGGAAATCGAGCTCCCATGTGACCCAGCTATACCACTCCTAGGAATATACCCTAGCAACACAAAAATACAATACAAAAATCCCTTCCTTACACCTATATTCATTGCAGCACTATTTACCATAGCAAGACTCTGGAAACAGCCAAGATACCCTTCAACAGATGAATGGCTAAAGAAACTGTGGTACATACACACAATGGAATATTATGCAGCTGTCAGGAGAGATGAAGTCATGAAATTTTCCTATATATGATGTACATGGAATCTATTATGCTGAGTGAAATAAGTCAGAGAGAGAGAGAGAAAGACGCAGAATGGTCTCACTCATCTATGGATTTTAAGAAAAATGAAAGACATTCTTGCAATAATAACTTTCAGACACAAAAGAGAAAAGAGCTGGAAGTTACAGCTCACCTCAGGAAGCTCACCACAAAGAGTGATGAGTTTAGTTAGAGAAATAACTACATTTCAAACTATCCTAATAATGAGAATGTACGAGGGAAATAGAAAGCCTGTCTAGAGTACAGGCGGGGGTTGGGTGGGGAGGAGGGAAATTTGCGACATTGGTGATGGAAATGTTGCGCTGGTGATAGGTGATGTTCTTTACATGACTAAAACCCAAACACAATCATGTATGTAATAAATTTGTTTAAATAAAAAATTTAAAAGAAAAAAAATTACGGGGCCAGAGAGACAGCATGAAGGTAAAGTGTTTGCCTTTCATGCAGAAAGTCGGTGGCTCAAATCCTGGCATCCCATATGGTCCCCTGAGCCTGCCAGGGGGTAATTTCTGAGCATACAACCAGGTGTAACCCCTGAGCGCTGCGGGTGTGACCCAAAAACAAAACAAAAAAATTACATTCTTAAATATCTGCAGTCCTTCCGCAAACCTCAATTTCCTGCAGTAGCATCAGAGAGCAGAAAGGAATGACTATTGAGTATCTATGTTCTGCTATGTGCATACATGTGTGCCGCATTTAATTTGGACATCAAGCATGTAAGAAAAGATATATATATGTATATATATACATATATATATTAAAGTCAGTGGTAAAAGAAATATACAGCATTATTTATACATAGTAAAAACAAGTCCAAATTTTAAGTGTATAATTATTATATAATTTGTCAACTCCACTATATAGAATGGATGTATCACTTGGAGAATTGGTTTAGTAATATTATGTTATTACTCTATACAATTGAAAACAAAAGAGTAAAAATAGAAGTGATATATTTTGTTTAGTAAGCAATTTTTCTAAGTTATGGTATATGGGGAGGCACTGAAAGGATAGTACATTTGGTAGAGTGCTATCCTTGTATGTGCCAATTAGGTTCAATACCCTGCACCCTGTATGATTCCACAAGCACCAAACCCAAGTAATTCCTAAATACAGAGCCAAGAATAACACATGAGCATTTCCAGGTACATCCCAAAAACAAACCAAAAAAAAGTTGAGATATGCAACACAGTCTTGATTAACAGATTAGTCTCTTGATTAGGAGAAAGTAAGCTATGCCAGGAGAAATGTAATATCTGTTGAATATTTTTTTGAAAAGGCCACACATGGCAAGTACTCATGGCTTCTCCGGGCTCTGCACTCAGAAGTGTCACTTCTGGAATGATCAGAGGACCATATAAGGTGTCAGAGATTTGCTGCAGACGCCTTGCGTCCCTAAGCAAAACCTTAGTGGGTCAGATAATCCTCACTGGAAGAAAAGCAGTTACACGAGGCAGATGAATATGAAGTATGAAATAAATGAGACCACACAAAATGCATTGTATGCACATCCATGAGACGAGAGACAAATTTACTGTTCAGCTGATGACATTTTAAGCACAATCTCTGGTATGCAAGGTGTCTTCAGGGAAAACAAAGAGCAGAGAATCGTTAGGAGGGTCAACACAATGGTACTGGACCCTATAATCTACATGTCAAATAACTAGGTAGGTGAGAAAGAGCCCTGCTAGAGGTAATGTGAAACATGAGCTGAAGATGTTTTGGGGGTAAGCAAAAAACAGGTTTTTCAAGAAACAAAAGGAGACAGGTTTTGGAAGAAATGCATTTTCAGTGGCTGGAAAATGGATTTTTGGGGGGATGGAAATAATTGTTTACCATATGGAGCTAGACTCAGGAAAACAAGCTACTGAAGCCAGGTTATACTAGAAGGAAGTGTCACAAATAAACTAGCCAATGGGGAGCTTTTGGCGGGCTTTCTTTGGTCCCGAAATTTCTTTGTGAGTGCAGAAAGGCTAAGGCAGAATTTCTGTAGTAGAAAGGAGACAAAAATCAAATAAAAGGAAAAGAGAAAATGTACTGTCACAGCGTGTCAGAATTATAGCCAGTAATCCACGCAAGGGTCAATGATTGACTTCTCTAACGGACCTTCTGGCTGAAATAATTCTTGGGAGGAAAATTAGGCACTGAACCAGGAAAGCCAAAAGCCATGTCTGGTGCATGCTTCCTTAATAAATGGAGACATGCATAATGCATGCCTCGACAGAGATTGAACCTAGGTTGGTCACATGAAAGACAAATACCCTATTGTAAGTACTATTGCTTCGGTCGCTTCTGTTGAATATTATGTCGTTAGACAGAGCATACATACAGACCATTTATCAGAACTTTAACTGTGCAAGTACATGTACCATTGAATAACTAATAACGCTAATTTAAACACATGTTTTCCTTAGGTAAGTTTCAAAGACAAAAAAAGGGGGGGAGTAACTTGTGAGTATGGAGACATTTGGGCCCAAAATTTAAAATAATAGGAGTCAAGTGGCTTGGAGTGCATTGAGAACAACTTGCATAATTTGAATAGATTTAAACAAAAACAACAGAAAAAAAATCCTGGTATATGGTTCGCATCTTATACTTTCCATCTATTTATTTCTAAAAACATCAGAAGTGGCATTTTAGGTGGCATTGGAAGTTTAGGACAACAAAACTGTAATTTTCCCTAGATCTTGAATAAGCAAGCCGAGAATTTGTATTTCTACCTCACAGTCTCTGAAATCCTTGCCTGTTTGTTTGTTTTTCCACCTAAAAATAAAGTAGACACTGATAGTGTCCTGTTCGAATATCCTCAGATATTTCTTTTTAGAACTGTGGATTTCTTTTTCTTTTCTTTTCTTTTCTTTTCTTTTCTTTTCTTTTCTTTTCTTTTCTTTTCTTTTCTTTTCTTTTCTTTTCTTTTCTTTTCTTTTCTTTTCTTTTCTTTTTTTTTTTTTTTTTTTTGGTTTTTGGTTTGGGGGCCACACCTAGTGATGTTCGGAGGTTACTCCTGGCTATACCCTGAATAATTGCTCCTGTCTTAGGGGACCATATGGACTTTCAAGATCTAACCCAGGTCTGTCCTGGGGCAGCCATGTGCAAGGCAAACACCCTACCGCTGTGCTATGGCTCCAGACCCAAAACTGTGCATTTCTTTTCATGCTCCTACATATTTTGCTGTTGAAATGGTCTCTTGGAGGATTACCCTTGAATGGTGGTATCTTTCTTGTTCATACAGATATTCAGAAATATTAAATAATAGGGAGTGCCTATATCTTTCACATTTCTGCATTCAATCTTTGAATGATACAAGGCCAAGGATCCAAGGCTCCTTTGTCTCAAGAATACACATAAAAAGCTCTCTATTGAATCAGCAAAGTCTGAAACTTAACCTAAATTGTTCTCATTCTTTATTATTTACCTTTTAGTATCCTGTCTCTTTCACTCAACATACATAGGGATATATGGATATATATATATCCCTTCAGGATATATGACCTGAAGCCTTCATTTATTTGCAAGAACATCATCTATATTAGGAGATCCATTTAACTTCAAATTCACACAATCTGTATAATATCCAAATCAGGTGATTATCATGTTTTATATGAACTCTATAAAATAAATTATAAAATTTAACTAGAAGTAATAATTCTAGATCATAAAAGTAAAGTTCATTTATTTCTTTTAGTAATCTATTCTATGCTAAGTAATAGCACTCATGTACCTGGCTTTCAGATTTCTCCTTGGTAAAAATAAGCATATTAGAACAGATATTCTTAAAGTTACTGAATATCAACAAGAGGACATTTGAGCCAGGAGTGTAGTTTAGTGATATAGTATTTGCTTTATATTTGTGAAGCCTTGGGTTTAATCCCTATCACTAGACAATAAGGTATTTTATTACCAAATAACATATGTTAAACCTATGGACATTTCAGATGATCACAACTGACAGGGAGTTACTAATAATTTTGGTAGATAAAGGTCACAGTTACTGCTGAACAAATATTCAAGTCACACATCACCCCAAACAAAAAAATCAGTAGTCCTAATTTTAAGATGCCTTTATCTAATACTCTACTTATATATATTCTTTCTGTCTTAGTCAACATTAGGTCAGTGCACTTTAGTTTTATAAGAAACCAGTAGAAAGATATCTTGGTACTAACCAGATATCTCAAAAGTAATTTGTGGTCAATTAAGATAGAATACTTGGGGCCGGAGAGATAGCATGGAGGTAAGGCATTTGCCTTTCATGCAGAAGGTCATCGGTTTGAATCCTGGCGTCTCATATGGTCCCCTGTGCCTGCCAGGAGCAATTTCTGAGCATGGAGCCAGGAATAACTCACAAGCACTGCCGGGTATGACCCAAAAACCAAAAAAAAAAAAAAAAAAAAGAGAATACTTGGGCTAGGACACACAGTCTTTGTTAATTTGCAGCAAAGCAGACCACTATATGTTAATTAACGAAGACTGTGTGTCATAGCCCAGGTATTCTATCTTTTTTTTTTTTGGTGGAGTTAGATTTTTTTCTTGTCAAGCTCTACCCGTGCTTTAAATATCTTAGATATAACCTCTTATCAAATGGGTAGTAGGTTAAACAGTTTCTCAATGGGCAGCATTTGTGTCCTAGACACAGTAACCACCGTATCTAAAAGGAAAAAAAAACTACAGAAGAGAGAAAGCAAGGAGAGAGAAGAAAACTGTCTTTCATTGAAAGAGCAGAGAAGATGAAAGGGAAATTGGGGATATTGGTGGCAGTATAGTGAACGGATGGGTGTTGGTCATTGTATGTCTGAAATTCAATCATGAACAACTTTAGATTTTCATGGTGATTTGATTACAAATTTTATATTTAAGTGTTCGCTTCGGCAGCACGTATACTAAAATTGGAATGATACAGAGAAGATTAGCATGGCCCCTGCACAAGGATGATATGCAAATTCGTGAAGCATTCCATATTTTAAAAAAAGAAATAAAAAATTTTTATTTTTAAGAGGGTTCAGATTGATAGTACAGCAGGTGAGTGTTTGCTTTGCATATAGTTAATTAAGTTTTTTTGTTTTGGTTTTGGTTTTTGGGTCACACCTGGCAGCACTCCGGGGTTACTCCTGGCTCTATGCTCAGAAATCGCTCCTGACAGGCTCGGTGGACCATATGGGATGCTGGGATTCAAACCACCGTCCTTCTGTATGCAAGGCAGACACCCTACCTCCATGCTATATCCTCAGCCCCTAACCCAAGTTTTAATTCCTTGCTCCACATAGGGTTCCTTGAGCTCTGTCAGCAGTGATTCCTGAGAACAGAACCAAATGTAATCCCTGAGCAACTCTGGATTGCCTCCACACCACAAAATAATTATCTCTAATTGGAAATCCAATTGTTATATTTACCAGATAAGCTCCTATTTCCATTTTATTTTTTACTTAATATGTTTCTTGGTCATTATGAGTTGCATGTGTTTAGTGTGCCATTAAAATACCCAAAATTAAATGAGGTAATTCTAACTTCCTACTTTTGTATTTGATTTCCTAATTAGTTTATAATGGCACAGAAAAGGAGCCCATTCTTGGAGAAAATGAAAAAGAAAGTATCAAAATCCCATGATGAAATTAATTCTGCATTATGTTATATAATCTCTTTCTATGAAATCCTTGTATTTTAAGAAATAGAAAAACATGAAAGTTTTTTTAGAAATGACATTTTATTATAGCAATTTTCAAAAAACAAAGAGAAACAGTATTCAGTTTTTAACAGTTTTTTTTCCTCTCATGAACTACAAAAATAGCCTACAAAGACCCATGTGCAATACCTTCCATATTAGTTATGTATCTCAATACCCTTGCCATTCAAAGATAATTTGTGAATGAAAAAATGTAAACTCTTTGAATGGTAATATTTACTTGTAATGTACAAGATATCCTGGAGATGCAAACAAGTATTACATAAAAATAATAATTATGTTTTTGCACTAAGAGTAAAATTAGAACTAACTGTATTTTTATAATTATGGACATAAATATATATATTTTCAAAGCTCTGTTATAAAATAGGAAAGCAAAGAAAGATGTACTAGTCTATTACTATTAAATTTACATAATAGCCACATCTTTAGTTGTATAAAATAATGTCAGTTGGTAGTAGAGGTAAGGGAGAACACTGAAGAAAAGTTAAAAGGTGATTTTATTTTTACTGTGTTTGAAACTTAAAATATAGTACTATTTCAGAATTTTAAATGTGATTAATAACAAATCATTTTGAAAACACTTTATACTTGATCATGATGTTCCAGTCACTGTTGATTCGTGTGAAGGTCCTAGGCTATTAGTCTGATTATGAAGATGCTAGTCCTTTCTCTGACACAAATAACTTGGGTTCTTAGAAAACAACTTATTCCTTAACTCCTAGCTCACCATAAAATAAAATGTTTACGTAATTGTCCTGCTTTACTTTTTTATTTATCAGGTGGTAATACATTAGTGCAAAAGAATATGGACTCAGTGAATTTATGCTAACTCTTGAAAGTTTTCTTGTCATGAGTTTATGATAGTATCTCTTAGAGAAGGCAAAATTGTCACTTTTACTAAGAGTATTTCCAAGAGCCAGAGAGATGTTGTAGAGTTTGTCATGATTTTATGACAGTACCTCTTAGAGAAGGCAAAATTGTCACTTCTACTAAGAGTATTTCCAAGAGCCAGAAAGATGCTGTAGAGTGGAGGATGCACACCTGATACATTTCCATTGGTCGCACTGCATATAGTTCTCTGAGCACTGCCAGGGGTGATGCCTGAAAAAAAATCAAGAGTTTATCTCTGAGTACTGATGCCTGTGGCCCCTAAAAAAACAAAAAGAATGTTTCCAGTGGGTAGTAGATATGGAACAAGTATTAAGATACAGCAAAATAGAACCACTGAAGCCTATTTCTTTTTTTGTTTGTTTTGTTTTGGAGGGCCACACCCAGTGATGTGCTCAAAAATCACTCCTGACTTGGGGGAACATATGGGAAACTGGGGGATCGAACTAAGGTCCATCCTAGATCAGTCGCATGCAAGGCAAACACCCTACCACTGCAAAATCGCTCAAGCCCCATTGAACCCTATTTCTGAGATTTTCCTTATTAATGACTTCAGCGCTAACATTAAGGACAATTTTTCAAAGAATGTAATTGCTAAGATTTTCTCTTTGAAAATCCAATTCAAGACCATCTACAATATTTCTCTTAATAATATTAAACAAAGCATCGCATATAGCAATAGCTCCTATGAAATGCATGATGCATTAAGGATATATATGGGGTTTATTCTTTTTTAAATAATTACTTTATTTAAGCACCATGGTTACAAAAATATTTAAGAGAGAATTTCATTCACAGAATATACAGTACCCTTCAACAGTGAACTTTTCTAGCCACCAGTGTTCCCAGTTTCCCTTCAACCCACCCACCCTCATCTGTCTCTGAGAAGAAATTTTGCCCCTCCACTTCCTCTTTTACACTGTGATTTGCACTATTTTAATAAAGGTGTACCATTGTTCAAGCACATGAAAGCAGCAATAAAGATATGGGACTACTTTAAATTGAGAAGCTTCTAAACTTCAAAAGAATCAGTGACTAGGATACAAAGACAACCCATGGAATGGGAGAAACTATTTGCTCAATACCTATCTGATAGGGGGTAATATCTAAAATATACTAGATATTAATAAAATTTAGCAAGAAAGTCATGTGCGTTATATTTTACATGCTGCAGAAATAAAACTGATCTTAAATTGTGCATTCAGGGATCATTCCTGGCAGAACACAAGGCAACATACATAGTGTTTATGATGAACCTGTGTAATCTGAGTGCAACTACTATGTTAACTACTAGATCTTTGGCCCTTGGTCAAATTTATTTTTTCATAATATCTTTATTTAAAAACTGTGATTACAAATATATTGTAGTTAGGTTTCAGTCATAAAAAACACCCTCTTCACCAGTGCAACATTTCCATCATGGATGCCCCCATCTCCCCCTCTCCCCCAGCTGTATTTAAGAAATGATTTCTACTTTCCTCACTCATTGAAATTTTATGATAGTTCTCAGTGTAGTTATTTCTCTAACTGCAGTCACCACACTTTGTGATGAGCTTCATATTGTGAGCTGGTCTTTCCAGCCCTCATCTCTGGAAATTCTTTCAATAATGCCTTTTATTTTTCTAAAACCAATATATGACCGAAACTACTCTGTGTCCCTTTCTCTGCCTCTGAATTATTTCACACAACATAATAGATATCATGCACATCCACGTAAAGAAAAATTTCATCTCTCCTGATGGCCGCATAATATTCCACTGTGTATATGTACCAGTTTCTTTAGTCATTTATATGTTGAAGGGCATCTTGGTTGTTTCCAGAGTCTGGCTATTGTAAATAGCACATCAATGAATATAGGTGTGAGGAAGGAACTTTTTATTGCATTTTTGTGTTTCTAGGGTATAACCCTAGGAGTGGTGTAGCTGGGTCATATGGGAGCTTCTCCAATTTTGTGGTGGCAGTATCAAGGTCACAATACAAGATGGATATTATGCATATATAAAGTATATGCATATAATACTATCAATAGGAGACCAAGGAGAAAAAATTTCCAGTGACTGTCTCAACATAAATCAGTGCTAAAACGACCTGCCCTCCTGATAAAGCACATTCTCATTACTCTAGGAAGTGGTAGGAGGGAAGCCTGATGACCCATTTAGAGCCCACCTAGACTGGCGCCCAGGGAAGGCCTGGAATCTAGGGGAAAAAGAGAGGGATGGAAGGGGGCCTGCCAAGCACCCCAGCTCTCCCCAGGCTAGGAAGAAGGCCTCTGGCATGGGGACTCCCAAACCCCATACCTGAAAAGAGCTGGCCTTTAAAATCAAAGAGGAAACTGGAAGCCAGATATCTGCCCATCCTCCTCCCCATACACCTCCCCCCTGAGTATGGAAAAAGGGGGAAGCCTGAGGACCCCTAAGAATCCACCTGAACCCACCTCTGGACATCTGAGCTGGCACCCAGAGAAGTCCTGGATCAGGGGTAAAAGACAAGGATAGCTGGGGGCCTGCCAAGCTTCCCAGCACTCCCCAGGCTAGGGAGAGGGCCTCCAGTTTGGGGCTTCCCCAAACCCCATACCTGGAAAGAGCTGGCCTCCAGAATCAAAGAGGAAACCGGAAGCCAGATATTTGCCCAACCTTCTCCCCATGCACCTCCCCACTGGAGTATGGAGGGAGGGGGGAAGCCTGAGGACCCCTAAGAGTCCTCCTGAACCCACTTCTGGCCACCTGAACTGATACCCAGGGAAGGCCTGGAGTCAGGAGCAAAAGACAAGGATGGCTGGGGGCCTGCCAAACCTCTCAGCACTCCCCAAGCTAGGGAGAGGACCTCCGGCATGGGGCCTCCCCAAACCTCATACCTGGCAAGAGCTGGTCTCCAGAATCAAAGAGGAAACTGGAAGCCAGATATCTGCCCAACCCACTCACCATGCACCTCCCCCCTGGAGTACTGAGGGAGTGGGGAAGCCTGAGGACCCCTAAGAATCCACCTGAACCTACTTTGGCCATCTGAGCCGGCACCAAAGAGGGCCTGGAGTCCAGGGGAGAAAGAAGGGGATAGCTGTGTGTCCTGCCAAGCATCTCAGCACTCCACAGGATAGGGAGAAAGCCTCCGGCATGAGGTATCCCCAAACCCCATGCCTGGCAAGAGCTGCATAAGCTCAGTTTTTCAGACCTGTTATTTCAGTGTGAAAATTTCTAATTTCAGTCGTCAAATCCTCTTGATGCTTAATTTGCTCCAGTCAAGACTATCTATGTTTTTTTTTTGAGCTCCCTGTACATCTTCTATAATTTTACTCTAAACTTCTTGAGAGGATACCTAGCTGTTTTCTACTTTTTAGATGATCAGAGCAGCCATCTTGATTTCTTTAAACATGGGGGTGTTCTGCAAAATTTCTCCATTGGTAAGGCTGTAGATTGCTTCTTACAATGTGGAGAAAAGGAATTCAGGGGTTAAAAGATAAGTGCGGCAGTGGAGCTCTGGGCCGTGCTTCTCGGGTGGGGGTCCTGGAGAGATTATGTTCCTTGGTGTCTGTAGGCTGGCTCAGCAGGAAAAAGGCAGAGAGCATGGCCACCGTCCCTTTTAAGTCTCTGGGTGCCCAATCACACTGCAGGAATCGGCCCCACATTCATTGGGTGGGGACATCTTACCAGGTGTGGGTCCTGGAGAGATTATGGTTCTTGGTCTCTGTAGGCTGGCTCAGCAGGAAAAAGCTAAGGTTTTAATTTTGAACATTACTTCTTACCAATCCTTTTAAAGTCTGCCTTGACTCAATTTTTTTTATCTATTTAATAGAGTACTTATTAATAGACCTTATTTCTCCTGAGTGGGGTAAATGTTAGAATGTACATAGAGAATTTGCTGAATATAGGAGAAAAGCTCAGAATGTGGGCTTTAATCAGTCATAATTTATATATTAAGCTGTTTATGAAAAACAGGTTCTTTCAGAACTAAAAGGAGAAATGTCTTCCCTTCCTAACTACTTGGTTCTTAGATTACCTGGACCTATATTACCAATAAGAGCTGTAGCTAGGGGCTATTTTAAGAAATGTTTCCTATCTTCAGTAAAAAGAAATAACTTTCTTTTTGTGATGTTTTTAGATGTCACATAGGTTTACCTTTCCCGTGGTTCTGGCTGATAGAGGGCAAATCTTAGATCTTTATTTCCTCAAATCTAGGCAACATATTCAACATGAATTGCCATTTATAAATCCTAAGGTATTGACTTAGTCAGCTTGATAAAATTGTTATGCATTTGTGCTTTCAATCCTTGCTGAATATAAAGTTGATAGACAAGAAAAATCCTTTTAAACTTTACAGATATAAGCTTTTATTTGCTCAAAGCCATAAAAAAACCCATAGGAATATATAACTAATTCTCAAACCAGTTTTTGAAATTATTTTATATAAACAGCTGAGAAGAATAAATGATAAGTTGATAGATCTTTAAAGACTAATATTTATACTACTTGCCTTTGTTCAACAATGATATGTGAAGAAATTAAAATATAAATATCCACCTTACCCACCAATTATAAAAATTGATTATTGTAAGTCAATAAAGACAAGTTTATTTTAGCTGAAGAAATGATAAAATCTGGTCTGTTTGAAGATACAAAACTTGAGAAACTTTAAAGTAATCTGCTCTTCCCAAGTTCTCAGTAGAAATTCACTAAAAAATAGGGAAGCTGTAAATCTCACACAGAGTTATAGTAAAAAGCATATTTTTAATTCTGTAAAGATTATTTCCATAAGAAATTTGACTTTACCCAAAATTGTACTTCTGTGAACTTCTGCTGCAGTTGTATAACCTAAAAGGCATAATATAGTTAATCTCCCTCTAATTTTTCTACAAACGGTGTTCAGAGTACAACTCATCAAGGAGTTCACTTTGAATATTCACACCTCCTAAACCTCATTACCTAAGATTCATGCAACTGATCATTCTAGGAGTACTACTGTGAAGAAACTTTATATTTTCATGCATTATTAGTAGTTAATATTTCTAATTATTTCTGTAGTAATAGCACAGTGCAGGCTAATTATCTAAATGAGAAGTTAAATGAGCTTCAAAAATTTTATAGTAACAATAATTGGTATTCAAACCTTATTTTGAAATGAAGGCCTGAAAACAAGTTATATGCAGAACTTTCTTTAAAAAAATTAAAATGGGGCCGGGCGGTGGCGCTGGAGGTAAGGTGCCTGCCTTGCCTGCACTAGCCTAGGACGGACCGCGGTTCGATCCCCCGGCGTCCCATATGGTCCCCCAAGAAGCCAGGAGCAACTTCTGAGCGCATAGCCAGGAGTAACCCCTGAGCGTCACAGGGTGTGGCCCAAAAACCAAAAAATAAATAAATAAATAAAAAAATTAAAATGGTATTTTACACACCATGATAGACAATATTTTAAATGATTGTGTTTTATACATACAATTTTCAAACACCTCCTCCAGTCTGTACCACACCTGCCCCATTTCCCACCATGTACTCAGTACTGTAGACCAGTTCTCAGGTTCTGTTGTCTTTTTGCTATTTGTTATTCTCTTACCATGCATCTTTATATCTCCTATATGGGGGGGGGGTGATTCCTGGGTTCAATTCCCAGAACTTCCCATAAAGAGAAGTAAAGTCTCAAGAATATAATTTTAATCTTTTTATGCTCATATTTAGTTTACTATATTTATTGGACTGGAAAATTATTGAAGGCCTTATTTATAAATGGTTCCTCCATATATAAGCTTTGTAGCTGGTGTATAAATTCAACAGAGTTGAATTCTTCCTAATCCTAAACAAATTCCTTTTCTAGAAAGGAAAATCAGGCCAAAGCTCATGAAAATTTAAGTACAAATCTAATTTTTATTTTGGTACCAAAGGTAAGCAGGTGTTCAAACTGAGCCTCTTGCCAAAGAAAACCAAAAATGCTAGATAAAATAAAAAAAGTAAGCTTCTTAAAATATTGCTGAGCTGATGAAACAGTAAAGGATCAGGCTAACTTAAAGTGAAAGCTGGTACAGATAACTAATCTGAACACAGCAGTGATTTTTCCCTCAGTGTATTTATTATTTGAGTATATTTCTGGTTTGAAAAACCCATGTTTATGATATGAAGGTCAAAGTGTAAACCTTTGAGACTCGGGAAGCTAATAATGGTAGGAATACCTGCCACCTAGATTTGTACTGCAAGATGAACAACAGAAAGTGAAAAGTAGGTATAAAACTGCCTCATAAACCCATTTTCAGGAAATAACAGTAATGAGACTGACTGGATAAGCAAAAGATAGCTTCCCAATATGACACTCAAGTGATAAAAAAAAAACTAAATGATTCTAATCTCACCCACAGTTTTTTAAGAGATAGAAAAATAAAACTTTCCAACTCAGTTTTGTGCTTTTAGTCCCAAGGTACTGAAATTTGAGAAAGAATGTCCAAAACTATTAACTCATTAAATCTAGCATTGAACATAGGTTCAAATATACTATTCATAATAATAAATGAAATCTTCTTTCTAAGAAATTCAGATTATGGAGTCAGTTTACTTTTATAGTCAGCTATATAGTTTTAAATTATTGTAAGATATAAAAAATATACACAGTTTAATAAAAATGCGATATATTTGACAAGTACAAGAATAAATATTAGGGGCCAGGTGGTGGCGCTAGAGGTAAGGTGCCTACCTTGCCTGCACTAGCCTAGGACGGACAGCGGTTGGATCCCCCGGCATCCCATATGGTCCCCCAAGCCAGGAGTGACTTCTGAGCGCATAGCCAGGAGTAATCCCTGAGCGTCAAATGGGTGTGGTCCAAAAACCAAAAAAAAAAAAAGAATAAATATTATATACTAAAATTTTATGAAGAGGTAAATCTCATGCTTAGTGTTCTGTTCACAATATGATTTAGGAGCGGAAACCTTAGCAATCTAAGAATAGAAAGGTAACTGTTGGATCTATTAAAACATGATGTTTCAAAAACTCTATTGAGATAGAATTTTGTCTACATGTCTAATCTTTTCTTAAAACTTTATTGATTAATTGATTGGCTGCTGGGCCAGTGGCTCTCAGGGGTCACTCCCAGCTCTGCACTCAGAAATCTCCCCTGGCAGGCTGGCTGACCATATGGGATGCCAGGAATCAAACGGGATCCTTCCGGGTTGGCCACATGCAAGGCAAACTCCCTACTGCTGGGCTATCTCTCTGGCCCCATGTCTAATCTATATTGTATTACTGACCTTCAACTCTATAGCACAAAGGTAATATGTAGAGTATTTTGTATTTATTTTAGAGTACTTTGTATTTATTTTATGTATTGTATTTATTTTGTATTTAGAAATAAAGGAGCTTGGAGGGGAGGTCAAAGGAGACAGTTGGACAGAGGCAGTTGGACAGACACAGTTGGAGAGAGGCAGTTGGACAGAGAGGATATAAGGGGAAGAAGAGAGAAATAAGGAGGACATGAAAAGAATAAGGAGAGACACAGAAATAAAAATAGAAGGGGGACACAGGATACACAAAAACAAAGGAATAGAGAGAGAAGAGAAAGATAGAGAAAGAGACAGAGACATAGAGAAAGAAATAGAGAAAAAAGAGAAACCAGGGGGAATACAGAAGCAAAAGTACAGACAGAAGGACACAGGGGGAGACACAGAAATGGAAGAGAAAGGAAGACACACAGAAGGAGAAAGGAAGAGAGATAGAGGAGAAAGACAGAAGAGAAGACAGACACAGAGAGAAGGACAGAGAGAAAGACAGAGATACAGAGAGAGGGAGACAGGGAGACACAGAGAAAGAGACAGAGACAAAGAGAAAGAGAGAGAGACAGAGAGGGGGAAGAAGACACATATTTGGTGGAGAGAGATCGAACCAGGGAAGATTAGGCTCTTTTGGCCAAACCTTTTGTCCCCCAAAACCTCTTTGTTTGGATCATTTATTGCGGACAATTATTGCCAAGGTCTCCCTGAGAAGGGGAGTTTGTCTCTCAATTTGGAAGATATTTGGGGGCCCTGGATATATCAGCAGTGGACTCAACCTCATGCAACAGTAATATAAGCAAAATATACCTTAATTGTACATAATAACGTAAAATTATCATTGACAAATTATATGATTGTGCATATACCCAGTTTTATGAGGATCAATTCTCTGACCCAAGCATGATATTCGAATAAAAATAAACACACTGAATCTATATAGAAAGTTTCAAAAACATTGGTGAAAGAAATCAAAGGTAATCAAATTATTAGAGAAACTATCTGTGTTGATGGAGTGAAAGACTCAATATATTTCAGGAAATGGCAATTTCTTCCACTATGATCTAAAACTTTATTATATTCCCAACAAAAACACCGTTTCTTTATTTATAAAAGGATATGTAAAACAAATTTATTTTTCTTTTTTTTTGAGGGGGGGTCACACCTGGTGACGCTTAGGGGTTACTCTTGGCTATGAGCTCAGAAATCATTCCTGGCTTAGGGGACCATATAGAATGCCAGGGGATCGAACCACAGTCCTTCTTAGATTAGTGCATACGCCCTACATCCTGTTCCACTGCTTCGGCCTCTAAAATACATTTCTAACTGAAATTTATACAGGAGAAGAAAATTACTAGAACAGCCAAAAATCTTGTAAAGGATAAACTGAAGTTTGTAGTATGGAGAAGGTTCACATTTTCTAACTTTATTATATACTTCAAGACTCTAATCTTCAAATTGGTGTGTTATATAACTTGATCATTTCCACATAGTACATCTGTATCTTTTAATTTTGCATTACAAATGATCACAACTTTTAGCAACTCAAAATAGTATCTATTTATTACCTCATTCATAGACCATAGATTAGAAGTTCTGTCTCTTCACTGTCAGATTATTTTTGCTCAAAGTCAAACAAAGCTAAAATCAAAGTGTCTGTCAGACTGAGATGTTATTTGAAGTTAAGGATACTTTTCTAAGCTTACTCAAATTATAGTGGAGTCATCCCTTGACATAAATGTTAAGCACCTGATACCTAATTTCCTTTTAAGGGTTAAAACTATTAACCTCAGTATTAAGAAATAAATTGTGTACTCTCAATATTTCTATGTATAAGACCCAAATCTCAGGGGACTGAATTTGGATATAGAATCTTTAAGGAAGTAATTAGGGTTTAATTATTCATTAGACTGGTATCTTAATTCAACAGAACTGGTGTCCTAGAAGAGTAACAGATACCAAGAAAAGTGTGTGCTTAGATGAAGTGTTGGTTTGCAACTTACAACTTGGTTTTACCCAAAACAAAGACCATCACATGTTTCTTTGTATGTGTTTGTTTACAACTTGGTTTCACCTAAAACAAAGATTATCCCTGGTTTTTACCATTCTTTGCATGTATTAAGCAAACCTTGGCAGGACTAGCTCTGGATAGGCCTCTGTCAAGCAACTTGAAGAGACAGGTTGCTTCTAGCCCATGCATTTCACTCTCAACTTAGTTTTGATTACTTTGTGTGATGATCTTTGCTGCAGACCTGCCTTCCTTTGTATTTGAGGCCATTATAAGAAGAATCATGTGATGACATCATAAGGATTTATCAGTCAGCAAACCAGGAAGAGATGCCTCAAACAAGCAAAACAATCCAACTGGCATGCACTGGCTTATGCCTGAAGAACTTTAAGAGAATAAATTTTGTAATAGAAGAGGACATGTCCTGCTGTTCTCTGCACTTACTTCTGACTCTGTGTAGAGGGATCACTTCTTGTGGAGCTCTGGAGACAATATGTAGTGCCCAGAATTAAATCCTGTTTTGCTTTTGTGCAGGGAAACACCCTATCCTTTGTACTATTGCTCTGGACCTAATAATATGCAGAGCCAGGAGTAACCCCTGAGCACAGCTGGGTGTGTCCCCAAAACAAACAAACATCAAACTAGCTTGTCACTAGCAAGTTTCTCCAAAATATTTAAAGCACCTTCCTCAGGTTAAAGACCTGGAGGCGCTCAGGGGTTAATCCTAGTTCTGGGCTCAGAAATTTCGCCTGGCAGGCACGGGGGACCATATGGGATGCCGGAAATCAAACACGGGTGCATCTCGGGTTGGCTGCATTGAAGGCAAACACCCTACACTTTGCTATATCTTCGGTCCCGGAAAATAATAGTTCTTGAAGGAAATGGTCAAGGAGTAGAAATGGGACTGTCTATAAAAGAGTACAAAGAATCAGGCAAAAAGGATAGGGCCACACCCAAGACTTGCTTAGTCCTGAATTATACTGGTTCCTTTGATGAACTAAAAGTACCATTGTAAATGTTCAACTCACTATTGTTCTATAATTACAGAGAGTGGACAGACTGTACCCAGGATCTTCCTTTATCTATGACATGAATGACACCGACATTTTAACAGAGTAAAGATTATATTGAGATCATAATAGATTGTACCATCTGTTGGAGAACTGCCTAAGAGTAGACGAAGTATAAATGGCCTTTGGTGGAATGTGTAAATAATTCATTCGGCTAAAAATGATAATCGGGGTCAAAGCAGTGGAACGGTGTCTGCCTTGCACGTGCTAGCCTAGAATGGGCGTGGTTCGATCCCCTGGGATCCCATGTGATTCCCCAAGCCAGGAGCTATTTCTGAGCACATAGCCAGAAGTAACCCCTGAATATCATTGGTTGTGTCCCCCTGCAAAAAAGGGAATCTCCCATTTAATATTAGAAACATAGCATGAGTCTTTCATTTTCTAGATAAAATAGATTTTTATGATGATGAAAATCAGTAAGAATATAAAATAACTTTCTGGTCTTTTAAAACAGTTAGTACTGTTTTCTTTTCCTTGTTATGAATATAAATTCTTATTAGACACCTTATTGTTGGTAGAAAGGACTATGATTATTTTTGTTTTGTAATAAGCAGAATACTCTCCAGAGGTTCATGATAAATATGTCATGTATCTATGAACTAATTATTATCTTTTATTTTTATTATCATATCTTATTTTATATAGCATATATAGTATATTTATCTGCACAACCTGTCTTCCCCAATATTTTAGAATGCATTTTGTTTATTTTCTTTTTTAAATTAAATACTATTATTACTACTGCTATTATTATTACCAAGGTGCATACTTACAATAGTGTTTTGAGAATAAATATGTACTGACTGTATCACTACTACATACTAAGGGCCAAGTGTCAGATTAAGCAGGTTGGCACTTACTCAGTATATGCCTTGTTACTCATTGATTGGAAACATCTTTGAATGTAGCACCTTGGATTGGTGTTTAGACCACTTGAACTCCAACCCTGGGTGTGGTATGGTTCTTCCAAATAAAAAGTTCCTGGTCTCAGGAAAAAAAACCTTTCTCTTATTTTTTTTTACTCTTAGTAATATCTTTATTTAAACACCTTGATTACGGACATGATTGCAGTTCGGTATCAGTCATACAAAGAATACACCCCTTCGAAACTTCTACATCTGTCTGCCTGTGCCTGTGCTTCTGAATCTCTGAAAGTTTCCTCAGAGGCCTAGGGAGCACACCCCCAAAAAACTGCATTTTGAAGCTGCTGAGCGAGTACATTCTGGCTGTGGGGGTCGCTGTCCAATAAGCTAAGGTCTCTGGCCTGTGGAGGCTCTGCCCTGCTGTGCCTTTGTTCACTCTGAGGACTGTCAACTAGAGGTAGCAGAAGAGCCAGCCACTTCGCTTTGTGGCTGCGCTCTCTTTCTAAGCAATGAACCCCACCACAACATGCAGGGAAAACCACACTACAAGCATGACAATGGGGAAACCTCACAGGCAAACACCACCCACGAAGAATGAAGACAAAAGCTCAGATGACCTAATAAATTCCAACCACCTGATTAAACTTTCAGATCAGGAGTTTAGAATAGAAATATGGACTATGTTCGTAGAACTCAAAAAAAGCATAGATGGATCTGAAGGGAACACAAAGATAGAAAGCAGAAAACTCCAAACTGAAATAACAGATCTGAAAAACACGGTTGCTCAACTGAAAACTTCAATGGATAGCCTCGCCAACAGGGTATCAGCAGCTGAGGAGAGAATCAGAGTACTGGAAGATGTGATGCAGAAAAACTCAACACAACAGAAGAAATTGAAAAAGAACCTTAAGACAAATGAACAGGCAATGGAAAAAGTACTCAAGGCATGCAAACAGATGAAAATAGAAGTCTTTGATAAACTCAAAAGAAACAACATAAGAATCATTGAAGTCCCAGAAACCCAGGAAGGAGATCTCCAGGAAGAATCAACTGTCAAAAACATCATCAAAGAGATACAACCAGAGTTAAAAACTACATGCAATCAAATCCCGTATGCCTGAAGAGTACAGCTAAAAGAGACCCAAAGAAAAACACCCCAAGACATATCCTCTTTACAATGTCAAATCCCACAGATAGAGATAGAATACTGAAAGCAGCAAGATCAAAAAGGGAAATTACATTCAACGGAGGATACCTAAGACTTAAAGCAGACATGTCACAAGAAACTCTCAAGGCCAGAAGACAGTGGTGGGATATTGTGACAAGACTGAACGAAATGAATGCCTCACCGAGAATACTGCACCCAGCCTGACTCACTTTCAGGTTTTAAGGAAGAATACATAGCTTCATGGATAAACAACAGCTCAGAAACTTCACAGATCATAAACCAGCCTTAAAGGAAAAACTGACAGGTCTACTCTAAGAGAAGAGAGAACAACAAACACAGCAAACCTATCTACAAAGATGACATTAAATCCTATGACAATCATCTCCCTCAATGTCAATGGACTAAATTCATCAATTAAAAGACACAGAGTGGCAAAATGGGTCAAAAAGATGAATCCAACCTTCTACTGCCTACAAGAAACACATATGAATAGTCAGAACAAGCATAGATTCAAAATCAAAGGCTGGAGGAAAATCATCCAAGCAAATAACACCCTCAAAAATGCTGGGGGCCATATTAATATCTGAGGACACCAACTTTATACTCAGAAAAGTGCTAAGGGACAAAAATGGACACTATGTACTAATCAAGGGATATGTGTAACAGAAAGAAATCAGACTATTAAACATATATGCACCCAATGAGAGATCAGCAAATTATCTAATACAATTACTGACAAATCTGAAAGAAGAAATCAATAATAACACAATCATTGTGGGAGACTTGAGCATGGCACTATCAACACATGATAGGTCAACCAGACTGAAACCCAACAAAAACATACTAGCCCTGAAAAGAGTTATGGAAGAAAGAGGACTAGTAGATATATACAGGACACTCCATCCTTGATACACATTCTTCTCCAATGTACATGGGTCATTCTCCAGAATAGACTACATGCTGACACATAAAACATACCTCAATAAAATCAAGAGGATAGAAAACTTGCAGGCTACCTTTGCTGACCACAAGGCTCTGAAAATAGATGTGAATTACAAAGCCACACAGAAGAAAAACTTTAACAATTGGAAATTAAAAACCCTGCTACTGAACAACCAGTGGGTCCGAGATGACATCAAAAAGAAAATCAAAACTTTCCTGGAAACAAATGATAATGAAGACACAAACTGCCAGAATCTATGGGACACAGCAAAAGCGTTCCTGAGAGGAAAATTTATAGCTCTACAAGCACTCTTAAGGAAGGAAGAAGGAGCATACCTGAATAACTTAATGACGCAGTGCAAAAAATCAGAAAATGACCAACAAAAGGAACCAAAAATAGGGAGACAGAAGGAAATAACAAAGCTGAAAGCAGAACTCAATGAAGTGAAAACCAAAAAGCAATCTGAAAGATCAAAGAAAGCAGAAGCTGGTTCTTTGAAAAAATAAACAAGATTAATACACCATTGGCAAAACTCACAAAGAAAGAGAGAGAGAGAAATCTGATAACCCCTATTAGAAATGAAAAGGCGAGATCATGAAAGAAATTGCAGAGATACAAAGGGTAATCAGAGACTACTTTGAGAAACTTTATGCTACTAAACATGAGAACCTAGAAGAAATGGAAAAACTCTTGGACACTTATAACCTTCCATAGTTAAGTAAGGAGATGTAGCATATCTAAACTCCCCCATCACTACTGCAGAAATTGAAACTGCAATCAAACATTTGCCCAAAAATAAAAGCTCACGCCCTGATGGTTTTCCTAATAAATTTTTTCAAATATTTTATGAGGAGCTACTACCAATTCTAGCCAAGCTCTTTCATGAAATTGAAAAAACGGGAACACTCCCAAACAGCTTTTATGAATCCAACATCACCTTGGAACCAAAACCAGACAGAGACACTGCCAAAAAAGAAAATTACAGACCAATATCCCTGATGAATGCTGATGCAAAGATCTTCAACAAAATCCTGGTAAATAGGATCCAATGCATCATCAAGAAGATCATACAATACGACCAAGTAGGTTTCATCCCAGGAATGCAAGGATGGTGTAACGTCGGTAAATCTATTAATAACATACACTACATCAACGACAAGAAAAATAAAAATCACATAATCATATCAATAGATGCAGAGAACACATATTATAAGGTCCAACACCCATTCTTGATCAAAACTCTCAGCAAGATGGTAATGGAAGGATCCTTTCTCAATCTAGTTGAAGCCATCTACCACAAGCCAATGGCAAATATTATCTTCAATGGAGAAAAACTAAAAGCCTTTCCTCTAAATTCTCGTACAAGACAAGGCTGTCCTCTCTCACCACTCCTCTTCAACATAATACTGGAAGTCTTGCTATAGCAATCAGGCAAGAAAAAGATATCAAGTGAATCCAGATAGAAAAGGAAGAAGTCAAGCTCTCATTGTTTGCAGACGACAAGATACTCTACTAAGAAAACCCTAAAGACTCTAGCAAAAATCTTCTAGAAACAATAGATTCATATAGCAAGGTGGCAGTCTACAAAATCAACCTATAGAAATCAAGGGCCTTTTTATACACCAATAATGATAGGGAAGAGATGGAAGTGGAAGTCAGCAAGGCAATCCCATTCACAATAGTGCCACACAAACTCAAATATCTTGGAGTCAACTTGACCAAATACGTGAAGGACCTATACAAAGAAAACTATAAAGCCCTGCTTCAAGAAATAAGGGATGACACACGGAAATGGAAACACATACCCTGCTCATGGATTGGCAGGATTAACATCATTAAAATGGCAATACTCCCCAAAGCATTATACAGATTTATTGTGATCCCCTTCAAAATACCCATGACATTCTTCAAAGAAGTGGATCAAACACTTATGAAGTTCATCTGGAACAATAAACACCCTCGAATAGCTAAAACAATCCTAGAGAAAAGGAAAATGGGAGGCACTACTTTCCCCAACTTTAAACTGTACAACAAAGCAATAGTTATCAAAGCAGCATGGTATTGGAATAAAGACAGACCTTCAGATCAGTGGAATATGCTTGAGTTCTCAGACAATGTTCCCCAGACATACAATTACCTAATTTTTGACAAAGGAGCAAGAAATCCTAAGTGGAGCATGGAAAACCTCTTCAACAAGTGGTGCTGGCAGAATGGCTAGCCACTTGCAAAAAAAAAGAACATAAACCCCCAGTTAACATCATGTACGAAGGTAAAATCCAAATAGATTAAAGACTTTGATATCAGACCGGATACCATAAGGTATATAGAACAACATGTCGGTAAAACACTCCATGACATTGAGACTAAAGGCATCTTCAAGGAGGAAACTGCACTATCCAAACAAGTGGAAGCAGAGATTAACAGATGGGAATACATTAAACTGAGAAGCTTCTGCACCAGAAAAGAAATAGTGCCCAGGATACAAGAGTCACCCACCGAGTGGGAGAAACTATTCACCCAATACCCTTCAGATAAGGGGCTCATATCTAAAATATACAGGACACTGACAGAACTTTACAAGAAAAAAACATCTAATCCCATCAAAAAATGGGGAGAAGAAATGAACAGACACTTTGATAAAAGAGAAATACAAATGGCCAAAAGGCACATAAAAAATGCTCCTCGCCACTAATCATCAGGGAGATTCAAATCAAGACAATGATGAGAGACCACCTCACACTGCAGAGATTGGCGCACATCACAAAGAATGAGAACAATCAGTGCTGGCGGGGATATGGAGAGAAAGGAACTCTTATCCACTGCTGGTGGGAATGCCGTCTAGTACAGCCTCTATGGAAAGCGATATGGAGATTCCTTCAAAATCTGGAAATTGAGCTCCCATTTGATCCAGCTATTTCACTCCTAAGGATATACCCTAAGAACACAAGAATAAAATACAAAAACCCCTTCCTCACACCTATTGCAGCACTATTCACAATAGCCACACTCTGGAAACAGCCAAGATGCCCTTCAACAGACGAATGGCTAAAGAAACTGTGGTACATATACACAATGGAATATTATGCAGCCTTCAGGAGAGATAAAGTCATGAAATTTTTCTATACATGGATGTATATGGAATCTATCATGCTGAGTGAAATAAGTCAGAGGGAGAGCAAGAGATGCAGAATAGTCTCACTCGTCTATGGGTTTTAAGAAAAATAAAAGTCATTTTTGTAACAATCCTCAGAGACAATGAGAGGAGGGCTGGATCTTCCAGCTCACTCCATGAAGCTCACCACAAAGAGTGGTGAGTACAGCTTGATATAACTACACAGAGAACTACCATAATCAAGTGAACGAATGAGGGAACTGGAAAACCTGTCTGGAGTACAGGTGGGGGTGGGGTGGGATGGAGGGAGATTTGGGACATTGGTGGTGAGAATGTTGCACTGGTGAACGGGGTGTTCTTTACATGACTGAAACCTAATCACAATCATTTATGTAATCAAGATGTTCAAATAAAGAAGAAAAAAAGAAAAAAAAAGAATACACCCCTTCACCAGTGTAACAATCCCACTACCAATGCCCCTAATTTCTCTCCTCCCTTCAGCCTGTATTTCTACTTCTCTTACTTATTGACGTTGTTATGATAGTTGTCAGTGTAGTTATTTCTCTAACTTCACTCACAACTCTTTGTGGTGAGCTTCATATCGTGAGCTGGTCCTTCCAGCCCTCCTCTCTAGTTACCTTGAGCATTATTACAAAATGTCTTTTATTTTTTCTTAAAACCCATAGATGAGTGAGACTATTCGTGTGTGTCTCTCTCTCCCTCTTCCTTATTTCACTCAGCAGAATATATTCCATATATAACCATGTATAAAAAATGGAAAATACTCTTGCATTTCTGGCTTTCCTTAGCTGAGCTACCTGATTCTTAGGAGTAGAAAGCAAGTGTGTTAAAAATTTCCGAACCTGTTTCACCTCCTTCAATGTGTGTGTATTATTTTCTTTATCTGCATTTGCCTTCAGACCCTTTTTCTCTAATGTTCTGATCTTGGAGTATTAAAACTACCATAACAGCAAAGCACTCTTTTTTTAATCTTTATTTAAGCACCTTGATTACAGACAAGATTCTATTTGCGTTTCCTCCCCCTGTATTCGAGACTCTTTTTTAAAGGGGCCTACACCCAGCAGTGTCATGGATTCAGAGTCAGTGTCCAGACTCAGCAAGCAAAGGGACCATATGAGATGGTATGCAAAGGGTGAAATCTGGGATGGCTTAAAACAAGTCAAGAGCCCTTACCACAGTACTCTCTGGACTCCAACAGTACTCTTGTTAGTCTTCCCAATTTCTTTTTTTCATTCACTTTCCAACCCTGCTTGGTATCATCAGTCTTTTTGTCAAGAATCCAAAATCTTGTTCTTATTAAAAGATTACTTTACTTGTATACCACATATGCATGAGATCATTTGCCCTTTTATCCTATTTTTTTTTTTTGCTTAAAGTGAACCCCCTAGTAAGTCCCATCCAAGTTGTAACAAAAAGTATCTTTGGAGTAAATGACTTTGATGGAGGGAAATTTTTCTGGAAAAAAACACTTTATGCATAGAACATGCATAGAACATTCTAAAAACAATCATAATCATAATATTAAATTTAGAATATTAATTATCATGGTGATGAGCACTGTAAAACACTACGGCACTTAGATGCCTTATCCAAAGATCTCTGGGGGGAGACATTATATTATAAAAGTATGTATAATCAAATTAAAAATGAATAATTTGAAATATTTGTTAGGACATTACCATAATGAGCACTTTACTAGTAGTTTAATAGAAAAATATCACTTTACTGTGAAACTAGGGTATCCAAACTATATCTCCATTGGTTCATATTTAACAAAAGCAATTAAAAGTTATTATAAACATAATATAATATAAATTAAGACACTAAAAGATTCTAATAATGAGCATTATAGTGGGAGTCCATATCCTGCAGTTTTTTTCTTTTATAAAATCATTAGAACATCATTATAAATATTTCTAAAGAGCATTCAATTAAACATTCATTAATTTAAACAGCTGTATGGTTGCAGCAGGTCTCTTTGAAGTATAAAAATAATATAAGCTGATGAAATTTTTACAGATGAGTTGGCAATATCAAAACTTCATGGTCAGTAAATTTAAATAAACATTGTCTTGTATTTTTACAATAGGCTGTGAAAATGACCCTTTTCAATTTCACCATAATGATTCAAAACAGAAAAATTCTATTCTTAGTAGTTGTTTTAACGTCCATAATTTACTGTGATAAATCAAGTTTTTCAAAAGGAAAGCCTAAGTAGGTCTGTAATTTTTCCTATCCTTGCTGTTGTAGAAAGAGTATTTCAAAGGTCTTAAGAGCACAGGTGGTAATTTCCAAATGTCTGTCATTTTTAAGGAACCCTGCTGCAATAAATCCTATTATTGACTCTCATTTCATCTTTGCAAAACATTTTAAGGCAAACTTTCAACACACATTTATCTATAGCTGTCAAAGACAAAGAAAAATGAGTAAAAATCTCTGATTTCTGATATACTTGGTGGCAGATGAGGCATTCAATTGGGAGTTTAAGCTAGCCTTAAAAATTTTAGCAATAATAGACTCACTAAACTGCATTTCCAAGCTTTTTTTATAGTTTTTGAGTCAACAAAATATTCACTATTTTCTCTATATGTCTATTCTGCCTACCAGCTTTGTTCAAGTCCTGATGAAGACCCTTCATCAAAATACAAATAATTCATCTGGATCCTGTAGACTGTAATCTGCAAACTGATTATTTATATTTCTAATGGTCATCTTAAAGTCTTCTGGGTTGATATACCTGTGTTGTCCTGTGCACAAGGCTTTTATAATCTTACCAAACTCTTAGGTCAGATTGTTTTTATATTCCAAAGGATTTGAACTACTAATGTCCTCCTTATAATGGCTATTATAAAATTAATCAGTCAAAATGATAATATTTTATAGGCATTGTAGTACTGAGTTCATGTAACAAATGTTTTCTAAATTATGATGTCCAGTGAGAGCAGGACCAGTTCCCTCATCTACAGAATCAAGATTCTGAAACTGGTCATTTATATTCATGATAGTCTCTTCCTCATTGAGTGGTGTCATTTTATTGCCCCAGTTACCTGCTGAGTTCACAGTTTATTTTTCTGCTCTTGGTTCTTTAGAGTAATATTCATTGGTTCTAAGGGGAGGTTTACAGTCTTATCGTGCATTTGTTTGTAAAGTTTATTTATTTGTGAGAATCTTGCTTCTGATAATGTGTAGTGGGACCCAAATGCCTCAAATGAGATTACAAACAATCCATTTATTATTGATTTTTACCCAAATAGGTGAATTAATGTATTTTGTACCTGAACACATTCTTTAAAGTGTTCTTCTGCAGCTTATAAGGCTTTCATTTGGGTTAAATTTAAGAAGTTTAGTGAAAATAATGTTAAGTATAATGACTCAGTGGGTGGCATGCTCCTTTTCCTATATTTTAATAATTGAGTTTGAGGGTTCTGTGAGCTATTTCAACTATGGCTTGTCCCTGTGTATTATAGGGGATTCTAATAACACATTTGATTTGCCATTCTTTACAAAATATTAAAACGTTTTACTGGTGTAGGCAGGTATATTGTCCGTTTTTATGAATTGGGAAAGCCTATAAGAGAAAAACATTTTAACAGCTTTATCTCATTCGGATATCATTGGAACTTCTTTGGTGAAATAAGAATGTGTATCTATCATTTCATGTAGATAGGGTTTTTTTTTAAAGAAATCAATATATGTAATATCCATTTGCCATATTTCATAGTCTTTAATCCTTGGAGTTTGGCCCCAGTGACATATGTTCTTTCAAAGGTTTGTACAAGTATCAACTATCAACTTTTCTCCATGAAATATGATAGTTCACATGCAAGTGGCAGGCTTTTGTATGTAGTGCTACATGTACTTCTGAAGATGACTTAAATATTGGCATGGCCATATAATCAACAGTTTTATTCCCTAGAGCCATCACCCTGGTCCTTTAAGCCAGGAGCTATTCTAAGCATATAGCCAGTTGTAACTCCTGAGCATCACCGGGTGTGGCTTCAAAACCAAACCAACAAACAAACAAAAAACCCTAACAAGGAAACTGCTCTGAGCCTTGCTTTGATTATGAAAGCAGCGATAAATTCAAAATAAGGCACAAATGTATGAGGTTGCTTTCTTTGTATCAAATAAACTTGAGGTCCAGACAGTTGAGCAATAGCATCTGTAGGAGAATGAGTGGCAAAAAAATTAAAAGCCACACATTCTCTCCAAATATATAACCTAAAAATATAAAACTTCAGAGCTGGTTCATAAAAAAATTAATTCCTGGTGGGTCTTTTGAGTTAAATACTTGGGGTTATTTAAATCAAAATTTCCTTCAAAAGTACTAAATATAAGTTTCTGTGTTCAAAGTTTGGAATTGCAAGGGAGAGAAGGATCCAATTTATATCACCTAAGAGTATTTGAAAATCATTAAGTGTTTTTAGATTTTTGTTATAAATAGAAATATTTTTTTTAATTCGGGTAAGTAGGCACATTTCTTTTAATTTTGTTTCTTTGTTTATTCTCAGCAGAGATTCTCATTCATGCAAAATATATGTCCTGTTGCTCAGCTATAGCCACAGCCCTAGCATTAGCCATATATATATATATATATATATATATATATATATATATATATATATATATATATATATATATATATAGCTAGATTTCTAATGAATTTTGCAGGTCGACATTTATTCTCATCATACTCTATTGGTGAATAACTTTTTGTATATCTTTATTTAAACAGCTTGATTACAAATATGATTGTAGTTGGCTTTCAGCCAAGCAAAGAACACACCCCTTCACCAGTACAACATTTCCATCACCAATGTGTCAAATTGGCTTCCTCCGCACCTCACCCCCACCTGTACTCTAGACAGGCTTCTACATCCCTTCTTCATTCACATTGTTGTGATAGCTCTTAATGTAATTATTTCTCTAACAACACTCATCACTCTTTGTGGTGAGCTTCATATAGTGAGCTGGGCCTTCCAGCCCTCCTCTCATTTGTCTCTGAGAATTACTGCAAAAAAAAAGTCTTTTATTTTTTTTAAACCCATAAATGAGTGAGACTATTCTGTTTCTAGCTCTTCCCTCAACCTATTTCACACAACATAATACATTCCATGTACATCCATGTATAGGAAAATTCCATGACCTTATCTCTCCTTATGGCTGCATAATATTCCATTGTGTATATGTACTACTGTTTCTTTAGCCATTCATCTGTTGAAAAACACCTTGTTTGTTTCCACAGTCTGGCTATAGTAAATAGTGCTGCAATGAATAGAGGTGTGAGGAAGGGATTTTTGTATTGTAATTTTGTGTTCCTAGGGTATATCCCTAGGAGTGGTATAGGTGGATCGTATGGATGCTCAATTTCTAGTTTTTGGAGGAATCTCCATATTGTTTTTCATAAAGGTTGGACTAAACGACATTCCCAACAGCAGGGAATAATAGTATATTTATCTCCACATCCAGGACAGCACTGCTTATTGCCATTCTTTATGTGTGCCAATATCTATGGTGTGAAAAGGTACCTCATAGTTATTTTGATTTGCATCTCTCTGAAGATTAATGATGTGAAGCATTTTTTCATGTGCCTTTTTGCCATTTGTATTTCTTCTTTGACAAAGTGTTCATTTCTTCTCTCCATTTTTGATAGGGTTAGATGTTTATTTCTTGTAAATTTCTGTCAGTCCCTTGTATATTTTGGATATTAGCCCCTTATCTGATGGGTAGTGGGTGAATAGTTTCTCCCACTTGAATCCTTGGAACTATTTCCTTTGAAGTGCAGAGGCTTCTCAACTTAATATAGTCCCATCTGATTATCTCTGCTTCCACTTGTTTGGAGAGTGCTGTTACATCCTTAAAGATGCCTTTAGTCTCAATGTCATGGAGTATTTTACCTACGTGTGGTTCTATAAACCTTATGGTTTCAGGTCTGATATTAAGATCTTTAAGCCACTTGGATTTTACCTTCATACATGGTGTTAGCTGGGGTCTGAGTTTGCTTTTTGCAAGTGGCTGACCAGTTGTGCCAACACCACTTGTTGAAGAGGCTTTCCTTGCTCCATTTAGGAATTCTTCCTTCTTTATCAAAAATTAAGTGATTATATGTCTTGAGAGCATTCTCTGAGTACTCAAGCCTATTCCACTAATCTGAGGGTCTGTCTTTATTACAGTACCATGCTGTTTTGATAACTATTGCTTTGTAATATAGTTTAAAATTGGGGAAAGTAATATCTTCCATATTCCTTTTCCCAAAGATTGCTTTAGCTATTCTAGAGTGCTTATTGTTCCAAAGAAATTTCAGAAGTGTTTGATCTACTTCTTTGAAAAATGTCATGGATATCTTTAGATGGATCACATTAAATCTGCACAATGCTTTGGGGAGTATTGCCATTTTAATATTAATCCTGCCAATCCATGAGTAAGATATGTGGTTTCATTTCCTGGCATCTTCTCTTATTTCTTGGAGCAATGTTTTATAGTTTTCTTTGTATAGGTCCTTCACGTCTTTAGACAAGTTGACTCCAAAATATTTGAGTTTGTGTGGCACTAATGTGAATAAGGTCATTTTCTTAATGACCATTTCTTCCAATCATTATTGGTATATAAAAAGGCCATTGATTTTTGTGTGTTAATTTTGCAGCCTGCCACATTGCTATATGCATCTATTGTTTCTTGAGGCTTTTGGTAGAGTCTTTAGGGTTTTCTAAGTAGAGTATCATGTCATCTGCAAACAGTGAGAGCTTGACTTTTTCCTTTCTTATCTGGATTCCCTTGATATTTTTTCTTGCCTAATCACTATAGCAAGTACTTTTAGCACTCTGTTGAATAGGAGTGGTGAGTGAAGACAGCGTTGTCTTGGATCAGAATTTAGAGGGAAGGCTTATAGTTTTTCTCCATTGAGAATAATATTTGCATTGGCTTGTGGTAGATGTCCTTAACCATATTGGGAAAGGTTCCTTTCATTTCCATCTTGGTGAGAATATTTTTTTTTTATCAAGAATGGGTGTTGGACCTTATCAAATGCTTTCTCTGCATCTATTTATATGATCATGTGATTTTTATTTTTTTGTTGTTGATGTTGTTTATTATATTGATAGATTTTCGGATGTTAAACAGCCCTTGCTTTCCTGGAATGAAAACTACTTGATCGTAGTGAATGATCTTTTTGATGAGGCATTGGATCCTATTTGCCAGAATTTTGTTGAGGACCTTTGCTTCTGTGTTCATCAGGGATATTGGTCTAAACTTTTCTTTTTTTGGCAGTATCTATGCCTGGTTTTGTTATCAAGGTGATGTTGGCTTCATCAAAGTTATTTGGAAGTGTTACTGTTTTTTTAATTTCATAAAAGAGCCTGGCCAGGATTGGTAGTAGTTCCTCTTGAAATGTTTGAAAGAATTCATTAGTGATACCATCTGGGTCTGGGCTTTAGTTTTGGGGCAAACCTTTGATTACCTTTTTAATTTCCTCAATAGATGGTGGTGTTTAGATATGCTCCGTCCTCCTTATTCAACAGTGGAAGGTTATTAGAGTCCAAAAACTTATCCATTTCTTCCAGGTTCTCATATTTGCTGGCATAGTTTCTCAGTGTAGTCTCTGATTACCCTTTGAATCTCTGCAATATTTGTAGTGATCTCCCCATTTTAATTTCTGAAACTGGGTATCAAGTTTCTCTCTCTTTTTCTTTGTGAGATTTTTGGCAATGGTCTGTCAATCTTGTTTATTTTTTTCAAAGAACTAACTTTTGCTCTTGTTGATCTTTCAGATTGTTTTTTGTGTTTCCATTTCATTGATTTCTGCTCTAAGCTTTACTACTTCGTTCTGTGTCCCTATTTTTTGTTCCTTTGGTTGATCATTTTCTAATTTTATAAGCTGCATTATTAGGCATTGACTAATTCAACAAAAACAACATAATTATTGGAGTCCCAGAGACCCAGGAAGAAAATCCCCATAAATAATCAATAATCAAGGACATCATTACAGAAAAAGTCCCACAGTTAAATATGGCATGCAACCATATCCTGTATGACCGAAGAGTACCAGCTAGAAGAGACACCAGGAAAAAGCACCCCAAGACACATCCTAGTCACAATTACAAATCCCACAGATAGAAATAGAATACTGAAAGATGCAAAATCAAAAAGGGAAATTGCATTCAAAGGATCATCCTTAAGATTTATAGCAGACATGTCACAAGAAACTGTCAAGGTCAGAAGACAGTGGTGGGATATCATGACAAGACTGAATGAAATGAATGCTTAACCTAGAACACTTTAACCAGCCAAACTCACATTCAGGTTTGAAGGATAAATTCATAGCTTCACGGATAAGCAAGAGCTCAGAAACTTTATAGATGCAGGACCAGCCTTAAAAGAAAAGCTAAAAGGATTACTTTAAGACAAGACAGACCATAAGAAACACCAAACTTATACACAAGGATGATATTAAACCCCATGACTACCATCTCCATCAATGTTAATGAACTAAATGCACCAGTAAAGAAACAAAGAGTAGAAAACTGATCAAAACGATGAATTGAATCCAACTTTCTGCTGCCTACAAGAAACACACCTAAATAGTCAGATCAAACATTGACTCAAAATCAAAGGCTGGAGAAAAATCATCCAAACAAACAACACCCTTAAATAGCTGAAGTGGCCATATTAATATTAGACGACACAAATTTTAGAAAATTCAGAAATTTGTAAGGGACAAAGATGGATACTTTGTACTAATCAAGGAATATGTGAAACACTCAATGAGAGACCGGCAAATTATCTCATACAATTAGTGACAAATATGAAAGAGAATATCAATAATACAATAATTGAGGGAGACCTCAATACGGCCCTGTCAACACTTGATAGGTCAATCAGACTGAAACCCAATAAATATAAATCTTTTGTAGATTCACTGAATTTGGATACAATTCATAGCCCAAGTATTAAAATGGAGGTAAAGCCAAGATTTATTTTCTGTGACTTATGTTAAACCAGCACCCTGCAAAACAGCTGGTGACAAATTCAGAAACAAATTGTAATCATCTAAGAGTAGGGCTGGCCATTAAATTGCTCTCCATATAATGATATCCATATAATTGCTATCCAGTTAATGCCTGGGGAAACTTTTTATGAGATGGGCATAAAAACCTTATTAAAAATATTGACAAATATGGGGTAATTTTTCGCGATTATTCTCTTCTGTGAACTCATCGTTTTCTGTCAGCATATGATAAGACAACATGAATCCTACAACAGTCCTTCCAGAGTTTCTAGGATTTTAATTTTACACTTTGAGTATTCAGGCACCACATGTTTCAATGTATATATTGAGAAGCACTCAAATACATTTTTTCTATAATGTTCAAGGTAGGTCCAAAACACACCATAACTTCAGCTACCAAAAAATTCAACAACAATAAAACAAAAATGAAACAAACCCACCAAAACAAGAATGAGTACCATACTCTATGCATACTTTCTTAAATCAGTTGATGCAATCCACATTTAAACTCTCATAGGTTGAAATTTAATTGTTTTCCTAATGGGGAGAGTTAGTTTATGATTCTGTGTTAGTATCAATTTCTTTAAGAACTAGCCATTGTGGGGGTGTGAGTCTCTTCCATACACTCCATAAATTGTAGTGGAAGGGGGTGGGTAAGTATCTTACAGATCCACCTTCTTATTGGGTCATTTTATTCTTTTTTTTTATTTTTGGGCCACACCCAGCAGCACTCAGGAGTTACTCCTGGCTCTGCACTCAGAAATTGCTCCCTCAGGCATGGGGGACCATAAGGGATGCTGAGATTGAAACACCGTCCTTATGCATGCAAGGCAAACACGCTACCTCCATGCTATCTCTCTGGCCCCTTATTGAGCCATTTTAATGTCATTTGTTTCAATTTGTAAGCCCATATAATTGGGTGAGGCAACTAGAGGCTCTACTGGCCTATCTCCAGTAATGGACAGTGGAACACCATCCTCAAGGCTTTTAGCTAGACCAAGAATGATCACCAGAAATGCTTTTATAATATTTGAATTTACAGGCCTTATAGAAACATTAGAAAGTGATTCAGAAACTTTAGTGTGAGGTTAGAGTATTCAACCCATTTCTCATAAACATTTAGTGCCAGGTTAGAGTGCTCAGCCTGTATTTTTCACATCGCATTATACATGCAAACTGAAAAAAAAAAAGAAAACCACCACCAATGCAATTTGAGAGAGGAAAATCCAGGGTCCTTCAACCAAAAACCAAGCCATGTCACTACTTTGAGGCAAATAGATGCAAGCTTCAAAACCCCAGTCTGTGAAATTCACTTAATAAACCGTAAAATTAATATCTCACCTATCATTGGCTGAGTCCCTGTTCCAAGTATTATCTGTGAATGACGCCTCAAGATCCAAAGCAGGACCTGGAGATAAGAGAGTCTGGTGGCAGTAATTCACACAGTGAAATGGGGATAAGTATAGCTCCAGTAATTAGAATGCTCAAGCGAAGATTTCTAATACACAAGCCTTACACGCCCACAAAGGAAAACATTTTAATGGAAGAAGATCAGAAAATAAATGTAATGTCTTTCTGAGATCCATACTTTTTATTAGTAAGACCAAGACAACATTCTATGGTGAATAATAAATACTAAGTAGTATTGGGGCCTGAGAGATAGCATGGAGAAGGTTGGTGGCTTGAATTCTGGCATTCCGTATGGTCCCCTAAGCCCGCCAGGAGCAATTCTTGAGCATAGAGCCAGGAGAAACCCCTGAGCGCTGCCGGGTGTGACCCAAAAAAAAAACAAAAATAATTAAATAAATACTAAGTAGGGAGGCACCCAGTAATACAACACCAGATCAACCTGGGGTGGAGAATAATATTGAGTAGTGTATGACTCAGTAATCTAACAGTCTTCAATAATCATGGAGACCCTCCAGATGATTCTCCAACAACCAGACTAATGAATTAGTGCAAGTAACTAAGTGTGCAGTAGTGATGTCAACCTGAATATTGCCTGATCTATTATTTTGGTGCTGAGTGCCTTCAAGGCATACCAGTCAGTGCTCAGGGACTTCTATGGATGTATTCTGGGGAACATGTAAACCTGTAGATCAAGCCAGTATCAATTGCATTCAAAACATGTATTTTAAATTTTTTCCTATATTTCACAGTCCTGTGTCTGTGCTTTTGATGTCAAATGTAAGCATCATATATTAATTAAATTTTGTGAATGTATCATATAGTACATATCTCCATTTCCAAACTATGGCATAGATTTTGGTGTGGGTGGTGTGGTCTGCTCATGCCAGGTGTGCACTCTAGTCCTTTGATCTCACTTCTTTATTCATCCACTTCCCAATTTGATAATGAGTGTATTTAAACTGTTAACCATGTACAAGAAACATATTGATTAACCACCTTTATTCCCAAAAAATATTGCAGTCAATTTATCCTTTATCTTAGTTTATATATTTCAGTTATATTTTATATAACTATACAGTTTCAGTGATATAATTTATTGAAGACACTTTCCCTCCTCTATTGTATCATCATGGCACCTTTGCAACAAATTAATTGGACAAGTGTAGTTTATTTATGGGAGTCCCTGCTTTGTTCCACTGATTTATGTATATATTGCTATATGCAAAATCTTTGATAAGGTTTTATGACAAACCCTTCTAGTTTTGTACTCACTACTATGCATACATTTACAAAAAGGTTTACTTTGGAGACAGTGCTGGTTTAATTATAGATCACTGAAATAAAGTAATATATATTTTGGTTTTTGGGTCACACACAGTGATGCTCAGGAGTTACTCTTGGCTATGCACTCAGAAATAGCTTCTGGCTTGGGGGACCATATGGGATGCTGGGGGATCAAACCGTGTCCATCCTAGGCTAGAGCAAGCAGGGCAAATACCTTACAGCTTTGTGCCACTGCTCTGACCACAACATAAATATTATATAAAATTTCTAAACTTACATTATAATAAAATGTATTTTTTCTTTTTCAGTGAATAGAAAATTTTAGTTTATAGTATAATACAGTTTATTATGTGTGTAATAGTATAATAGTATTGCCTCTCAAGAATAAAAAAAGTATCACTAAATACAATGTCTAAAATATGCTATCCTCTATTGAGCCTTCAGCAAATCATAATGTTTTTCATGATTAAGTGTCTTGCTTTGATTTTAATGATGGTTATGTATTGGTTACTGAAAATTGAGCATTGATGAAATTTGTTTAAATAAAACATTTCTGATTGATTTATTATTCTTTTCTTAAACTATATTTAACTTGAGATGTTTTAAAGTATAGTAGTAATTTTTTTCAACAGTGAGTCAATAGGGGCCTGAGCGATGGCAGAAGTTGTAGGGCATTTGCATGTGCTAAACTAGCTGGTGTCCCATATGGTTCCCCTAACCAGGAGTGATTTCTGAGCACATAGCCAAGAGTAACCACTGAGCATCACTGCTTGTGGCCCAAAACCGTAAAAAAAAGTGAGTCAACAACTCAAATTCTTTCGCTATTTTACTAACAGTATCTTCATCTTAAAAATCAATTTTTGGTGCAGAGTAGCTCTTGGAGTCCAGTTTAATTAGAGAACTTCTTTGAGTTCTTTTGAGGATCATGAATGCACAGATGGCTAAATATGAAGAAATGAGACCACACAATAAAGTATGGGAGAACAAGCTTTCTAAATTTTATCTCCAAGATAGGAGTTTTATAAGGGGTAAATGCCAGTCACATTATGAGAAGAATGTACGATTGACAAAGAACAGATACTTGTTGGTACACAGAAATACTAACAGTAGCCCTGTTTGATATATATAACAATTCACCTGGCTCTGGTGAAAAGAACTATATTGATTAAGAGTCCTGAGTTAAAAAGTAGAATGTTAGTTTTAACATCTCAAAAATATATCCTGCCCAACTAGTTTCAGAAGTACAGTTTTTTTTGGGGGGGTAGCAATGAGCTAAGCTTGCCTGACAGGTTTCTCATTTCTTCATGGAGTTTGTTTTGGTGTTATAGGAGTATGTAAAAGAGCGAGGATAAGGAAATTAAGATTTTATATCTAGTGGTTCAGTGCTACAACCTGGTCAATCATTTTTTATGTCAATTCTGAGCTGACAGAGAGAAGAAAATCGTTTTTAAGGGTCCTTGGTGCTGGGATTCTCTAGATGAAGAGAAATGTAGTCAAAGCTATATTTTGGCCTTTAAATACACATAGCAAAAGGGAGAGTAGACCAAATAAATGTGAAGAAAATATAATGTCAGAACCATAACATGAATCTCAAAAATATTTCTATGGAATTTCACCAACACTTTACTCAGGGGTGAGATTTCCACAGAGAAGCTATTTGTGAAAATCCCGTGGGGGTTATTTGAATATCCATCCGCCACTAATAATATAACCTCCATGTGGGCCTTCTGCCTGTCCTACTCATAGAAATATAGAAATTCTTATAAATGGTGCAACAACTTTCTTAGCTCACTCCTAAGAAGCAACTCTTTATCCCTTAAAGTCTAATTATCTTATTGCATTAATCCAGCAATCTCTTAGGCCCCAATATGTCTTATTCTCTTGCTCTTTTTACCATAACCATAGTGACCATTTCAATTGAAGTCTTAATGTCATCTATTAGGGTTTGAATTACAACTCCTGTTATTGTTGATAATTTTATTTCCTCTCATAGATCACAATTGTTCTTAATTATATCTAGAACGCACATCCTTTCCAAAGGTTTACAATTTATTTTGCTAGATATGTCAGCTGCATAATTATCTGTGACAACTAAAATTTTACAAACTTTATTTATTAAATAGAAAGACTTGAAACTTATATAGCTCCTTGACCCATGAGCTGCAAAATAGATGGGTATTATTAGACATGAAAACAACACAATTCTGTAGATTTCTTTTTATTTTCTTTACATTTCTGTAGATTTCTACTGGAGCTTCTAAGTAACTAGGTACATTGTCAATGAATAATGTGATTTTGAATGAACTTTTTCTTGAGCAATACATTTTAACAGCTTAAAATAGTATAGCAGCACATCTGTTTACAATATGATGTTTTTACATTTATAGAGCACAGCATATTAATTTAGCACAACTCTTACTGGGCCAAAGATTTTGAAAATATTAATTGAGCATTGGCTTCAACTTAAAATGACTAGAAGCATTAGTTTCCAAAGGGGGTCAGCTTGTTCTTTGAAGTTTGAAGATAGGCACTGACTTCTGAAGAACTAATTCTTCCAAGAGAAGACTGTTATGCCTACACTGATAATCTGTTATTTAGTATAGTCACCCTCACCAATAATCTTAGCTAAGTTTTGTTGCAGTTTCTACATCAGAATTTATTGTCTCATCTTGCAGTTCATAGAACTGGAAAAGCCTTTTTTTCTGACTTAAGAGAAGATTGTGTTTTGTTTCATCTTTGGGGGGGTTGGGTCACACCTGGCAGTGCTCAGGGGTTACACCTGGCTCTATGCTCAGAAATCACTTCTGCAGATTCGGGGGACCATATGGGATGCCCAGATTCAAACCACCGACCTTCTGCATGCAAGGCTAACTCCTTGCCTCTATGCTATCTCTCCAGTCCCCAAACTATTTTTTGGTGTTTTGTTTTATCTTCTATACAGAGTAATAACACTTTCTCAACATCAGCAGTGAGATTATTATTTTTTCTTACCATTCACATGTTCACTGAACTGGCACTTTCTGTTTCCTAAAATAACTTTACATTCACAGCTTGGCTCCTTATTGCAAGAGGCTTATCTTGGCTTTTGACACATTAAGTAAACCTCATCATTTCTAGTTTCATATTTAAAGTGAGAGACTTAAGATTGTTCCTTTCATTTGAAGAGTTTGTTGTTGTGGCTTATGCATAGCCTAATTTCAATATTTCTTTGCCTGCAGCCCTAGAAGAGAGATGTGAACAGCAAGTCATTAGAGCACTCAGAACACACATTCTCCAACTAAGCTGACCATCTCAGATGGGCATGGTTTGGAGCATTCAAAAAACTGAAATAGCAACATCAAAGAATATGGTCCCCTGAGCCTGCCAGGAGCGACTTCTGAGAGCAGAGCCAGGAATAACTCCTGAGCTCCACCAGGTAATCAAAACATCAACAAGAACAACAAAAACAAAAACAAAAACAGTTTGAAATACTGTGATAATTATCAAAAGTGACAAAGAGATTCCAAATAGGCACACCCTCTTGCAAAATTGTCACCAATAGATTGTGCATCCAGTGTTACCACTCCTTTAAATTTGTAAAAAGAAATTCAATTCCTACAAAGGTTAATCCATTGTATTACAATAAATTGTATATGTCTATATCATATAAAATATTAAGTAATATGTCTCCAGCTTCACTTATTTTTAATCACTTTATTTATAGATTTAATCACATGTGTATAATATTTACCCTTGTGATTTCATGTGCATAATTACCTCACTGTTGCATGACTACAATGTCTGAAACCTTTAACAATATTCTTATGTTATTCCCAGTCCACTGGCTGCTTTTGCCTATTCAGAAGTTTTTGTATTTTTATAAGGAGTTGTTACTTGTGTTTTCCACTTTTGTGGAAAAATCAATTAGATATTTTGGTAGATAATTTGTTCAGTATGACTTTTAAACCCTCAGTACTTCTGGTGGTGATGACTGAAGCATCATGACATTAAAATTTATGAAGGAAAAATCCAAAACAGAGTTGGGCAATTATTATGAAAATAGAAATTTTGCAAGTTTAATATTTCTTATTTATCACTAATGTTGATATGCAACAGCACATATGAGCTTCACCAAACAGTACAATGATACCTAGAATTCAAGGAGTTTGGAAAAATAGCACCAAGTCAATTGGTCAGTGCCATTGAACTATGTCATAATAGAAGACACTCTTTTACTACAATAATACATATTTTTCTTTTTCCTTTAAACTTTTTATTAATTTGATTAAATTAAACTAAAATAGTTTTGTCTACATAAATATTGTAATTATTTTTTACAAACACATGCATCTTCTAGGCTTTGAGTATGATATCAAAATACCTTCATAGAAGGAAGTCATTTTCTTTTTTGCTTTTTTTGTTTTTGTTTTTGGGCCACACCCAGTGACTCTCAGGGGTTACTCCTGGCTATGAGCTCAGAAATCACTTCTGGCTTGGGGACCATATGGGATACCGGGGGAATTCGTCCTAGGGTCAGTCCTAGGCTAGCAGGGACAAGGCAGAGGCCTTACCCCTTGCACCACCACTCCGGGCCCAGAAAGGAGTTATTTTCTACATAAAATTTTGTATATATAATGAGTTATCCTTTTAGTTTAGTTTAATTTTTTTTATTTGTGGGCCATATCCAGCTGTGCCCAGGGGCTATTCCTGGCTCTGCTTAGAAATTGCTCCTGACAGGCTCTTCAGGCCATATGGGATGCCCTGGATTGAACCTGTTGCCAGCTTATAAAGCTAACACCCTACCTGCTGAGAAAAAGCTCTGGCTCAACTGAGTTATTGTTTCACAATACTTAACAATGAAAAAATAGTAAGGACTGTATGAATATTTATTATTTGCTGAATGAGATAGAAAGAATATTGTTCAATTGCAATATATTTTCCTTTGAGCTAAAGAACCAAAAATTGGGGAGACAAAACAGTGCAAAAATTTCACACCCCTAAAAAGCAATTAAAATGTATTTCTTTTTCCTCCCTATCCCCTCACAAAAGTCACATTTAACTAAGATAGTTTAATATGCAAATAGTTTTATTCAATAAAACATTGTCTAATATATGGATGTGACAGATAAAACAATATGTTATAAAAATAGTTTTTAGAACTAGTCCATTAGATAGAAACAACAAAGGCACACATTAAAATTTTTTCTGGTTGGAACTTTGCCACAAGCATCTAATGAGGTGAAGAACTATTAAATGCTTAATTCAATAAAGAACTAGAAAGTTTCCGGAGAGATAGCATGGAGGTAAAAGCATTTGCCTTGCATGCAGAAGGTCGGTGATTCAAATCCCGGCATCCCATATGGTCCTCTGACCTGCCAGGAGCGATTTCTGAGCATAGAGCCAAGAGTATCCCCTGAGCATGGCCGGGTGTTAATCAAAAATCAAAAACTAAAAAAAAAAAGAACTAGAAAGTGAATGAGGAAAATGTCAATGAAACATTTAAACAGGATATATTTGATGTGATATAGATTTTTTTGAAATATAATAGTATAAATGATAGGTAAAAGTCAAAATCAATAAAGAAAGAATTGTGGCAGAACTCAAATTGGTTTACTTTTGGACTTTCTATGTTTTAGAGACAGATATCTATAATATTGTAAGCTCCTTTGTCTTCTATTAATTTTGACCAGAAAGAAAATCAGCAAGAAATCAGAGAAAAGGAAGGTGAAATATTTATTTCCTTCTCATCTGCAAATATTTTGTTACCTCACTAGTCTTGGCAACAACGTTATTCCCCCAGAAAAAATAATAGTTCCTTTCGGTTGGACCCTAGCTGGTATGGTCAGGTCTCACTGTATTTTCTTAATGCCATTTGTACTCCATGCCTTTGCATGGCCATGTCATATGCCTCTCAACTGGCAGTGGATTTAGGGATTTTATCATCATCTGTTGGTTCTGTAAACCTGCCAAGCCTATAAAAAATGTCCTTTCATTAAAGGATGCTCACTTTGACCATTTGTTAGAGACACTACTTCACTTCCAAGAGATGTCTGATAATCCCATTTATCTAAATAGACCTAGTATTTGTAAAAGATAAACTTTAAATGAATCACTGATGATTACTACCACAGAGAGATTATAATGAAGAGAAAAACAAGAGTTAGAATTTCTTCTTTCTGAAGAGAGAAGAGGAGACTAGGGACGTGGTTCAATATGTAGAGCAGATGACTTATGGGTATCAATGCCTAGACTTGATCTGGATGATCTCGTGTTCATATTCTAATATTCTCACAACCTGTATGAATTCTTGTATATCTGTATGTATGAAAATAGGCAATATACTTTTGCATGCTCACATCTAATAAAGCAACCTTAAAAAATAAAAAATAATTATACTTGCTATAAACATTTTTTTATTTTTCTGTTTTTAACAAATAATACTGTCTTTGAAACCGTAAGTTTCTTTTTTATTTTTATTTTATTTATTTTTGTTTGCTTTCGGGTCACACCCGGTGGCACTCAGGGGTTATTCCTGGCTTTTGTGCTCAGAAATCGCTCCTGGAAGGCACGGGGACCATATGGGATGCTGGGATTTGAAACATCGTCTGTCCCAGATCAGCTGCATGCAAGGCAAACTCCCTAACACTGTGCTATCTCTCCTGGCCATCTTTTTTTAAATACTCAGTAGTTTCTTGAAAATAGAGACATAAAAACTATGGATTTTGCTTATGCATGTTACCCTGCCATCCCAGATAACAATTGCCTCCACTGACATCATTGGGACTATTCTAAAACAGGAGGGAGAGCCCCTTCATTCTAGGTGGGCCCCATGAACCTGCACATATACCCTGAGCAATATCACAGCGCCTTTTTGACCAGTTGTCTGTTACTCACCCTCCCATTTGAGGCTTATATCTGAAATATATCACTGGGACTATTCTGGAAAGGAAGGCAAAGATTTTTTATACCAAGTAGGTCCCAACAGCCTCGGTATCTGACCTGAGCCATTTTAAGGGACCTCACTAAAGCTTCTAAAGCAAACAACTGCATATGCAGCCACATAACAGATACACTCACCAAATTACAAACTCTTTATGTTGCTATTCATTATTATATACTCTGTAAAAAAATCCAACACCAATTCCAACACAAAACCTGGGATAAGATGATAATGCTCCTTCTACAGCAACCCAGCTTAATGCGTGTATGCAAGTGCGTGAGTGTGGACACACATATGGCTATGTGTTTTTACTTGTCTACTAGGGCTCATTTTCCCAGCAGACTATTACATGGATCCAAGGTGTCTCAAAAAACAGAATTACTTCTTTCTTTTGTCTTTTGTTTTCTTTTTTTCTTTCTTTTTTCTTCTTTTATTTTTTTTCTTTTATTTGCTTTTCCTTGAGGGGGCATACACAGTGGTATTCTTTTTTCCTTTATTTTCTTTTACTTGTTGGGGCATATTCAGTGGTACTCAGGAGTTACTCCTGGTTTTGTATTCAAGGCTTACTCCTGACAGGCTCAAGGTGTCATACAGAATGCCAATAATAGAATTTAGATCACCTTCATTCAAGGCAAGTGCCCTATACCCTATATTATTTCTCTCATCCCTCAATTTTGTAATTTAAAAATTTTGTAATTTAAAACACTTAATCTTCAGGGATTACCTAAAACCAGACATTCTAAAATCTGGACCCTAAGAATGTCTTAGATGCATACATTCTTTCTATTTACATAAACTGCCTATTGCAAAGTCTAGACATATTTTCATGGCAATAATAGATTTCTCCAAGTCCCTTAACAAAGTCTTGATTCTGGCTTTTTCCTAAACCACAGTACAGTGAGTCCTGAACTTTAAAAACTTTTTCTTTGCCAGATTAGAAATTCTATGTTATAACCCACAGAAATTCAGAGCACTTTAATGTTGAATATAAATTTTAAACTAACATTCAACATTTCCACCTATAATTTAGTGACTGTAGTAGTTTATTCCTTATCTTTTTTCATTATGGAGATTTTATTTGTACTAATCTCTAGAAATGAATGTTATCACTTTAAACCTAAGTCTTTGAATAAATCACTACAAAGCTTTTGCTTCAGGAACCTATATTTTAGCCCAAATTATTTTAATCCATTTGTTTAAAATATATTGCTGTTGGATAGCTCTGGCAGTATTACAGGATCGCTTTGAATCCACTCCAGGAAGTGGGAAACACAAGCAGCATATGATGAAATATGAAGAAACAGAGACCACACATTTCTTATGTGGGAGAACAAACATGTTCTAAATTTAATCTCCAAGCTTGAGGTTTTTATAAGGCATAATTGCCAGTCACAGGTATGAGAAGAATGTTCCAATTGACAAAGAACAGATACTTTCTGGTACACAGAAACATTAACAGTAGCCCTCTTTGATATACATCACAATTCGCTTAGCTAAGGGGATACACAGCTCTGATAAAAAGGACTATATTGAGTAAGAGTCCTGAGTTAAAAGCGAGAATGTTAGTTTTAACATCTCAAAACAAATCCTGCCCAGATAGTTTTAGATGCAAAGATTTGGGGGGGGGGGGGTAGCAAGAAGCTAAGTTTCCCTGAAAAGATTCCCATTTCTGCAGGAAGACTCTTATTTTGTATTAGGAGTAGGTGAAAGGCCGGGCTAAAGAAATGCAGATAGGAGTTAGCCCAGTCCACAGCTAATCTCTACAGGCCAGCTGTGTACTGTCCCTGCCCTGGAATTTGTTTACTTCAGGCCTGTGCTTGTCATGGCTGTGTTTATGTTAGTTCTAAAATCCTCAAGCAAGCACCATGCATAAGTCAAAACATAGTTAATTCTAAAGGAATAAACCACATTTCAACAGTATAAGGAGCAGATAATCGAATCTTAGAAGGAATATAATTAAGGATTTAACTGAATAGAACACATTAGCCTTGTTCTTAAAAGTTAGTATGGGGCCAGAGATAATAGTGTGAGGAAGGTGCTTGAATTGTAAATGGCTAACATGGTTCAGTCCCCTATACACATAAGCACTTCTATGAGTGATCCCTGAGCGCTGCCAGGTATGCACTATGATCACCCAAAAAGGGCAAAAACGCTAGAATACAAAATAGGAAAACAGAGTATCTGGCAATTCAAATGTCAGAAGCCTGCAGTTTGGAACACTTTGGTATATCAGGTATAACGATTAATGTCTTAAAATATTTGCATATCTGCATATGCTACCAGTGTTGGTCTATACCTAACCAAAATAAAAAAATTAAATGTGATCAAACTACAAATTGAGAAATAACACTGTGGTCAGATGAGTGAAATACTAATAAGATTATAACTAGCATTTTTACTGAATTCAAGAACACTCAGTGTATTAAATGATGGCCTGGTTATATTCATTGGTAATGTAAGTGAATAATAGTAACTTAATAACAATTCAAACTGATTTATTTTGGGAAAAAATGCAGCCTGCAATTGAATTTATCATTCTTTTTATTTTTCACTTGTTACTCACATTTGTTTGTTTGTTTTGGCTTATTGAGCTTGAGAATCTTAAATGTTTCTTCTTGGAAAAATTTGAGTAATCTATATGGACAAATGAACCAACTGCTGGTTAAAAAGGGCCAACAGGGGCCGGAGAAATAGAATGGAGGTAGAGTGTTTGCCTTGCATTCAGAAGGATGGTGGTTCAAATCCCGGCATCCCATATGGTCCCCCGAGCCTGCCAGGAGCGATTTCTGAGCATAGAGCCAGGAGTGACCCATGAGTGCTGTCCTGTGTGAGCCAAAAACCAAAAAAAGGGGGGGCTGACAAAGCGTATGGCCTAAATGAAGGCCTGAGGTCCGAGACAGCCCATGGGCCCAAGGTTAAAAGGGGACCATAAAAGCCTAGAGCCTGGGGAGGCCTGGACAGCCCCGGGCCCCATATGGAAGCCCAGGAACCTGGAAAAGCCCATTAACTCAATAAAAACCATGAAACATACTTCAGAGAATGCAAAAGCAAAGCGGTTTTAATCCAAGCTTTGGGGCTCCAGGAGACAGCCACGTGGACTAAAACCAGGAGCTCCGGGTTGCTGGAGGTGGCTTCTGTCCTAGAGCATCAGTGGGATTTCAATGAATCCACTTCATGGAGAGTGGATTGCACGGATGGTGAAATATAAAATATAAAATAACGAAACCACACACAGAGTATGTGGGGTCGACACATCTTCTGTCAGGAGTGCTACAAGTTTAATCTTTAAGCAGGGGCTTTATATGGGGCAAAGCCAGTCATAGGTATAGAGTAGAATGTTTACAATCATAAATGTAAAAGCAAAGTTTAAGAGTAAACAATACTATTTTTTTTCAGGCCACACCCGTTTGATGCTCAGGGGTTACTCCTGGCTAAGCGCTCAGAAATTGCCCCTGGCTTGGGGGGACCATATGGGACGCCGGGGGATCGAACCGCTGTTGCGATCTTTCCTTGGTTAGTGCTTGCAAAGGCAGACACCTCACCTCTAGTGCCACCTTGCCGGCCCCAGTAAACAATACTTAAGCAATGGACCTGAGTCATAGGATTCTGAGTTATCAAAGAGAAGGTTATAACTCATGGCAGCTCTTTGCAAGCTTACTTCAAATGCAAAATCAAGTATTATTAGGAAGTAGAAAATATCATGGTCTGCACTGAGCTGGGCTCTGTCGTTTTAGAGGTCAAGTAAAGGAAAGAGCCAAATCACCTAAGGTGTGGTTCCTTTTTTCCTGAGAAAAGTCAATAGCCCAGGATCTGTATTCTGGCTAAGCTCTTGATTATCAGAAACTGAACCTGCAAGGACATATTTGAAAAAGAGAAAAAATTCCTGGCATCCCATATGGTCCCCCAATTTTCCAGGGGCGATTTCTGAGCAGAGAGCCAAGAGTAACCCAAAAACCAAAAAAGAGAAAAAATATTGTCTTTGCTTTCAGGTGCTAAATATGATCCAGAAAAGGAGTTATCTTAGTAAGCTTTGGTGCTGGAATTTCTGAGCCAAATTATTTGATAGAGGCCATAATTTTGCCTGAGATTTTACAAATGAGAGAGAGCCAAATAATAACAGAAAATGTAATACTAAGCATGGATTTATTTCTTTAGGAATTCCTCAACTATCCATGCAGGGTAAAAGGCATTCACAGCAGGCCTTTTAAGAAGCCCCGTGGGGGTTATTTCAGTTCTCCACACCAGGAAAATCTGGGGATATTTCCCCTAAGTTTATGTATGCTGTGGCACCGAGTAGTCTAGGGAGGTGTCTTTTATAGGTTCAACGGATCTTAGGCCTATCCCTATTCTAGGTTTAAACAGTGTCCAATCAGATGGCAAGCTTGTCCATTCCCAGGCCCAAATATGTCAAGCTCCTCTTAAGAGGGGAGTTGGCTAATGGCAGCAGGCCTTGATGCTCAAGGTGAAATACCAGATCAAGGGAGATCAAGAAGGTGGAGTGGAGAAAGACTTAACAGCCAAATCTAGTCAAGATGGGGGTGGAAAAGGAGCTTAATAGGCATCTATCACATATCTAAGTTATTATGTCTATTTTATAAATTTTCCCTAACATGCTATTATCACTACCTGAAATATAATTCTAATTAACAATGGTAACTGAAAACTACCCTGATTATAGCACTAATTCTCTGGATTTATTAAGATTTTTAATAACTAGTTTGCATCACAGTTTAATTTAATGTGGAGTATTATTGTGAATTTTGTAGAAGAAAAATATTGAAAGAATGAAAAAAAGAAAAATACAGTATTTTAGGGACTGATATTATAGTGCACAGTGTAGGGTAATTGCCTAGTATATAGCAGGCCCTGTTTTAATTTGCAGCCCCACCAATTGGTCTCTCAGCCCTACCTACCTTGACCCACTTTCTCCTTCTTCAGGAGTAATTCCTGATGGCAGAACCAATATTAAGCCCTAAATATTACTCTGTGGCTGAAAACAAAAACAAACAAAAGCAAAAAACAAATATAGTACTTTTAGACAGTACTCTTAGGTTTATCATGATAATTTCTAGAATCATTACTCAGCAACAATGATCTAAAGAGATCATGTTTTCTAGAAAACTCTGAGCTTCGGGACCTTGACTGTACAGAATATATATTTTTGTCTTGGCAAAATACCTTTATTTTCCTAACTAAATAGATTCTTTTGCAGTTTATATCAGAATTGAATCAGTAAAATCCTCAGTTAATAATAGTATGCCGAAGAAACAAATTTCTTATCTACAATTAAAAATGGTATAAAAATAAGACTAGACTAAAATAAGTTTAATGACTTCAGAAAGTATATTACTAATGTGATTATTGTTGCTAAGTTACTTTTAAAGTAATAATTACAGAGAAAATATTTAATGAGACCTATAGATATGTTGTGTCTTACAAAAAAGTTTTTATGATTCTAAAAACTTGTTAAACTTGGCATTTAGGAGATGGCCTCAACAGGATTCCAAATCAAAGACTCACCTAATTATTCCAGAATTAATATTTTGTTTATTTTTGTTGTTGATTTGTTTCTGTGCCATACTCAGTGGTGCTCTAGGATTACTCCTGGCTCCGTATTTAGAAATTACTCTTGGAGTAATTTGGAGGCTCAGGAGACCAAATAAGATGTCAGGGATTGATTTCTGGTTGGCCATGTGCAAGGCAAACACCCTCCCCGCTATGATATTATTCTGGACCCCAATTTTACTTCTTTGTAAAACATAAATGTAATATTGAGCATAGATGGGAAAATGTGTCAAACATAGGAAATATATATCAGGAGAAACAAGGAACATGATGATAAAATGTTAAAGGGGATGTTTGTGTTTGGGGAGCACACCCAGTGACACTCGGGTTTTACTCCTGGCTCTGTGCTCAAAATTTGCTTCTGTCTTGGGACTAGATGGGACACTGGTCCATCCTACGGCAGCCACGGCCAAGGCAAGTGCCATACTGCTGCACCACTGCTTTGGCCCCAAGGAAGTGCTTTCTAAATAAGAAAAATAAATAAAAATAAAAATAGGAGACAAGTAGGATAAGAAAAATAGATTATTCTTTCAATGAAGGCTGTACTAAGCTCTACTGTATCAGGAAAATCATTCCACCTGCCTTAGGTCTATTTAAGTATTTGTATGCACTATACAAGACAAAAATTACTAATCTAGAATTTTTTAATAATTTGTGCAATCAGTTTTGTTTAGATTACGGTTCATGTGCTTCAGGTCTGTATAGGTATAATGATTATGAAAATCATAAGTCAGATTAATTTTGTTAATAAAAACAGAAGTAAATTCAAGCATCTTTTTCAAAAGCAGCTATATCTGACAATTTCTTCAAAATAGTATATAAAGCAGGTATAGTAGCAAAATTTTTTTGATACAAAATTAACTTTTCTATCATTGGTTTTGAGAAAGGACAGTCCTATGTAAGCTATCTTTCCCTAAAGATTGACTTTCAAATTTAGATTAACGGTACGGAGTTTCTTTTCAAAATTTTTCATTATCTAGTAATAGCAGAACACAATAACAATCTTACATCCATTTGTTTTTATATTTAGAAGGCTTTGTTTCCTACAGCATATAATACAGCTAAGAAAATGGCAACTGCCTTTTTTCTGGTGCCTTGTATTTTCTCTTAAATTTTCCATCTTTGGAGAATTATTCATGTCTTTCAAATGTTTGAACTTATACTCCTTTGTGCATTTTTAATTTCTTTTTAATTTTATTTAAACACGTTGATTACATACATGATTGTGTTTGGGTTTCAGTCATGTAAAGAACACCACCCATCACCAGTGCAACATTACCATCACCAATGTCCCAAATCTCCCTCCTCCCCACCCAACACCTGCCTGTACTCTAAACAGGCTCTCCATTTCACTCATACATTCTCATTATTAGGACAGTTCAAAATGTAGTTATTTCTCTAACTAAATTCATCACTCTTTGTGGTGAGCTTCCTGAGGTGAGCTGGAACTTCCAGCTCTTTACTCTTTTGTGTCTGAAAATTATTATTGCAAGAATGTCTTTCATTTTCCTTAAAACCCATAGATGAGTGAGACCATTCTGTGTTTCTCTCTCTCTCTCTGACTTATTTCACTCAGCATAATAGATTCCGTGTACATCCATGTATAGGAAAATTTCATGACTTCATCTCTCCTGACAGCTGCATAATATTCCATTGTGTATATGTACCACAGTTTCTTTAGCCATTCGTCTGTTGAAGGGCATCTTGGTTGTTTCCAGAGTCTTGCTATGGTAAATAGTGCTGCAATAAATATAGGTGTAAGGAAGGGGTTTTTGTATTGTATTTTTGTGTTCCTAGGGTATATTCCTAGGAGTGGTATAGCTGGATCGTATGGGAGCTCGATTTCCAGTTTTTGGAGGAATCTTCATATTGTTTTCCATAAAGGTTGAACTAGGCGGCATTCCCACCAGCAGTGGATAAGAGTTCCTTTCTCTCCACATCCCTGCTAACACTGTTTATTCTCGTTATTTGTTATGTGTGCCATTCTCTGTGGTGTGAGGTGGTATCTCATCGTTGTTTTGATTTGCATCTCCCTGATGATTAGTCATGTGGAGCATTTTTTCATGTGTCTTTGGCCATTTGTATTTCTTCTTTGTCAAAGTGTCTGTTCATTCCTTCTCCCCATTTTTTGATGGGATTAGATGTTTTTTTCTTGTAAAGTTCTGTCAGTGCCTTGTATATTTTGGTGATTAGCCCCTTATCTGTTGGGTATTGGGTGAATAGTTTCTCCCACTCAGTGGGTGGCTCTTGTATCCTGGACACTATTTCCTTTGAGGTGCAGAAGCTTCTCAGCTTAATATATTCCCATCTGTTAATCTCTGCTTTCACTTCCTTGGACAGTGCAGTTTCCTCCTTGAAGATGCCTGTAGTCTCAGTGTCCTGGAGTGTTTTGCCTATGTGTTGTTCTATATATCTTATGGTTTTGGGTCTGATATGGAGGTCTTCAGTCCATTTGGATTTTACCTTCGTACATGATGTTAGCTGGGGGTCTAAATTCAATTTTTTGCAAGTGGCTATCCAGTTGTTCCAACACCACTTGTTGAAGAGGCTTTCCCTTTCTGGAGAACTGAACCAAAAGCTTTACTTATTCTGTCACTTTTGAGGGCTCAATAGTTCTGTACATAGATATTTAAAAGCCATAAAAATAAAAGAAATTAACACATGGATAATTACTTATTGATATCTTATAAAACAGCTACCTCAAAGAATAGAAAACAAAATTCAGGTGATATTTACCAACATCCCCATCAAATACATCAGCTCTCTTAATTTGATAATATAAATTTCAAAATTTCCATTAGTGCAATCAATATTGCTTTAAAATACTTTATAATTTATATTGTTAATTAATATCAAATAAAAGCTAAGTAATACTTCACAGTGAATTGATAACCAGTGAGGTAAAAATCATATATCATATCACCTTTGACAGTGATGTTAAATTTCCTCTTCAATTAATATATATGCAATAGGGTTGAGTTGTATAGTTAGGATAATTATTTTACTCTTCAATATTTGAGATATTTGCATTCTCAGGAGTTATTTGTAATAGAAGCTCAATTTGAGATTATTAATGTAAAAGTAGGTTATATGAACCAAATAGAGGTTTAAGGTTTTTTTTAGCATATGGCTATGAAATATTATCCAAATACCAGGAAATTATCACATAGAAACAAATATACTCTAGGGAAGACGGGCAGCCCTGTGTGTGCATGCTGCTCTGCGTGAAACTCGCCCTCCCAGGGTCAGGCCGCGGGAATCTGAGAAGGACCGGAGCGTGCAAGGCCCACAGCAAAGGGGCCACAAAGCAAAATAAAACAATAACAAAAAACCAAATATACTCTAATTTTGAAGGGTTTATTATTTAAAAATAAAATATCTTAAACGGCCTCGGTAGATAGTACATATACATCAAGGATCTTTTAGCAGTATATCAATTCTAACATTGGAAAACTGTGGAAACTATGAAATTAATTCTGCCAAGTAATGTTTACTTACAATTAAATCTGATCAAACACATGCAAATTACAGATTTGACTGTTTTACAAATGATTTCATTCACAAAATAGGCAGAACTTTAAGATGGAAGTTAATTTAGTGTATCCTGACATGCTATAAGAATTAATAAATCACACAATTTGGAAAATTATTAGCAACACAGTTTCTACTCTCTTGGGTATGAAAAGGTAAATAAAGCATATTTAAAATTGAGCATGAAAGCACAGCTGAAAAAATGGTGGGAACTGAAGCATGTCACCTGATATGATTCTCTCCTAGTATAAGTAATAATCTGTTCAGTTAATAAGAAAAAGGATTGTAACCAAATCATTTAAAGCATTTGTTCTTATTCATATTTTTAGTATCACTATAATTAGTATTATTATTTATTATATTATATCAGTGTGGTCTGCTGTTCCTGTTATTACAATATAAAGTCTACAAAATTGTACTTGTAGGGGCTAGAGTGGTGGCACAAGCAGTAAGTTGTCTGCCTTGCACACACTAGCCTAAGATGGACGTCGGTTCGATCTCTTGGTGTCCCATATGGTCCCCCAGCCAGGAGTAAACCCTGACCATCACCAGGTGTGTCCCCCTCAAAAAAAAATTGTGCTTGTAGATATTATGTCTTTCAGTCATTTGAAAGTAAACAAATGTCTTTCCCCTTCAAAAACTTTTAAAAATACAAAACAAGATGCAGCACTAAATCTATAAAATACTTTTCAAAGAAAAATCATGTAACAAATAGCTTTAAATCATCTGTTATAAAAAAGGTGTAATTCTGAAATCATAATGAACCAAAGATGTTTTCTAAATTTCTCTGTGAAATTTTCTAATGGAATAGATGAGTTTCAAACGAGCCACGTGATTTTGAAGTGATGATTTTGTATGTGCACCTGGAAACTCAGGTGTAAAATGAAAACCACTAAGCAGCAAACATATTTCAGATGTAAGGTGTAAAATTCTTTTAAAATATGGTAACATTTTATACTTAATGTTTATTCCTAAGGATAACCTGTCTTCACTTTAAAAGCTGTTATTTCTAACACAGGTACGTAGATGGTATTTCAGGTTTCTGGACATTAGAATCTCTGTTTACTATCATCTTATGGGCTCAAAAGGAGTCAGCTACTATATGTTTCTCATTCAAAACTAGCAAGCTGCAGAGATGGATAAATCTTAAAAATGTACAATTGTGAAAATTTAAAATATTTGTAAATAAACTAAAACTATGCGGTATTCTGAAACAAGCACTGGTCACTTTGATTATTTAAAGAATAATCCAAATGAAAAGATATCAAATTATTAGAATAAATGAACCTTTAACGATGAACATTTATAAGAATTCATGATCATCGCAACTGGCAGAATACTGGTTGTACAGTTCTTTGAAGCAAGCAATGAAGTCTGCTTGTTTACTAATAAGCAGCTTACAAGAAAGAAGTCATACTTAACTTCAGGTATAAATGAACTAAAGAATTAACATTGTGAGCATTAACAACCAACGGAACTGCAGACAAAAACTATTCATGAAGTTCTTCTGAAGCAGTGGTGGAGTCGTTGGTTGTCCCTGTAATGCTGACTTATAAACAAGAAACCTACATTTAAAGAATGTTTTAAAAAAATAAACTTCAAATTACAGAAATATCTAAAATTTAAAAATGCACAACTGGGATTATTTATTATCATTATAACTATGGACGAAGACAGTTCACACAGTTCTCTGAATGAGGTACTGAAATATTTTTGTTGATAACACATCAGCTGTATTAAAACAAAGCAAAAAATAGAACCATCTTAACTTTAATGCTTTAAGGGAACAAAGTACAAGTTCTAGTGTTAGGTACATCTTAAGAATGCATGACTGTGAATATTTAAAACCACTACATTTATAGGTGAAAATTGTTCATGCAGTTCTGAAGCAGTTACTAAAGTCTTTGTCACTAAACATGGCTTACAAATAAGAAACCAGTTTAAGAATGATTTAAACAAATTGAAAACTTTAAGAAAGATAGATTAAATTTAACAATGCACAACTGTGAACAAGACAACTAGCATAACTGTGACTGAAGATTGTTTATGCATATTTTTCTGAAGCAGTATAACAGTATCTGCATGCAACTGGCCTATAGACAAAAAATCAACGATTTAAAGAATGTCTTAAATGAACAACTTGCAAATTCTAGGAATGGATGAACTTCAAAGAAAGGCTTGGTTTGAGCATTTTCAATTGTCACAAGATGGTTGAAGTCTGTCTCTACAGTTCTGAAATGAGATTTAAAATATATTATTTCAAAATAAACAATTAAGAATAAAGCTGGCAAATGCCACTTATCTACCAATTTGTGCATCTCAACCATAAACATAGCTTTTCCATTTGAAACCACACAACAGAAAACAAGACACAAATTTTCCTTATATAGTTTGATACTACAGCAGAAGGTGCAATATTACCAGTGTTGTGGAGCTAAGTTATGCTGAAATTATATTATTTATACCAAGAAAATGGTTATCTACAACCTCTTGATGTATGAAATAAGACTTTTACGTTTGGTAAAAGCAAATATGTTCTAATTACATGCTATAACTTATTGTTTTTGGATTTTGGGCCACACCTAGTGATGCTCAGGGGTTACTCCTGGCTCTGTGCTCAGAAATCGCTCCTGGCTTGGGGGAACATATGGGACGCAGGGGGATCGAACTGCGGTCTGTCCTAAGTTAGTGTGTGCAAGGCAGACACCTACCGCTTGTGCCTCCCTCTTGCCCATACATCCTAGAATTCTTTTGTTGTGATTCATACCTAAGAAACTTACTTACTTGTAAGTTGTCTCATCAGCTTAATTCCCAGCGAGAGGTTGGTTTTCCTGCACATTACACATTGGCATTGAAGTCCAGTCATAAATGTAGTCATATTTATAATTCAAGTTTTGGAAAAGACTCTGGAATAGTTGTCTAAGATACTCGTAATCTGGGGTTTCTTCAAAACCCAACTCACGACAATAGTTTAAGTATATGGCAAATTCTTTAGGAATGTCTTTACACAAATCTTCAATGGGAATTTCAATCTTCTTTTCTTTAATACGATCCCACTTTTGTTTCATTGAGGCAGCCACTAATCCTTGCCATGGCAGAATGCTTCCATTAAAATATATCAAAACATATCCTAATGCCTCCAAGTCATCTCGGCGACTTTGTTCAGTACCACAGTGAGTATTAATGCTAGCATATAGGGCAGTACCAACTAGATATTGAACTTCTCTACAAGGTATATGTTGTTTTGATTTTTCTCTGTACTTCTTTGCCAAACCCAAATCCACAAGATATAATCGGCTAAATTTTGAGTAAGGCTGATCTGGAGAATTTACCTTTCTCCTTTTCCTCTTCTGAGTGTCCTTACAAAAATTAGAGAGGTAGCAGCTAGGACCCATTAGGAAGTTTTCTGGCTTAATGTCTCTGTGTATGAAATCCTTACTATGCAGATATTCAAGTCTACTTATCATCTGATCAGCTAACATAAGTATCGTTTTCATAGAGAACTTTCTTGAGCAGATATTGAAGAAATCTTCTAAGCTGGGTCCAAGAAGGTCCATGGCCAATGCATTCTGATGTTTTTCCTCGCCATACCACAACAGACGAGGAAAACCAGTGCCCCCCTGGAGAAGCCGGTAGAGATTACTTTCGTTTAACAACTGGGGGTACTTGGTTCTCTTAGATTCTAATTTCACTGCCACTTCATTGTCATTAGTGATGTCAATAGCACAATAAACCTCTCCAAAGGAGCCAGAACCAAGCATTTTTAATAGTTTATATTTCCCTCCAATAATAGTTCCATATCTTCTGTCTTTAGTGGCTGCCATTTCCATAGCGCACAAGAAATATAACAGCTGGGGTCAACTCAGCTACTAGGAATACTGTAGGAGAAGCCGCCTCTGGGGTTGCTTAACTAAAAAGTACCGAAGAGGGTGGCACGAACTTAACTAAACTTAACTAAACTTAACTTAACTTAACTAAAAAGTACCGAAGAGGGTGGCACGAAGAGGGTGGCAAAACTCTCAAGAGTTTTGATAAGTTTTAGTTAATGGGAGCTTGATCAGTTCCTCCCCAGAACCGGTTGCAGTTTTTTTCTCGAGGTTACAAGAGTCCGCCACTTAATTGTGGGCAGCAGCCGCTTTGCCTAGCTTCTGCAAAATAAAAATTCAAGAACGGAAGAGTTACTGACATCATCACCATGGCACTCTATTTTCCAGCTAACCAAAAGTATTCCCCCAAGCCCCGGAGAGTCACTTCACAAAGCAAAGTACAGTAGAAAAAATGATTACCAGTATTATTTCTGAAGACTTACTATAAAAGTTCTGAACTGGTACCAGGAAATGGTTGCCAATGCGCACTAACCCTCCGATCGACCGTACCAAAATGAGTGATAAGTTAACGGAAAAAAATACAACTGCGCATGCGTAATAAAACCCACTATTCACCCCACGTGCGCTTTTCTACAGGCCCAAGCCTCATCGTCAAAGACGACTAGTTCTGCTTCCGGTTTGTAGGTTACGTCTGATCATTAACGGAAAAATATACAACTGCATGCGCAGTGTTGAAAGTAAACACTTTGATATTATAATTGTGATAGAGAAAATGTGATAAAGCTGAAAAAAACTAGAGATAAATTCTGGAATTGTGTTTTCAGATATTAATCCAAGATATTCCTGAAAAGCTATTGGAGTCAAGAATTAGTAGCACTTCTACTCCCATGGATTGAATTTTGCCTTTTTCACTATCAAATCAAGTAGTCATCCTAATTCAATATGTTTATAAATGGTTCTATATACTCCATCTATCCGAAATACTTAATGTAATTTCTTGCTTATATATTTGTTTGCAACCTTTACTCTTCTAAAACCTCTCTTAGACAATTTATTCCACAAGTTAGCAAAGAGAAATCCATTATTATTATATTTGAATCAATGATACTTTATTATGAAGAATTTAATTTATTGTTGCTTAATTTTTCTCATTATCTAAAATTCTGTAAACAAAAATATAAATACAAAATTTTTGTTTTGGGTATTTTAGTTTGGAGGGTCATTCACACTCATCAGCGCTCAGAGTATTCCTGACTCTGTACTAAGGAATCACTCCTGGAAGTGCTCAAAGAAACATATGGGGTGCTGGGGATCAAACCTTGTGTGAGGCAATGGCTCTACCTGTTGTACTATCATGCTCCTAAATAAAATATTTTAACCAGAAAAACACAAAACTTGTATTTATCATACTTTAATTAATACTATACATGTAAAGAAAAATAGCTGAAACAGTTTGGTTTTTGTTTGTTTGTTTTGCCGGGCCACACCTGGTGGTGCTCAGAGGTTACTCCTGGCTTTGCACTCAGAAATCGCTTCTGGCAGGCTTGGGGATGCCGGGATAAAACCTGGGTCCGTCCTGGGTCAACTGCATGCAAGGCGAATGCCCTGCCACTGTTCTATTGCTCCGGCCCCATGTTGAAACAATTTGGAATGGCTTTGGAGCAACAGCAAATTGTGCTATACATGAAACGAAATAAAGTTCAGTTTCCTGCAGTGTAACTAAGTGAGCAATATTGCCCCTGAGGGAACTTAGAACATCCAAGGATGTTCTAGTAGTAAGATGAGTTGCAACTGAGATGCAATTTGTTCGCTTAAAGAAGGTAGATTTTGGTGCCAGAGATATGGCATAGTGGGGAGGGTATTTGCCTTGCATGTAGTCAACTTTGGTTAGATCCCCAGCATCTCCTATGGTCTCCTAGCCTGCTATGCATAATTTCTGAGCTCAGAGCCAGGAGTAACAACTGAGCTTTGCTGGGTGTGATCCATAAAACCTCCCCAAATTAGATTTCTAGCGTGGGGAGCACCGTGTGATTTTTGAAGAGAGAATGGTAGGCCATTCCCATGTTTGGGAACCTACAAGTTACATAAAAAGTGGAAAAAAATGTAAGAAATTCCGGTATGTACTTAAATATGAAAAAAGATGAAATGATACATTTGAAGTACTATATTGATTGAAGTTTGTCTCAAGGAGAGGCATCGATACAAAACATTTTCTTTCATCTATTAGATGTAAGGAAACATTACCGGAGCAACCGAAAACAACAAACATAACCCAAGAACTGGTCTATAGAACTAAAATCACCGGGTTAATTGATGGGAAAATAATTAAGGGATACACACTGGTGGAAGGTCTGGTGTTGGAACATTGCATATATGAAATTCTATCAAGAACAGTATTGTTAACCACATTGCCTTAAGTTTTTTTTAAAGAAGCAGAAGCTCTGGTATAAAAATACTGATATTACCAAGATTCTGCTTAAAATGGCTATTTTCTCTTCTCTTCCTAGCTTCTCGGTAAATAGTCGACATGTGATAATGATAAGCCTTTTCTAAAAATTGCTTCAGATAGAGTTCTGTTGCATTCTAAGTCCACAGAACTTAATGTAATGACTAGTTATCGCTAGGTTACAAATGTCCAGGCTCTTTACTAATTGCCAGGCAATTCTGAAGAGTCCTTTTAGGTTTGTTCATGGGCTGGGTTTTAGGTTTGCTTGAAACTGTGCTGGAGTTCACGTCACTTTGATCAACCCTGAATACTTAATCCCCTTCCAGGGAAACTATCTTCTCAGAACTTCCTTGAAAACACTTTTTTGTGGATTTCTTTCCTAGAAAATCACACCTATAGCACTTAAAATATTAATAATGTACACCTTTATTGTAGTAAATCTGAATTGCTAGGGTAGATTTTGCTAGGGTATTGTTGTGTATGTAAATATTTTAGGGGATTATTATGTTACTCACCCTAACCTGATTGGTGATTGTGCCCTACCTTAGGGTGTGACATGGCGTTCTGCCCCCACCCTAGGGTAGTACCTGATTCTGCTTCCACCATTGGTTGGTATCTGATCCCACCATTGGGTGGTACCAGATTCTGGGGGATAAAAACAAGGGTCTGTGGAAGGCGGGGGGGCTTTTTTGCTGGAACTGAGGCTGAGTCTTTGGACTTCAGTCTTGTCCACCGAATAAAGCTAATATTTCCACAAGCCTGACTGTCTGCGAGCTGTTTACCCACCGTTTTACCTCAGAACCCTCAGCTAGACAGGGTGGCAGGCACGTGCTCCAAGCTGGAAGAGAAAGGCCTCATCCTCCATCCCTCCATCAGTCAACCTCTTCAGGGACTGACTTGCAACAGGGTATGATTTTTGTTATTTTTACTGATGCCCGAATTTAAAATTTTATGTATTAAGGTATTAATATATTATAATCCGGGAATACATCAAAATATTTTATGAGTTTAAAAGCCCTTTTCTCTGAACTTTAAAAATCAGTTACTGCATTCTACTTAAACTTACTAAAGATTTGATATAAGTAATAACTATTATTTTTTATCCTGAATCTGGAAGTTCAGAGTTTTTCTATAATATTTTTATGGATTCCTATGAGAAGTTGGTACTAGGGAAATGCTTCTGGTGTTCAGGGATCCATGTAGTTGCTGGAGATCTAACCCAGGCCTCCTGCATTCCAAGTATGCACTGAATCCTGTTGAACTAGCTCTGGCTCCTTAACCATTTATTTCTTTGTTTTGGCTGTTATAATTTAAAAAATCTTAGAATTTGTTGGCAAAATAGAATCTATTTCTCACAGTTCTGAAGACTAGTATATTAAAGATCCAGGTGCCAGCAGATGTAGATGTAATGGGAACTCACTTCTTTAGTCATGCATGGTCATCTTCTTACTTTGTGATTACATGGCAGGGAAGAGAGGAAACTTTCCTCTGTCTCATTTATTAGGGCACTGATCCATAAATGGGGGCTCCATCATCCTCTTCATTTAATCCAATAGTTTTCAGTTTCTGATCTGTGGACCAGTGATGGTTCACAAGTGTGAAAAAGCTAAAAATTATATGTCTACTCACCGACTTTTATGCCATCTCTAATACCATACTATTAGAAGTTAATACTTCAATCTATGCATTAGTAAAATGCCAAAATTTTATATCAGTATTTTCCAGAAATTAATGAGGGGATGTAATATTGGTGTTGAAGGTCTGTCCTAAGATTTCTATTCTTGATTATTTCTGTTTTATTAACTCAATAAATATTAGATTTTTTCACTAATCTTCCATCTATGGAATAACATATCAAGAAAATAGAAGGTCTATAAGTAGGAAAACCAATATCTCTAGATTACATAAATAAAAATGCCAAAGAAGGAGAGAGAACTGTAGGAGTGAAGCAAGAAGAGGCCATCTGTACATAACAGAGCAACAAAGATCAGAGCTTTGGGTCAGATAAAATAGCATCCTAACTACAAGAAAGTTAATGTCTATAATAAGACCCTATACTCCCTCATTCAGTAAAATTATTTGAAACCTTCTAATGTCCCTTGGTTATAAACTGCCTTTTGATTTTCTTGCATTTATTGTTTTTCTACTTTTTAAATTTTAGATCTGTAGCAGTATCTGAAGGCCAATGGCTCCGTTCTCATGAACCACTTCGGGCAGAGTTTTGGTGACTATATAGGGTATAGGGTACTGGACCTAGGTTGGTTTCATGCAAAACAAGTGTCCTGCTCACTGTACTATAGGTCTTATACCCAATTTAATTTAATTTATTCTACAATTGTTGTAACAAACCCCAAAATAAATTGAATGACATCGATTTCTGGTAACATAATTCTTTGGTTTCCTTACCAAAGTCTGTATAAGGTCAGGTATTTTGGACTCATCAACACAGCAAATTGACCCCTGGTATGCCTGAAGCCTTGAGTTCAATCCTCAGCATCAGAAAAACAAAAAACCTGAAGTGATCTGGAGAATTAATATAGAAATTAAGATGCAGCCTGTCATGTGTAGAAACCCACTTTGAACCTGGTAATCTGAAAACTATCCAGGGTGACTTGATAATATTTGGGATTATGAGAATTAAGCAGCACTACAGGGCTCAAGCAATATCATGTCCTTCACCTTACCATTGAACCGAAGACCTGTAGTGCCCATACAGTTTTATTTTTCAATCAGTTTCTGTTGTTGGTATCATGTTTCTGTATTGAAGATCCTAGAATCTGTATATCCCACATTGAAGTCAGGATGGTGCCGATCAACGTCTAATTTCAACTCACAATTAAAGAGCAATGCAGAGAGGTTGTTGTTGTTGTTGTTGTTGTTTAAATCTTCTCAGTGTTAAGGGAAGACTCTTTTGAGTAAATCGATGTCAGAGTAGCAGCAGGATCTTCCCTGGTAGAGGATTGCTTCCAGGTGATGTCATAGACAACTTTGGATGTTTCATAGATGGCTTCTCTGGTTCAGGGGTAAATGGAGAATGCCCAAACCTCTGAGGCCTGTGCCAGGTCATCATGTCAATGTTCAGGGTGTAAGGTTCCATTGCACCACAAGATTTGTGTGTTTCTATCTCTATTAGATAAGAACTTATTTGTATGTATAGTATTTTCCATTTTAATGTGCCCATGCAAACAAGGAATAATGCCACCTGGCGTTATCAGTGCAGAAGGGGGCCGCAAGAACAAGTCCAACAATCCCCATGACCTGGTTCAAACATAAGCATTAAACTGAGGGACTCTTTCACCAAAATTTCTTATTGAACAATTCACAAAGAGAAAAAAAGATAAAAAGTGGGGGAAATAAACAATCTAACTTAAGACAGTGGACACAATGTCACCGTTTAAGAAAATTTGTGTGTTCCCATCTCTATAAGATAAGAATGTGTTTGTATATAATTTCCCATTTTAATGTGCCTATGCAAAGAAATAACAGTATCACATGGCGAGATTGATGCCTATGAGGATGCTAGAATAAGTCCAACAATCCAATTGACTTGGTTCTTAAATGGAGGGACACTTCTACAAACTTCCTTATTTAACAAATAACAAAGGGAAGGAAAGATAAAGAGGGACCCGAGGTGGCACTCAGGCCAGGCCTAGAGTACTTTTTTAATTTTTGTTTTAAGGCCACACTTGGTGATGCTCAGGACTTACTTCTGGCTGTATGTTTAGGACTAACTGTAGCCAGCACTCAGGGGACCGTACAGGATGCTGTTGTCGGAAATTGTGTTGGCCATATGCATGGCAAATACTCTTCTGGCTGAACAGTTTTTCTAGTTCCACCAGCATGCACTTTTTTCTTACCTATTTTACACAGACTCCAAGCTAAGGGATAATCCTAATATTAGTGGAGTTCTATGAGTGACTTATATAAAATACAAAGGAATGAAGTAGCAGCCCCCACAGGGAATTTGCCACATTCTCTCAACACAGGAGCAGCTAGGGGAGATATAGGACTGTGACCCTTGCTCTGGCAAGTAAAGCAAAGTCAGTCTTTGACCTTACCCAGGACTTTCCGGTCTGTAGTCTTCCCTCTCAGAAAAGAATTTCAGGAGAGGAGCAGTGAAGTAAAAACAGGTTTCATATTGAAAATCAGAGGAAGGATGAGAGGGAGAAATTAAAAGAGAAACATGTTCTGTTAGAATCTAAGATATAGAATTAACTGTAACCTAAATGTTGATGCTAGAATATGATGTGCCTTTGCTTAGAAATAACATTGCTTTGGCTTCTTGTACTCTGCTTGCTTAAGGAAGTGAACTGTTGTAAACCTGCTGTGAGCCTAAATGCAACCATGACAAGCTGTGGTTTTTAAGTAGGAAAACTAGGTCCAGTAGAACAGCCAGTTCCTGAAAAGAGACCCAAGAAGTAAATGCCAACAAATGCATCCATGTAAGGCTAAACAGCAGCTGACAGACAGATGATGCTGCACCCTGTATCTGGGGGCTCACAACCCTCTTAGCTGTTTGTCTGATGCTACATTTGAACTACAACAAAACCTAGTCCAATCTTTTACTAAGGGCCAATTATTGTAATGATCCAGAGGCCAGAGTCCCCTACACTGAGCCCTAGGTACTCTTTAAATTTGGCCTGTGTGTCTATCTTGGGGTCCTCATATCTTAGGAGATATTGGAATCCATAATGCTAAAATAAACTCTTTTGCATTTATATCATTGCCTGTCTTCCTGGTGGTCTTTTGGATGGTGAATCCTGAGTTCTGGACTTATCAGTTCAAGAGAGACTGTGGACTTCTCCAAAGTTGGTGAGAGCCCCAGTACATAATCCAGCAGGTAAATAGCAAAGTCCAAATCTCAAGAAGGGACATGAGGGCAACACATGCTATGGTACCATGTGTGTGGGCAAGAAACAGGTATATGTGCAGCACTAATATATGGGCTCAGGGAGCAGCACATGTGTACATCTCAGTTGTTGTTCGAGGCCTGCTCCACATGGAGCTTTCTACCTAGTAAGAGTCCGTTGCTAGGGTGATTGCTGAGGGAAGATTTGAAATTAATTGATGTTCTTGTTTCTTGGCATTCCTTCCCTGGCCATTGTACCTGCTGGTGCTTCTTCCATTCTTCTCTGGGACCAGGTAAAGGTATTATCATAAGAGTAACTTCCTCAAATACCATCTCTTGGTTTTATTATTGCATCATACCTACATTTATTACATCCAAGAATTTATTCCCTACCTAACTGGCTGATTTAATTCTTGTATTTCTCTGTACTGCAGATTCACTTGGTAGAATGTGAAATGAGGGAGACTACATGTTTTCTCTAGTGCTTCATGTGTCTGCTCAACTCCCACTCCAATTAGCATTGAAAATGCCTGGGTGAACACTGGCAAAGTCAGCTCCCAGCACCTATATGGAACCAGAGCTCATTTTCTACAGTCCCATGAGCAACCATCAAGCTTTGCCTGAAGCCTTGGACTCTTGAATGGAAATTGGTCCCCAGCATCCTAGTTCTCAGGAGTCATGCATAGACTCAAGATTTGTTTTTTTCAAGAACCAGTTCTCACTTCAGTACAAATACTCCAGTTTTTAAAAAAAATTCAACAGGGGCCAAACTAGGAAAGAAAAACAGTTTCTGTTTTGTTTTTTTTTTCTGTTTGGTTGGTATATGTTTGTTTGGTCCATACCCTGAGACACTCAGGGATTACTCTAAGAAATTAGAGTTAGGGTTTTATACTAAGGAATCATTCCTAGCAGGCTCTGGGTTGGGGGAGGCGAGACCCAGATGGGATGTCTAGGATCAAGCCTGGGTCCACTCTTGCCCCTTGTTGTTTTTAAAAGAGGATAGAAGATGACAGGAGAGGAGAGAAGAAGAGGGGAGGGGAGGAGAAAAATGAAGGGGAGGGGGGATGTGTTGGGAGAGGAAGGGAAGGGAGGGGAGAGGAGAGGAGGTGAGGGGAGTGGAAGGGAAAAGAGAAGAGGAAAGGTGTGGGTAGGTGATGGGAGAGGAGAGGAAGGGATGGAAAGGGAGGGGAGGGGAGAGGAAGGGAGGTGTGGGGAGGGGAGATGAGAAAAGGGGAGGGGCTGGAAAGATAGCATGAAGGTTGAGCGTTTGTCTTGAATGCAGAAGGACTGTGGTTCAAATCCTGGCATTTAACAAAGTTCCCCAATCCTGCCAGGATCAATTTCTGAGCTTAGAGCCAGGAGTAACCCCTGAGCACTGCCAGGTGTGACCCAAAACAAAAAAAAAAAAAAAAAAAACGAGGGGAGGGGAAAAGAGGATAGGGGAGGTGTGGGGAGGAAATAGGAGGGGAGCGGAGAGGAGAGGAGAGGAAAGGAGAGGAGGGGGGAGGAAAAGAGGGAGGGAAGGAGAGGTGATGTCAGGGGTGTGAAAGGGAGAGGAGAGAAGAGGGGCTTATCCTTTTCTGGATGCAGGGGTTTCAGCAACTGGGCTGTATCCCAGTTTCATCACATCTTCAATGAGCAAAACAAAGGGATATGTTCTTCCTGCTTTTTGGTTACTTCTGAGCTTAGAGATTTTATCGCAAATTTTATTATCTTCCAAAACCTCATTATCAGCCCCCCACTTCCATCTGCTTGAAACATTCCCCCCTAGAGGTTTCACCTCCTTAAGGGTGAAAGTACATTTTCTGTAACTTATTTATGCTGAAAAAATGACAGTAACCTTGCCAATAGAAGGGAGTAAAGTCTCTTGCTACCTTAGTGTTAATGGGATCCAGGCAATGGTATATTGAGTTTGAGAATGTCCAATCTGAAAGAGAAATTAAATAGATTAGAAAAAAACTTCCCCAGGTTCAAGGAGGGCTGTGTGTTTAAGAAAACAAGAAAATAATGGCCATAACATTAGCTTTAGCATTCTGATGAGTCTGCTGTAAAAGAAACTGTTTTTACTGACCAACTTTACAGAAACAATTAAGTTCCACAATTATCTCACTCCCTGTGCTTTTGTCTCTCAAAATAATGACAAATCTTTTTTTGGTTCTCTTTTGTTAAGAAAGTAAGTTAAGAAGTCAGTAATTAATCAATCATCACACAGATGCTGCAGGGAGAATTACTGAGGTGTTCTTGATAAGGAGCTTTTGGGAAATAAAACTTGAGAAGAAATTGCCTAGCCCAGAGGTAGCCCTAAGGCTTGAGGGGTACAGTACTTTTAGATGCAAATCCTAGGCGTTTTTGAGATGGAGAAGCTGAGGTATCACTCAGATGCAGAAAACAGAGATTCTAAAGGTAGTAAGAAGAATATGAAAGGATTATATAGTTCAAGGCTTACACATTAACAAAACCCATATTAAGTTTATTGTATGCAGAGAACTCTGGGCCAAGAAAATTTGGAAGAGTAATATATAATATTTCAAAAGTCATTTTTTGCTTCTTCCAATAGAGATGCAACTTGTTTTCCTCCTGTATCTTTTCCTCCCCTCCTCTCCCCTTCCCTTTCCTCCCCCTCCTTCTCTCCTCTCCTTTCCTCTCCTCTCCCCTCCTCTCTTCTCTTTTTCTTCCTTCCCCTTCTTTCCCTCCCCTCCACTCTCTTCCCTCCCCTCTTCTCCTCTCCCCTTTCCTCCTGTCCTCTCCTCTCCTCCCCTCCCCTCTCTCATTCACTCTCTCAATTCTCCCCTATTTATTTCTCTCCTTTCTACCTCTCTCAAATAAGTTTCTCCCAAGAGCCATTCTTGGTTTCACTTTTTCTCTACCCCCTCCCTCAGTTCTCAATATGTATTTTCATATACCGTATTTTCCGGCGTATAAAACGACTTTTGAAACAAAAAAAGTCAACCGAAAATAGGGGGTCATCTTATATGCCGAGTATATCCTGAAAAATGTTTCAATATGCCGCTAAACGAAAATTGTCTGAATATAGCCACAAAACAAATCACTGCAAGGCTGCTCAGACCGCCCCTCTAGCTCAGCGATTCCAAGCAGGCTTTTCATGCATGCAAATTAGACTGGAATGTACACTGTAAAAAGCCTGCTCAGATTGGCCAGAGTCAGAGAGGAAGTCTATTACAGTATAACCTTTGAACCTTAGCTTGTTGTGATTGGCTCACTGTGGTACATACAGTTGCAGCACAGGAACGTTCTGTCTGATACAGTGAATATAGGCCTAAACCTATGTTTTAACTGCAAAATTAGGGGGTTGTCTTATATGCCCAGTCATCTTATATGCCAGAATATATGGTAAACAACTTTGACAGTACATTGGACAACCATTCTCTGCATTTACTTCTCTTTCTTTTTCTCTTTTCCTCTCTCTTTCTCACTCTCCTTCCTCAAACATTTATCTAAAGTTCTTTGAGTAGAACACTATTTTATAGTACAGTGGCCAACTAGTTTCATTCTGGGCATTAAATACGGTACCCTAAACTATGCAGGAGTAAACAATAAGTGCATCTAGGTTTGGTTCAAGAATTAAAATAAAACAAAACAAAAACACACAAATTATTTTACTTAGCTAAAGAAAATACATGTGACTCTTTTTATATGTGTCCCCCACTTTTTTTTTTTGGTTTTTGGTCCACACCTGGCAGTGCTCAGAAATTACTCCTGGCTATCTGCTCAGAAATAGCTCCTGGCAGGCATGGGGGACCATATGGGACACCAGGATTTGAACCAACCATCTTAGGTCCTGGATCGGCTGCTTGCAAGGCAGACGCCGCTGTGCTATCTCTCCAGTCCCCAATATATGTGTCTTTTTTCATTTGAATTTATTATGTAGATAATATCTGGTCAGAGGAGTAAGCAATTGTGTTTCATTGCCCTCTGTCACTTTCTATTTGAACTTAATATTTTTAAGAAAAAGTTAGTGGTAAATAATGAATTACGTTGATAATATAGTGTGGTTGGCTTCCTGTACATGCTTAGACATATTGGTTTTAATGCATATTAAAGCAATATGAACATGATTCCCTTTATTACTGGGTAATATGTAAAATTTTGTATTATCACATCAGGGAAAGAGGAAAATTCTCTTAATATTAGAAGATATTATTTAGTTAAAATTTGGATCAAAGCCAACAAGTAAAAAAAATTTATTTTATGGCCATGTAAGAATATTTGAAAGGAAGTTGTCTCTCATGAGTTACTATGTAAATAATTTCAAACATATTTTATTTTATTTTTGTCCCTCAATTCACAATACAGACCAGGCAAAGGGCCTGGGTTGAGGTGTATATGGGGTGCATTTACTGTACCTCCTCTTTCTATACAGTCAATGTAAAGAACACAGCCTGTGGTAAGAAATGGGAGGCCTTATCTTTTCTTTTCTTTTTTTTTGATTTTTAAATATATATATATATATATATATATATTCCTTTACCAGTGCAACATTTCCATGACCAATATCCCAAGTGTCCTTCCTCCCCACCCCACACCGACCTGTACTCTAGACAGGCTTGTCTAGAGTTCAAACATATTTTAAAGAAAAACACTTTGATCATGATATATAGTGCAGTGGATAGAGCATTTTTGCCTTGCATGCTTCAGACCTTGTTTCAGTCCCCATCATCATATATGGTGTTACAATCACCACCAAGAGTAATTCCTGAGTGTAGATCCAGGAGTAACACTTGAGTACCAACTGGTGTAGCCAAAATCCCTCCTCAACCCCCCCTTCAAATTGTTATCATTTTTTCACTTTCTAGGTCCTATTGTAAAATCAAAATAAATGTCTAAAGCCTGGTACATGACTCATAGGTCTAGATCACATTCTTACCTGTGAGAGCCCAAATTTAATTTCTAGTACTGCATGTTACCCCAAACATGTTACTAAGGATAGGCACCCAAGCACTACTGGGTGTGGCCCTTATTAAAATAAATACCTCATCACTATTTTTCTAAGCATAACTTCCTGAAACTGGGCAGGTCTGATGCTATTCTATTCATTATTACTAAGTCCCCACACATTGTCTCATCTTAAGAGGCCAAATATATTTCACTAGGCAGAGCTGACCTTCTAAAAGAATGGCATGGTATAAAAGAAAACAAAATACATAGAAAAATCAAAAGCAAGACATCATTGAATGAATGAATAAGAGAAAGAATTGGAATACTCAAGTTAAGCCTAAAAAAAGCAACTATATGATTATGACACTGAAGGATATAACTGACTTTGTCAAATCTCTTTGGAAAGTCTCATTCAAAAGGATTATTCCAAGGATAGGTCTTCCCAAGATGCTCAGAGCAGGCATAGATGATGCATAGAATAGCTCTCTTCAAAATGGACCATTGTATTATGCATTATTCTAAACTGAAGTCAAACAGTAACCCTACAGCTTCATGAGAAACTTAACCACTATTTTATCTACCCAAAGAAAGAGAATTGGATTCTGACACAAAATAATTGATATTACCCAAAATAACCTTTGCTGGTGATGTTCAGTGGTTACTCCTGACACTGAACTCAGGAACTATTTGGGAAAATATGGAATACAGTGTATTGAATGTAGGTGGCAGGGTGCAAAGCAAATGGCCTACCTACTGTATTCTAGCCCCTGAAATAACTTTTCTATGTGAGAAATTTATCATTCTTGGTAAAGTAAATATTTAATTACAAAACATTTTCTCTTCACCAGGAAAACTACCCTCTAATCCTGGGTGTTAGCTTCATTTCTCCCTGATCCCAATCTCTGCATTCCACTCTTTGGCTTCAGATACCTACCCTCATTTGTCTTTGAAATCCATGTGACTATCTAGGTCCCACATCTATACAAACTAAGTATAATCCTCTTCTACTAATCTAAGTGATGTCAATTTGATTTCTTGAACAAATTGAGAAGAGTCAAGCTGGGTAAGAAGATTTTTCTCTCCTTCCAACACTCACAATTACCAAAGCAATATGACATCCAAGTGCATAGTACAAGACATTTTTCTATGAAGTTGTAATTTTGGGTCACTCCCTGCAGCGCTCAGGGGTTACTCCTGGCTCTACGCTCAGAAATTTCTCCTGGCAGGCACAGGAGACCATATGGGATGCCGGGATTTGAACCACTGTCCTTCTGCATGTAAGGCAAATACACTACCTCCATGCTATCTCTCCGGCCCCGAAGTTGCATTTTTTAACTATATTAGACGCTTTTCTATTAGATTTGTGAACAAACATCTGATACACTTGTAACTTTATGCCTTTGTATTGATCAGCATGCATGTTAACTCTGAGGAAACCAAGCAGAAATTATTAAAAATAGGTAAAATTAGAGCCATAGTTATTGCAGAGCCTATAAGAGATTTGTCTTGTAGGGTGCTGATTTGGATTCAATCCCTGGCACAATATATGTCTTTCTGAACACCACCAGGAGTGATACCTTTGTACAAAGCCAGAAGTATGCACTGGTTATCCCGAGGGTGTGGTTACCCCCCAAGAAATATAAGATGGACTAGAGAGGTAAATGGGGGTATCATCTTTCTCTAGTATGCAGTTCCACCCCAATTTCTCTCCTTGGTCCCACAAGTACCAAAAGGAGTGATCCCTGAGTACAAAGCAAAGAATGAGTGTGCCTCTTCCACTAAATTAAAATAGGTAGGAAGCATCTCTCTACCCTTCTGGGTCAACTTCCTCTAAAATTGGTTAAGAACAGAATATAAATTCCAGTGTAATGCGAGGACCCAAGTCCTTTATGTTAACTAAATAATGGAGTGTACTTTTTATTCAATCATTTCTATTTCAGAACAAGTAAGACCTCTAATGAAATAAACACTCCATGTGAATATTTCAAAAGTGCCAATAAGTTACACATTCACATTGAAAAAAAAACCAATGTTCTTTTTTATCAGAACTCTAAGATTTCTTTATTTTGGTGGGGGGACAAATCTGGAAGTTCTCAGAGGTTACTCTTGGATTTGCACTCAGAAATCAGTCTGACAGTCTTGGGGGACAATATGAAATGCCACGGATAGAAAAACTCAGGTCTGTCCCATGTTGGCCACATTAAAGGCAAACACCCTACCAATGCGCTATCTCTCCAGATCAAGTTTTAATTGTATAGCATCCAACACAGTGCACTCACACATGATCACATACAGGCATAGACACACAGTATTAGAAGCTAGGTAACATACTTATCAGATATATGATAGTGTTGTGTGAGTCAGGGAGTCTACAAATGTAATCAGTGACTAAATTATTGGGATGTGTCTTATCTAAATTTGAAATATAGGACATATTTTTGTATCAATATCGGTAAATCTTTTTTATAATATTTATTGTAACCAATGTGAATTACAAGTCTTTCACATTTAAGGTATGTATTTAAGGTGCATAGTGACAGTGACTCAGGGTTAGGGCCATTTTTACCACCAATGTTGTCCTTCCTCCACCCCTGTTCCCAGCATGCCTGGGAACCTGATACCTCCTCCCTTTGTCCCTTGTTCTGCTAGTGTAACAGGTCTCCTTTGTGTATAGCTTGTTTTATATTGGAGGTCTTGATTCTGTTGTCGTTGACTTTGGATTTCGTGCTTAGGTCTAATTATTTTTTTATTTCCACTCAAATTTCAAGGGACTGTTTGCTCCTGATATCATCCACTGATCATTTAAGTTCAGTGGTTCTGTTGGAAAACAAAACAAAAAACAACCAGCAACAGCAAAAAATACAACAACAACAAAAACAACAATAAGAAGAAACAAAAAGGAAAATAAAAGAAAATAACAGGGGGAAGGCTTGTGTCAATATTGGTAAATCTTGACTGATCATTAGAATCATTGGAAACTGATGTTAAGATCATTGGACATACTATTATATCCTTGTAGATTGGCTGAATTCATACTTATTGTGGATTATCAATTTACCAAGTGATATAAATATGTCATCAAGTTTGAAAATTTGTGTTTCACACCATAATTTTTAACGTTAACCAAGAACTGGACGTCCAATGATTTTTAGCCTAATTTATGTGCTAATAATGTACATAGAACTGATGTTATCTAGATTTATAGTTTATAGATATAAACTCGCTGTGGTAAAATAAAACTCTGAGGCAGACATAATATTTTTCCAAGTCAAATGTTTTAATATGGCCTATCATACTAAGAACAAATGTTTTTTATCTATATCTGCTGGCAAAGGTTTAGGGATTCTGATACGATACATTCTTCCCATGGTGCATATTTTCATATAGAGTTAAAGTCCACAGAGACAGGCTTCATTAGCAGGATGCCAGTGGAATCAGAGGAAAAAATCAATTCAGCCCACTTATTGTCAGCATTGGGAAACATTTGATATTTAATATTCACTAGAGTGCAATGCTAAAATGTCATTCTCTATTGATTTGTATTCCATGGAAAGGCAGTGGGGAAGCACAGCTGTCCTTTAAGAACTCTCATAAAGCTGTCAGTGTGGTATTCAATGCATTGTATTCAATGCTATAACTGGACTTAGTCATTTTATATTCCTAGATTCTAATGGGGGCAGCATATGACACTCATTACTAGAATAGAAAATAAGACTTCAGTTCTACTCTTAAGAACTTGAGTGCTTTCCTATAAATACCTAGTTTCTCAAAAACTCTACACTTATGAGATCTAAATATCTCTCACAGCAACGTGAATTTATTTCAGCTCTGCATGTTGCCAACATAATTTCCCATTACACTTTGCTCTTCTTCTCCTAGTTTACTTTATCTTTTCTTTTCATTTCTTTAAGTTAGTTATAAAGTAACAAGTGAGAGAATGAAGATAGAATAGTATAAGTTTGCTTGACAGTTCTCTTGAGCAGTCTTCATATAGGAGTTGATTTAATTTACAATTATGGATTTTAATTATATGAGTTACCATCTCCTCATCATGTTAGTAACCTTTACCCATTACCTCTCTTTCAGAGTCAAGATTCTGGTATTCAATGCATTCATTCTGACTCTGGTACTGATTGATCACTTTGAATAAGTGACCCAAATGACATAAAAATGTGACTCTAATCTGAGCTCTTTAAAATAAGGAATTCCTTTAAGTTCAGTACATTGCCATAGTTTCATCAAGTTCACAAAATATGATTTTTATTACCAGACTGCAAACTATCTTTATGGACAGATTTTCACAGAGTAGTGGGAGGTGAAGAGTTAAAGTATTTCAGGGAGCTATAGAAAATATCACTTTCTGTCTTTGGATTGCTCTAACCAGGGCTTTTGAAATACATATAGGACTTCCAAGATAGTACCCTGTTCTTAAATTTTTCAAAACTTTGAGCCAGTGCCTAATATAGTACAAAGATATCTTAAACTCATTCCAAGAAGGCTTTCCCTGGACAATTAACCTTTATTAGTTTATATACATTAGATTTCCAACATCTTTAGAATGCTCAAATGAAGCAAATATTTTTCATTTTTACTTTTCAATAATCAGTTTCCACCTTTAGAATCATCGAAATAAACAAATTCCCAAGTTTTCATTAAAGAAAGGCCAAAAAATAAAAGGTTAATCGATCTTTTTATGATCTCTAGCAACTAACCATAGCTTAACTCTGTGGTTAGAGATTGTAAAATTTCAAAGTGTCACAAAAGAGAAGGAAACAAATAACACAGTTTAGTTATGGAAGCATCTAACATAAAAGACTAGGTTTAATAAAAAAAGAACAAGTTTGTATCATTTTGTTCTTATACAAGCATTCCTGTTTTTTCATATTTTGATCCTGATTCTCCAGACATTCTGTCAGTTCTGTGATCTGACAGATACCCTTGTCTTACATTTATTTTATGCTTAAATAAAACAAAATCTGTTTCAGTTTGTAACACAAAACTCTGACACATACATATCAGATTTTAGCTGCTACATTCTTTTCCTGTTATTTAGGTCTTGCATAAATAGAAAAAAAGTAATGTAGTAATAGAGAATATGTTATAATTGGGACATTTTTATCATAGTTCATTGATATGATTCCATTGGCAAATGCAACAGAACCAAAAAAAACAAGTAGGACTACATCAAATTAAAGAAATTCTGCATGGCATAAAACTAAAAGGATAAAACTAAAAGACATCCACTGAATGGGAGAAACTATTTTTACTTCAATATCTTTATTTAAACATTTGTAATTAAAATATGATTGTAGTTGGATTTCAGTCATGTAAAGAACACTCCCATTCACCAGTACAACATTCCTATCACCAATGTCCCCAAACTCCCTCCTCCCCACTTCACCCCTGTCTGTACTCAGACAGGCTTTCTACTTCCCACATCATTCATATTGTTAATATATTTCTCAATGTAGTTATTTCTCTAACAGCACTCATCACTTTTTGTGGTGTGCTTCATGTCGTGAGTTGGACCTTCTAGCACTCCTCTCTTTGGACTCTGAGAATTATTGCAAAATGTCTTTTATTTTTCTTAAAACCCATAGATGAGTGAGACTACTCTGTGTTTATCTCTCTCCCTCTAACTTATTTCACTCAACATAATAGATTCCATGTACATCCATGTATGGAAAATTTTCATGATTTCATCTCTCCTGATGGCTGCATAATATTCCATTGTATATATGCACCACTGTTTCTTTAGCCACTCATTTGTTGAAAAGAATCTTGGTTGTTTCCAGAGTGTGACTATTGTAAATAGTGCTAAAATAAATATAGGTATGAGGAAGGGATTTTTTAATGTATTTTTGTTTTCGTAGAGTATATTCCTAGGAGTGGTGTAGCTGGATCGTATGGGAGCTCAATTTCCAGTTTTTGGAGGAATCTCCATATTGCTTTCCATAAAGATTGGACTTGACGACATTTCCACCAGCATCTAAAAAGAGTTCCTTTATCTCCACATCCAAGCCAGCACTGCTTGTTATCATTAGTTGTAATGTGTGCCAATCTCTGTGGCATGAAATGGTACCTCATAGTTGTTTTGATTTGCGTCTCCCTGATGATTAGTGATGTGGAGCATTTTTACTTGTACCTTTTGAATTTCTTATTGTACAAATGTCTGTTCATTACTTCTCCCCATTTTTAGATGGGATTAGATTTTTTTTGTAAAGTTCTGTCAGTGCCTTGTATATTTTGGATATTAGCCCCTTATCTGATGGGTATTGGGTGAATATTTTCTCCCACTCAGTGGGTGGCTTTTGTATTCTGGGCACTATTTCCATTGAGAAGAGGAAGCTTCTCAGCTTAATATAGTCCAATCTGTTTATCTCTACTTCCAATTGTTTGGAGAGTGTTGTTCCATCCTTAAAGATGCCTTTAGTATCAATATCATGGAGTGCTTTACCTACGTGTTGTTCTATATACCTCATGGTTTCAATCTGATAGCAAGGTCTTTAATCCATTTGTATTTTACCTTCATACATGGTGTTAGCTAGGTGTTTGAATTTTCTTTTTTGCAAGTGGCTAATCAGTTGTGCTAACACCACATGTTGTAGAGACTCTCCTGCTCTATTTAGGATTTCTTGCTCCTTTAACAAAAACTAGGTGATTTTATGTCTGGGGAACATTTGCTCAGTACTCAAGTCTATTCCACTGATCAGAGGGTCTGTCCTTATTCCAATACCATGCTGTTTTGATAAATATTGCTTTATAATAGTTTAATATTGGGGAAAGTAATGTCTCCCATGTTCCTTTTCCCAAGGATTGCTTTGGCTATTAGAGGGTGTTTATTGTTCCAAATGAATTTTAGAAGTGTTTGATCTACTTCTTTAAAGACTGTCAAGGGTATCTTTAAAGACATCAGATTAAATTTGTTCAAAGGGGAGTAATGCCATTTTAGTTATTTTAATCCTGCCAATCCATGAGTAGTGTATGCGTTTCCATTTTCATGTTTCCACTCTTATTTCTTGGCGGAGGCTTTTATAGTTGTATTTGTATAGGTACTTCCCATCATTAGTCCAGTTGACTCCAAGATATTTGAGTTTATTTGGCAATAATGTGAATATGGTTTTTTTCTTAATGTCCATTTCTTTCTTATCATTATTGGTTTAAAGAAAGACCATTGATTTTTGCATGTTAGTTTTGTAGCCTGCCACATTGCTTAATGAGTCTATTGTTTCAGAAGCTCTTTGTTAGAGTATTTAGGGTTTTCTAAGTAGAGCATCATGTCATCTGCAAACAGTGAGAGCTTGACTTCTTCCTTTCCTATCTGAACAAACAGTAGGTCCAAGATGAAATCAAAGAGGATATAAAAACGTTCCTTGAAACTAATGAAAATGTATCTTTCCTACAGTATCTTTCCTAAGAATATTTCCTTAATATCTTTTTCTTGTCTAAACGCTATAGCAAGTACTATGTTGAAGAGGAGAGGTGAGAGAGGATAGACTTGCCTTGTACCAGAATTTGGAAGAAAGGCTTTTAGTTTTTCTCCATTGAGTATAATTTTTGACACTGGCTTGTGGTAGATGGCCTTTACTATATTGAGAAAGGTTTCTTTCATTCCCATCTTGTTGAGAGTTTTTTTTTTATCAAGAATGGGTGTTGGACTTTATCAAATGCTTTCTCTGCGTCTATTGATATGATCATGTGATTTTTGTTTTTCTTGTTGTTGATGTTGTGTAGTATTTGATAGATTTATGATTGTTAAACCATCCTTGCATACCTGATATGAAACCTACTTGATCATATTGAATGATCTTTTCTATGAGGCATTGGATCCTATTTGCCAGGATTTTGTTGAGGATCTTTGCTTCTGTGTTCATCAGGGTTATTGGTCTGTAATTTTCTTTCTTAGCAGCATCTCTATACGGTTTTGGTACCGAGGTGATGTTGGCTTCATAAGAGATACTTGCGAGTGTTCCTGTTTTTTAAATTTGATGAAAGAGTCTGGCCAGGATTGGTAGTAGTTCCTCTTGAAACTTTAAAATAATTTATTAGTGAATCCACCTGGGCCTGGGCTTTTGTTTTTGGGCTGACATTTGATTACGGTTTTAATTTCCTCAATAATGATGGGAGTGTATAGATATACTACATCCTCCTTATTCAACCATGTAGGTTATAAGATTCCAATAATTTATCCCTTTTTTACAGGTTCTCATACTTAGTGGCATAGAGTTTCTCAAAGTAGTCTCTGATTACCCTTTGAATCTCTGCAGTATCTGTAGAGGTCTCCCCATTTCATTTCTGATACGGGTTATCAAATTTCTCTCTCTTTGTTAGTTTTGCCAGTGGTCTATCAATCTTGTTCATTTTTTCAAAGAACCAACTTCTTTCGTTGATCTTTTGGATTGTTTTTGTTTGTTTGCTTTTTGGGTTTTTTTTTTTTTTTTGGTTTCCACTTCATTTACTTCTGCTCTGAGCTTTGTTATTTCCTTCTGTCCCCTTATTTTTGGTTCCTTTTATTGATCATTTTCTAATTATATAAGCTGCGTAATTAAGCTACTCAGGTATGCCCCTTCTTCCTCCCAGATATGTGCTTAAAAAGCAATAAATTTTTCTCTCAGTACCACTTTTTCTGTGTCCCATAAGTTCTGATAGTTTGTATCCTCATTGTCATTTGTCTCCTGAAAGTTTTTATTTCCTCTTTGATTTTATCTCTGACCCACTGGTAGTTCAGTAGTAGGCTGTTTGATTTTCAGATGTTAAAGTTTTTCTACTGTGTCCCTTTGTAGTTCACATCTCATTTTAGAGCCTTGTTGTCAGTGAAGGTAGTCTTCAAAATTTCTACCCTCTTGATTTTATGGAGGTATGATTTATGTGCCAGCACGTGGTCTATCCTGAATAATGACTCATGTACATTAGAGAAAAATGTGTATCCAGGTTTCTGTGGATGGAGTGTCCTATATATATCCACTAGGCCTCTATCTTCCATTTCTCTTTTTAGGGCAGTATACTTTTGTTGGGTTTCACTATGGTTGACCTACCAATTGTTGACAGGGCCGTGTTGAGGTCTTCCACAATTATTGTGTTATTATTGATATCCTTTTTTCAGATTTGTTAACAATTGTATTAAATACTTTGCTGTTCCCTCATTGGGTGCATATATTTTTAGGAAAGTCATTTCTTTCTGCTTTGAATATCCCTTGATTAGTACAAAATGTCCATCTTTATCTCTTATAACTTTTCTGAGTATAAACTTTATGTCATCTGATATTAGTATGGCCACTCCAGCTTTTTAAGGGTGTTTTTTGCTTGGATGACTTTCCTCCAGCATTTGATTTTGAATCTATATTTGTTCTGACTATTCAGGCATGTTTCTCGTAAGCATCAGAAGCTTGGATTCAGTTTTTTGAAACATTTAGCTATTCTCTGTCTCTTTAAGTGTGAAGTTAGTCCACTGACATTGAGTGAGATTTAGTGCCATCTTTGTGTAGAAGTTTGGTGTGTCTGTTGATAAATCATGTCTTAGTAGACCTTTCAGTTTTTCTTTCTTTTTTTCTTTCTTTTTCTTTTCTTTTAAGGCTGGTTTTGAGTCAGTAAAGTTTCTGAGATATTGTTGTGAAGCTATGTATCCTTCCCTCAAACCTGAAAGTGAGTTTTGTTGGGTGCAGTATTCTAGGTGAAGCATTTATTTCATTGAGTTTTGTCACTATTTTCCACCACTCTCTTCTGGCCTTGAGTGTTTCTTATGACAGGTCTGCTCTAAATCTCAAGGATGCTCCCTTAAATGTAATTTCCTTTTTTTATCTTGCTGTTTTCAGTATTCTGTCTTTTCTGTGTGATTCATCATTGTGACTAGGATTTGTCTTGGCGAGTTTTTTTTCTAGTGTCTCTATTGGTTGGTACTCTTTGGGCATGCAGGATTTTTTTCACATGTATTCTTTAGCTCTGGTAGTTTCTCTGTAATGATGTTCTTGACTGTTGATTATTCCTGGAGAGTTTTTTCTTGGGTCTCTGGAACTCCAATGATTCTTAAGTTGTTTCTGTTGAGCTTAACAAAGACTTCTAATTTCATCTGTTCACATTCTTTGAGTAATTTTTCCATTATCTGATCATTTGCTTTAACGCTATTTTCCAATCTCCTGCTGTATGGAGTTTTTATGCATCTCATCTTCTAGCTTACTAATTTTATTCTCAGGTGCTGTTACCCTGTTGGAGAGGCTTTCCATTGAGATTTTCAATTCGTCCACTGAGTTTTTCAGACCTGTTACTTGACCTGTTATTTCAGTTTGGAATTTTCTGATTTCTATCTTCATATCCTCTCGATTCTTATTAGTATTTTGTTCAAGTCGATCTACACTTTCTTTGATTTCTATGAACATCCTTCATATTTCTTCTCTAAACTTACCTTAGACACTAACTAGATGTTCGACTGTTTTGGGGTCATTAGAGTTACTGTCTTCATTCTCTGTGCCTGATGTTAGTCTGCATTGTTTCCCCATTGTCACGCTTGAATTGTGGATTTTTCCACATGTTGTAGTGGTTTTCATCAGTTAATTGAATTGCACGCCAAGTGAAGCGGATTGGATGCTCCACCCTTGTGGGCAGGATGACTCACATCTGGAGAAAGCAAGCTCTCAGGGAAGGATGCCAGAGAGGATCAAAGTTCCCAGGCTGAAACAATCAGAGCAAAAGCCAAAGATGCCTGCTGTGCTTAAGAGGCTCATTAGAGTCAGGTATATCCACAGTCAATGGGCAGGGAAGAATCATCTCATGGGAGAAAATATTTTTATTCAACACATCAAATAAATATACCGTATCTAAGGTATAAAAAGTACTCACAATTATCAACGGCAAAAATTCAAATTACTATAGGGATTGAAAGAGGAAGAAACAGATGTAAAAATAACTAAACTAGATGGAAAGCCTATAGGCACATGAAAGTGTGTTTATTCTCACTAAATTCAAATACAGAAAACAACAATTAGATATCACCTCACACTAGTTATAATAGCACTTACCAAAACACATATACACCAAAAAAAAAAAAAACCAGAACAACCTATTGTAGAGCCTGTCTGTGTGAATCAGTGGTCCTCAAACTATGGCCTGCAGGCCACATATTGTATTTGTATCTGTTTTGTTTCTTCATTGCAAAATAAGATATATGCAGTGTACATAAGAATTCGTTCATAAGTTTTGTTTTTACTATAGTCAGACCCTCCAATGGTCTGAGGGACAGTGAACTTGCCCCCTGTTTAAAAAGTTGAGGACCCCTGGTGTGAATAAGGAAACTCTTATCTACTGTTGGTGGTTACGTCTGGTATAACCTTTTTAGAAAATGATAAGATTTCTCTGAAAAGTACAAATAAAGCTTCTACATAAATTAGCAATTTCACTTCTTAGCATCTATTCTCCAGACACAAAGACATTCATAAAAAATTACCTAGAGCACATTAGCTGGATTATACAACCTAAGTGTCCAATGATATATGACTAGATAACAAATGTATGCTATGTATACACAGTAAATGAATATGCATCCATAAGGAGTGATAAAGTTATTCAATTAAATACAACTTGGAGGAAATTGAAGTATGTCATGTTAAGGGAAGTATGTCTAAAGAAGGCCAAATATGTGATGATCTCACTTATCTGAGGTATGTAAAATAACACAACACTGGAATGCAAGACATAAAAAAATCCATCAAAATATAAATACCTAGCCTCTCAGGATTCTAGATTATAGAAAGTTGAGTGAATGGGACAAATGAGGTGAAGTTAACAAGATATGGGGGGAGGTACTAGGAGCAGAAATCCTGGGTTCCTAGCACATTCATGGTCTAAACGGATGCATGTCTAAAACACAGAACTAACAACACTTCAAGCTGGAGAGCTAAATTTTAATGACTAAAATTAATTTGTGTCGGCCAAGGTGTAGAGCTGGAAGGTGGTAGGGTCCGTAAGAATAGTAAAGGGCAAGGTTTCATTGAGGATGAGACCAGCATTGCAATATTATATGTTTGAAACTATTATGAACAAATGTGAATTACGATGTCTTAATTATGTCTTAAAATGCACTTATTTGTTCTCAGTTATTGACCAAAGAATCATAAATATAAAATCTTTATTCTATTTTCATAAGCTGATTTCTATAATAGATTATGTAAATATGTTTACTTTTGAACCCAAGGCTAACCAGTGGAAACAACCATGTATAAGGATGAGGTCGACCAATCACCAATGGGTAATGATTTGCTCGATCATGACCTTTGTATTGAAATCACTATAAAAGCAAAAAAATAATGGGTTCACTTCCCAATTGGTGAATACATGGAGGTTCATGAACAGAACAAATGGAATGTAATAAAGAAGCTAACAACTTTCCTCTATTTATACATAATTTATATCTTCCATGTGGCTCTTTCTTCACCATATTCTTTTATGTTAAACTGATAATGTCATAAATAAAAATATTTAGGTGCTTAAATTTTGACTAACTTTTGGTTTAAAAATAGATGAGACTCTGAGTCAAATTGTTTTATGATCTACTATTTGACTTCTATGCTTCCTTAAATTATGGACATTGTAGAAGGCAGTAAAGAGAGTTCTCAAACATTAGGAATAAATATTACACATTTTCCAGTTATTCAAATTATGCGTATGTATTTATAGATCACAAATCACTAAAAATATCTATACACTCCCATGTTCATTGTAGTTTACTTGGTTTATATCATAACCAAGAACTGGACAAACCTAGAAATACTCATCTACAGATGTTTGAATAAGAAAGGTGAGGCGAAGAAAACAAAACACCTCTAAACAAAAATGTATTGGGCCATAGAGACAGTGCAGACACAGGATTGATTCCTGGCACCATATATGCTCCCCGCAGATTTGATCATTGTCCAATAAGCCACAATTGAAAACTGAGCTTTGGTGCCAGAGCAGTAGTGCAAGCAGTAAGGCATCTGCCTTTCCCACTCTAGCCTAGGACGGACCAATCTTCAATCCCTAGGCATCCCACATGTTTCCCCAAGACAGGAGCGATTTCTGAGTGCATAGCCAGGAGTCACCCCTGAGCGTCACTGGGTTTGGGTCAAAAATAACCAAAAACAAACAAACCATGAGTTCTGCCAGGCATGTCCCTGAAACAAAATAAAACAAAAGAATAAAAAGAACCCAAGTACAAATCAATGCAACAACAGAAAGATTCCATAAAGAATGGGAGAATATATTTCTATGTTAATTATCTGGCAAGTGTAAATAGCTAAAATATTAAAATAAAAATACAAAAGTTCTGGATTAAAAGCTGGATCAAATACTGAAGTATTTGAATAACGACACTTCCAAAGGATATATTCAAATGATGTACAGGTAATTGAAATGTCATCCATCTTGTATTATTATAAAAATGCAAATTAAAAAATTATACATGTCACCTGACACTTGTGTAAACATTTATTATTGAGCAGACAAGCAAGAATAGGTAGAGTGGATACAAAAGGAAAGAAACACTTGTACATTGTTATTGGTAATATAAATTTGTGCAGCTATTTATGAAAGCAATATGAAGTTTTCAAAGATATGAAAACAGAAATTTTGTATAGTCTAATGATTTAAATTCCAGGGTTTTACTTGAAAAATAGAAACCTCTAAATCAAAGAGATACACATTCCTCATTTTTAGTATAATTCACAATTCCCAAGAACTCAAATAACTTAGATCCCATCATAAAGTAAATGAATAAAAATGGGTTATACATACAAAATGGCTATAAAACAGTAAATCTTGCCACTTGTAATGATATGAATCAATCTAAAAGGCATTAAACTTAGTAAAATAAGTCACATGAAGTATAATAGGCCACAAAAACAGAGTAAATCTTTTTTGGGGGGATACATACATGCCAGCGCTAAAGAGTTATCTGGCTCTGAGCTCAGAAATTGCTCCTAGCAGACTAGAAGGGACCATATGGGATGTCGGGATTCGAACCACTGTCCTACCTGGGTTGGATAGGTGCAAGGCAAATGCTCTATCGCTGTGCTATCTCTCCAGCCCTGAGTGTATCATTTACGACTTTATTCATGTGGCACATAGCAATGTAAAGTAAATAAAAAATAAAATAAAATAGACTATTAAATCATAAGGCAGGTTCCTGCTAGTGTGCTTTGGCATATGGCAGACATTGTGAACTGCTTTTTATTTTATCTGCTGTGTACTGGACCTTGAACCTCCCTACCCAGTTCACTCCCTGAGGGCACTTGGAGCTGTGCCAGCACATGAAAGGTAAAGTCAGAGGAGTGTGGCTGCTCTGCTTTGCAGCTGCAAACATCTCCTAGTCAATAAACTCTAGCATAAGAATGTAGGAAACAGCACAATATAAGCCTGACAATGGGGACACAATGCAGGCCACCAACATTTATAGAGAATTAAGATGCAGCTATGGTGACCTGCAAAGTTCCGGAAACCTATATAGCATCTCAGATAAGGAGTTTAGAGAAGAAATATGGAGGCTCCTCATAGAAATAAAAAAATGTACCGAGTTAAACAACTATCAAATAAGAATCAAGAGGATATAAAGATAGAAATCATACAAGTCTAAACTAAATTAACTGACTGAAAATCTTAGTAAATAAAATGAAAATCTCAATGGAAAGCCTCTTCAGCAGAGTAACAGCAGCTGAGGATAAAATAAGTGAGTTGAAAGATGAAATACTTAACAACTCCATACAACAGAACAGATTGATAAAGAGCCTTAAAACAAATTATCTGATCATAAAAATTCCTTAAAGAATGTGAAGAAATGAAAATAGAAGTCTTAGATAAAATCAACAGAAACAACTTAAGAATCATTGGAGACCCAGAAACCCAGAAATAAAATCCTGAGGAAGAATTAGCAATCAAGAACATTATTGCAGAGAAACTCATAGAGTTGAAGACTGCAGGCAACCAAATTCTACGTGGCAGAATAGTACCAGCTAAAAAAGAACCAAAGAAAAACACCACATAACACATCCTAATCACAATGATAAATCCCACAGATAGGGATAAGATACTAAAATCAGCAAGATCAAAAAGGGATATTACATACAAAGGAGCATCCTTAAGATTTAAGCATACCTGTCACAGAAAGCCTCAAGGCCAGAAGGCAGTTCTGGAAAAACTCAATAAAATGTATGCTTCTTCTAGAATACTGCAGCCAGCCAGATTCACACTCAAGTTTAATGGAACCATACATAGCTTCATCATAAAAAAAAACAGCTCAGAAACATAACAGACTCAAAAACAGTCTTAAAAGAAAATCTGAAAGGCCTACTTTAAGACAACACAGACCAAGAGATGCAACAAAGTCTTATATAAAGATGAAAATAAAGGACTGGAGCAGTGGCACAAGTGGTAGGGCATTTGCCTTGCATGTGGTAACTTAGCACGGACAGTGGTTTGATCCCCCAGCGTCCCAGATGGTCCTCCAAGTGAGGAGCAATTTCTGAGCACATAATCAAAAATAACCCCTGAGTGTCACCGGGCATGGCCCAATTAAAAAAAGATAATTAATCTCATGACAATTATATCTCTCAAAATCAGTGAAATAAATGCACCATCTATGAGACACAGGGTCAAAATGGATTAAAATATGAATCCAACATTCTGCTGCCTAAAAGAAACACATATAAATATTCAGAAAAAACAGACTCAAATTCAAAGATTGGAGAAAAATCTTCCTAGCAAACAACTCTCTTAAAAAAGTAGTGATCATATTAATATCAGATGACAATATACTTAGACTTAGAAAAATTATAATGGACAAAGATGGAATTTAATAATAATCCAGGGATATGTAAAACAGGAAGAAATCTCACTCTTAAACATATATGCACCAGCTGAGGGACCAACAAAATATTTAATACAATTGCTGACAAATTTGAAAGAAGACATTTATAGCATCTCAATAATAGTGAGAAACCTCAACAATGCCCTGTCAACCACTGATAGGTGAATAAGATAGAAACGCAAAATAGTATACTAGCTCTGTAAGGAGAAATAAGAAAGTAGCCTAGTAGATATATACAGAACATTCCAACCCCAGAAAACTGAATACTCATTATTCTACAATGCATATGGGTCATTCTCTGTGAAAAATCAGAGTGCCCCATAAACTATACCTCCATAAATTCAAGAGGATATAAATTGAACAGTCTAGCTTCTCAGAAGAAATTCTTCTTAGAAAAATTTAACTACAAAGGAACAAGAATAAAAACCTTAACTCCTGGGAATTAAAAATCTCACTACTGAACAACCAGTGGGTCAGAGAAGAAATTAAAGAGGAAATCAAAAGATTCCTGGAAACAAAAGCAATTGAAGGAACAAATTATCAGAATTTGTAAGACAGAGCAAAAGAAGTACTAATAGGAAAATTTAAAGCTTTGCAACCACAAATCAGTAAGAAAGAAGGGGCTTACATAATAACTGAATGAAACAAATCATAAAAATAGGAAAGTATAAATAAAACGAACCCAAAATAAGTAGATATAAGGAAATAATGTCTTAGAGCAGAAATAAATGAAGTAAAGGTTCAGGCTGAGGACTTCAAGGGAAACTTCTCCTGCGCCTGTCTGCCTGTGTTTCTGAATCCCTGAAGGTCTCCTCAGAGACCTAGGGTGTGCACCCCCAAAAAAACTGCATTTTGAAGCTGACCAGTGAGTAAATTCTGGCTGTGGGGTTTGCCGTCCAATAAGCTGAGCTCTCTGGCCTGTGCAGGCTCCACCCTGCTGTGCCCTTGTTCACTCTGAGGACTTCAAGGGAAACCTCTACTGCGCCTGTCTGCCTGTGTTTCTGATTCCCTGAAGGTCTCCTCAGAGGCCTAGGGAGCACAACCCCAAAAAACTGTCAACTAGAGGCAGCAGAAGAGTGCAGCCGAGCACTCTATCTAATCAATGAACCCCACCATAACACGCAGGAAAAACCACACTACAAGCATGACAATGGCGAAACCTCTCAGGAAAACACCATGCACAGAGAATGAAGACGAAAGCTCGGATGACCTAATAAATTCCAACCACCTGATTAACCTCTTGGATAAGGAAGCAATATGGAAGATGTTTGAAGAACTCAAAGAAAGCATAGATCGATCTGAACAGAACACAAAGACAGAAATCAGAAAACACCAAACTGAAATAACAGATCTGAAAAACACGGTACCTCAACTGAAAACCTCAATGGATGGCCTCGCCAACAGGGTGTCAGCAGCTGAGGAGAGAATCGGAGTACTGGAAGATGTAATGCAGAAAAACTCAACACAACAGAAGAAATTGGAAAAGAATCTTAAGACAAACGAAAAGACAATGGAAAAATTACTCAAGGAATGTGAACAGATGAAAATAGGAGTCTTTGATAAACTCAACAGAAACAACATAAAAATCATTGGAGTCTCAGAGACCCAGGTAGAAGATCTCCAGAAAGAATCAACTGTCAAAGATATCATCAAAGAGATACTCAGAGTTAAAGACTATATGCAATCAAATCCTGCATGCCTGAAGAGTACCAGCTAAAAAGGACCCAAAGAAAAACACCCCAAGACACATCCTCGTTACAATGACAAATTCCACAGATAGAAATAGAATACAGAAAGCAACAAGAACAAAAAGGTAAATTACATTCAAAGGAGCATCCCTAAGACTTACAGCAGACATGTCACAAGAACTCTCAAGGCCAGAAGACAGTGGTGGGATATTGTGACAAGACTGAACGAAATGAATGCCTCACCGAGAATACTGCACCCAGCCTGACTCACTTTCAGGTTTGAAGGAAGAATACATAGCTTCGTGGATAAACAACAGCTCAGAAACTTCACAGATGAAAACTCAGTCTTAAAGGAAAAACTGACAGGTCTACTCTAAGACAAGAGAGACCAACAAACACAGCAAACTTACCTACAAAGATGACATTAAATCCTATGACAATCATCTCCCTCAATGTCATTGGACTAAATTCACCAATTAAAAGACACAGAGTGGCAAAATGGGTCAAAAAGATGAGTCTAACGTGTTGCTGCCTACAAAAAACACATCTGAATAGTCAGAACAAATATAGACTCAAAATTGAAGGCTGGAGGAAAATCATCCAACCAAATAACAACCTCAAAAAAGCTGGGGTGGCCATATTCATATCTGAGGACACCAACTTTATACTCAGAAAATTGTTAAGGAACAAAGATGGACATTATGTACTAATCAAGAGATATGTGCGACAGGAAGAAATCAGACTATTAAACATATATGCACCCAATGAGAGACCAGCAAATTATCTAATACAATTACTGACAAATCTGAAAGAAGAAATAACAAAATAAATGTGGGAGACTGTAACACGGCCCTGTCAACAATTGATAGGTCAACCAGACTGAAAACCAACAAAAACTAGCCCTGAAAAGAGTAATGGAAGAAAGAGAACTAGTACATATATAGGACATTCCACCCAAAAAAACCTGGATACACATTCTTCTCCAATGTACATGGGTCTTTCTCCAGGATAGACTACATGCTGACACATAAAACATACCTCTATAAAATCAAGAGGATAGAAATCTTGCAGGCTACCTTTGCTGACCACAAGACTCTGAAATTAGATGTGAACTACAAAGCCACACAGAAGAAAAACTTTAAAATTAAAAACTAAACACCATGCTACTGGAAAATCAGTGGGTCCAAGATGAAATCAAAAAGGAAATCAAAACTTCCCTGGAAAAAAATGATAATGAAGACACAAACTTCTATAATCTATGGGACAAAAGAAAAGCGGTCCTGAGAGGAAAATTAATAGCTCTACAAGCACACATTAGGAAGGAAGAATGGTCATACCTGAATAACTTAATGAAGCAACTGAAAATTAGAAAATGACCAACAATAGGAACCAAAAATAGGGAGGCAGAAGGAAATTACAAAGCTGAAAGCAGAACACAATGAACTGGAAAACCAAAAAATAAATAAATAAAATAAAATGAAAGATCAACGAAAGCAGAAGTTGATTATTTGAAAAAATAAACAGGATTGATAGACCATTGGCAAAACTCACAAAGAAAGAGAAACAAAGAAAACTGTTAACCATATTAGAAATAGAAAGGGGAGATTACGACAGATATTGCAGAGAGATCCAAAGGGTAATCAGAGACTACTTTGAGAAACTTTATGCTACTAAACATGAGAACCTAGAAGAAATGGAAAAATTCTTGGACACTTATAACCTTCCACATTTAAGTAAGGACAATGTAGCATATCTAAACACCCCCATCACTACTGAGGAAATTGAAACTGTAATCAAACATCTGCCCAAAAAGAAAAGCCGAGGCCCAGATGGATTTCCTAATAAATTTTTTCAAATCTTTCAAGAGGAGCTACTACCAATCCTAGCCAGGTTCTTCCATGAAATTGAAAAAACAGGAACACTCCCAAACAGGTTTTATGAAGCCAACATCACTTTGATACCAATACCAGAGTGAGATGCTGCCAAAAAAGAAAATTACAGATCAATATCCCTGATGAATGCTGATGCAAAATTCTTCAACAAAATCCTGCAAATAGAATCCAATGCATCATCAAGAAGATCATACTGGATACCATAAAGTATATAGAACAATACGTTGGTAAAACACTCCATGACATTGAGACTAAAGGCATCTTCAAGGAGGAAACTGCACTTTCCAAACAACTAAAAGCAGAGATTAACAGATGGAAATACATTAAACTGAGAAGCTTCTGCACCTCAAAAGAAATATTGCCCAGGATACAAGAGTTACCCACCAAGTGGGAGAAACTATTCATCCAACACCCATCAAATAAGGGGCTAATATCCAAAATATACAGGGCACTGACAGAACTTTACAAGAAAAAAGCATTTCATCCCATCCAAAAATGAGGAGAAGAAATGAACAGATGCTTTGATAAAAAAGAAATACAAATGGCCAAAAGGCACATTAAAAAATGCTCCTCGTCACTAGTCATCAGGGAGATGCAAATCAAAACAAGGATGAGATACCATCTCACACCACAGAGATTGGAACACATCACAAAAAATGAGAACAATCAGTGCTGGCGGGGATGTGGAGAGAAAGGAACTCTTATCCACTGCTGGTGGGAATGCCTTCTAGTCCAACCTCTATGGAAAGTGATATGGAGATTCCTCCAAAATCTGGAAATTGAGCTCCCATTCGACCAGCTATTCCACTCCCAGGGATATACCCTAAGAATAAAAGAACACAATACAAAAACCCCTTCCTCACACCTATATTTATTGCAGCACTATTCACATTAGCCAGTCTCTGGAAACAACCAAGATGCCCTTCAACAGACGAATGGCTAAAGAAACTGTAGTACATATACATAATGGAATATTATGCAGCTGTTAGGAAGGATGAAGTCATGAAATTTTTCTATACATGGATGTACATGGAATCTATCATGCTGAGTGAAATAAGTCAGAGAGAGAGAGAAAAACGCAGAATAGTCTCACTCATCTATGGGTTTTAAGAAAAATAAAAGTCATTTTCGCAACAATCCTCAGAGACAATGAGAGGAGGGCTGGATCTTGCAGCTCACTTCATGAAGCTCACCACAAAGAGTGGTGAGTGCAGTTATAGAAATAACTACACAGAGAGCTACCATATTCATGTGAATGAATGAGGGAACTGGAAAGCCTGTCTGGAGTACAGGTGGGGCTGGGGTGGGAGTTTTGGGACATTGGTGGTGGGAATGTTGCAGTGATGAAGGGGGTGTTCTTTACATGACTGAAACCTAATCACAATTATATATGTAATTAAGATGTTTAAATAAAGAAAAAAAGTTTCAAAAAATAAATGAATTGGAAATCCAAAAAACAACTCAAATGATCAACAAATGGGGCCAGTGAGGTGGAGCTAGATGTAAGGTGTCTGCCTTGCAAGCACTAGCCATGTAAGGACCACGATTCGATCCCCCGGTGTGCCTTGTGGTCCCCCCAAGCCAGGGGCAGTTTCTGAGCACAAGCCCTGAGCATCAAACGGGTGTGGCCCCAAAACAAAACAAAAAGATCAGCAAATGAAAAAGTTGGTTCTTTGAAAAAAATAAGCAAGATTCATAAACCACTAACAAAACTCACAGAAAAAGGTGAAAAGAACTTAATAAACCAGATTAGAAATGAAAGGGGGAGATCACTACAGATTATAGAGATTCAAAAGGTATCAGAGACTACTTTGAGAAACTCTGTGCCACAAAACAAGAGAATGTGGAACAAATGTATAAATTCTTGGACTCATAATATTCCACATTTGAAGCAGGATGATCTCACATATGTAAACAAACCCATCACTATTGAGGAAATTAAAATGAAAATAAAAATTCCCCCTTGAGTGATGGTGCAGTAGTAGGGCATTTGCCTTGCATTCTGCTGACCCAGAATGTACCATGGTTTAATCCCCTGGAGTCCCATGTGGTCACCTAAACCAGGAATGATTTCTTAGTGCACAGCCAGGACTAACCCCTGAGCATAATGGGTTTGGCCCCCAAACCAAAAAGCAAAAGAAGCTTCTGTGTCTCAAAAGAAATAGAGCATAAAATACTATGGCCACCTACAGAATAGGTGAAACTATTTACACAGCCCCCATAAAATAATGGACAAATACCTATGGTATACAAGTTACTGACAGAATTTAACAAGAAAAACATCTAATCCCATCAAAAATGAGGAGGAAAAATGAACAGGCACTTCCTCAAGAAGAAATACAAATTACTAATAGGCACATAAAAATTGCTCCATATCACTAATTGTCAGGAAGATGCAAATCAAAACAACAATGAGGTACCATATCACGCCACAGAGACTGGCAAAAATCACAAACGCAAGAACAATAAGTGCTAGTGGGGATGTGTGGCAAAGGGAAGTTTCATTCACTGCTGGTGAAAATTCTGTCTGTCCAGCCTTTATGGGAAACAATATTGAGATTCCTCAAAAACCTGGAAATTGAGTGACCATAAGAATCATATATACCAATCCTAGGGATCTTCCCTAGGAACAAAAAAATACAATATAATAAGGCCTTCATAACATCTATATTAATTGCAGTGCTATTTACAGTAGGCAGATTCTGGAAACAAACCAGATCTCTGACAACAGATGAGTAGCTAAAGAAACTGTGGTACATCTACACAGTGGAATATTATGCAGCTAATAAGAGAAATGAATTCATGAAATTTTCCTGTACATGATGGATATGGAAAATACTATGCTTATTTAAATATGTCAGAGGGAGAGAGACAGACACAGAACAGTCCCACTCATCTATGGGTTTTAAGAAAAATAAAGAACATTATTGTATTAATACCCAGAGACAATAGAGATGAGGGCTGGAAGGACAATCCCATAATATGAAGCTTACCACAAAGAGTGGTAAGTTTAGTTAGGAAAAAAAAAACAACACTATCAACCACCATGACTTGTTAATGAGTGCGAGAAGTAGAATGCCTAGCTTATCTCAAATACAAATATGTGGTGGGGGAGTATGGATATGGGGAGCATTGGTGGTGGGAGTGTTGCACTGGTGAATCAGGGTGTTCTTTTTTATAACTTAAACCCAACTACAAACATGTTTGTAACCATGGTCCTTAAATAAAGATAATATTCAAAAAATACTAAATCATAAGGCAAAATAATATGCTACCAGATAGGAAAGTGAAAGGAAGCTTGATCAATTTTTAAAAAAGTGTTATTTGGTGAAAGAGGGGCTTAGATTTTCTGTGGTTGCCATAAAGAATATATGTTATAAACATATACATATAAATATATACAGACTATACTGTGTTTAAACTGAAATTTTTATAATATGAATACTAGAAAATTACATCAATGTAATGCCTAAATAATAGGTATGAAAACCCCCAAAATGAGTTATTCACTCTGAAAAAGGAAAATAAGACAAAACTTTCTTTTTTTAAAGCCCCAAAACTTTTTATTTATTTTGGTCCATTGAAGACAATACCATATTTGATTTTCTAAAAGAATTTCTGCATTTGTTCCAGGCTTAAGGGATTTTATAATAGAAAAACATGAAAATAACAGAATATAAAAATAAATATTCAAATAAAAATAAGTATAAAGCCAAAGGCAAGTTGCATGAGTTCTCTTTTTTTACATATTGTTGACAATAATATTTTAGGTACATATTAACATAAAATCCGGGGAATTCCCATCACCGAATTGTCATCCCTCCAACTCTGTTCCCATCCTACCTCCTATATCCTCCTCCCTCACCCCCAGGGCTGCTAGAATAAGTGGTCCTCTCTGTGCCTAGCTTATTACTTAGTGGTCTTACACTGTTTGGTCTTGGTACCACCCTTATTTCCCCTCTAACTGTTAGGCAGGACTAGGTAATTCAAGCTATGTGGTTTTGTTTGAAGAAGAGAAAATTAATAAACTGGGGTAAAAATCAAATATAAACTGTGGTAAAAATCAAATATGCCGAAAATGGGTAGAGTCCTTCTAGAAGCTCTCATTCTAGGTTTGAGAAATGAAGAGGAAAAAGAAGGTGAAACACCACAACAGTACAAAAAGAAGTGTCAAATAAAATATCCAGTGAGCACTCCAACAATAAAGATAAGCACCACATAAAAGCCATGGTCTTGAGATAAAAAACATGGCACAGCACATAGAGGAAAAAAAGTAAAGAAGAAAAAATATAAATCAAGACAACAACTTCAATAAGCACACCAAACCAAATAAATCGACAAAAAATAGATAAATAAATAATTGTTTTGTGCTTTTTGACTTTTTTTTCCCTCCTGACAGGAAAAGTTAATATTGGGGTCATTCGAAAAGGAATTCCCTTGGCCTAAAAGATACAGGGTTTCTCTACCCTTGGAGTATATTGTCATGAGATTAATATAGACTTCTTTCAAGTTCATTTACTCTCTCCTTGGTGCAATAGTGGTGTATGGAAGACTTCTGCTCCGTCCTGGATGATAAAATCAGACCTCTGTATCTAGAGATCTCGGTATCTGCACAGGTCAAGAAGTGGAATTTATGATGAAGTCTTTCTTTGTGGTTCTAGAAGTTCTGTTCCTTTAGTGCCATTTTAATCTTCTGTGGTTGGTGGTCTTGGTCTTTGTGCTGATCCTAGGATGGGACCTGGGATAGTGTCTTTCATTATGTTTTCAGAAGACCCATTCCATTGCAATTATCTCAGACAGACCTCTTGAATTAGAGATCATGGTTGTTGTACAGGTCGTAGATCAAACCATAGATAAGTGCTTTTTTATTGGTCCCAGGATACATACAGTCCGGTCATGGTTATGTCAGCCAGTCATCTGTAAATTGCAATCTTGGCTTTTGGACAGACCAAAGGGTGGCAAGTCTTCTCATTTTGTCTTATCATTAGCTAGTGAGGTAGGATAACCTGCTCTTAGGTCAAGTTGTTCTCATTTTTCTCGTTGTCAGGATATTGTATTAAAGCTGGCACTTGTTGGTGTCTGAGCAGTATTAAGGCTGTCCCGGATGGGATTTGGTTCCTGTAGCTGTTGTGAAGAACTGTGTCATTTCTATGTCTGGAATCCAGGATTCAAGACTGGACAGTTAGTGTCTAATCACCTGGGGTCTAAGTTGGGTGCATGTGACATATTTTCAAGGTGGGAGATGCCCCTGTATTGTAAACAAGTATGAGTTCTTATCCCTAGTAGATAAGAGCTCGTTTTTATAGATAAGATTCTCCCTTTTTTTAGTATGACTTTGCAGGGAGAAATGGTGCTACATTATATTTTCGGTGCATTTGGAAGTGGAAAGAGAAGAAAACAGAAACAGTTCGCACACCCAAAAACCATAAAAAATAGAAATAAGGGCCCAAAGAGATAGCACAGCAGTGTTTGCCTTGTAAGCAGCCGATCAAGGACCAAAGGTGGTTGGTTCGAATCCCAATGTCCCATATGGTCCCCCGTGCCTGCCAGTAGCTATTTCTGAGCAGACAGCCAGGAGTAACCCCTGAGCACCGCCGGGTGTGGCCCAAAAGCCAAGAAAGAAAGAAAGAAAGAAAGAAAGAAAGAAAGAAAGAAAGAAAGAAAGAAAGAAAGAAAGAAAGAAAGAAAGAAAGAAAGAAAGAAAGAAAGAAAGAAAGAAAGAAAGAAAGAAAGAAAGAAAGAAAGAAAGAAAGAAAGAAAGAAAGAAAGAAAGAAAGAAAGAAAGAAAGAAAGAAAGAAAGAAAGAAAGAAAGAAAGAAAGAAAGAAAGAAAGATATATGTGCTCACCTATATATATAAAAATAAAAAAGATATATAGAAAATAAAATAAAAGTAATTAAAGGAACAAAGTGATGCAAGAGACTACCTTATATTTGGGGAAAAGCAGGTAAAGAGGTAGTGTAATACAGGTCTTCTACTTATGACGGAAGTATAGGTTTCCCCATAGTCTTTTGAGATTTTCTTGTGGCGTATGGGTTCCCAGGCTCCTTTTCATCACATATTCTGACCTTCTTGAGATTGGCAAAAAAATTGCAGCAGGGAGGTCTTCGGAAGAGTTCTTGCATTGGGGATACTTTTAGAGCTAAGTCCAGTTTCAAGTAACAGTCCACGTTTGGATGGGTTGGTAAGAAGTACTGCACAGCACAAGTCAGCAGGGGAGTTGGTTGCCTTTTTTTGCAGGGGACGAGGTGTGGGTTTGACTGGTTGTTCCTTCGCTTGGGTGCTGGGTGCTGGTTCGTTGGGGGTAGGAGGTCAGTCTTGATGCCTAATGGATTAAGAACTGAGGGTGAAGAGTTTTAATAAGGTGGGAAATCTGGGTGGGATTGAGGGGTGAAGGGATTGTCGGATTTCCAAAGAGGGGGAGGGAAAAGTATATGGAAAGGGCAGGAAAGAAGAAAAGAGAAAATAAATTACAAAGAAAATAAGAAAAAAGAAAAAAAGAAAGTAGTGAGAAGAAAGGAGAAAAGAGCAAGGGAATGCTCGTTGCTTGAATGTGTTCAATGAGTAGGGCCTGTAGTATAATTCTGTAGGTCAAAATTGCTGCTTTGGTGGTCTGGCTGGTTACGTGCTTCATGTCCTAAAAGAATGTATAACCTAGAGATAAAGGGTATGTTAAAGAGTTTTCTTGGGACATTCTCATAGTGCAAGCTGGGTATGGTATCTCGTGTGACTGAGCCCCGATATGCCATCTTAGTTTGTCCACACTTTGTATTAAAGAATGCCTGTGGACATAAAAGCTGAGAGGTTATTTTAAATATAGTAAGATTAAGGCATTAAAACACATTGTTATGAAATGCTTCCATTGGAGTCAGTGATTTCCCATGGTACTTTTGACCTTTACTCCTGTATAAGATCTCTAAGGGATTATTATGGGCCTTTGTAGTAGAAGGCTGATTACATACCTGTTCTCTCTATACTGCTGTTTCTGCTGTTGCTAGTTTCTTTGTGGTATAATGTGTAGTCAAGAGTTTGTGTTGTTCCTCTTTCATGCGTTTTGGGCACTGCTCCCCAGTATATGTTGACTGTTACAGTGTTTGGAGTTTCTACCCTGTTAAGCTCTGTCATTTGATTGTTGAGTATTAGTTGTATATAAAGTGTATGTTCTAGGTGCTTCAGAATAGCGCTATCATTCTGTGTTTATCTTTTGTCTTCTGACTTATTTCGTTTAACATAATATGTTCTAGGTCCATACACGTTGCTGCAAAGTCTGTGATTGTATCATTTCTGACTGCCATTGTATTCCATTGTGAATAGATGCCACATCTTAATGATCCATTTATCTGTTTTTGGACATCGAGGTTGGTTCCAAGACTTGGTTATTATACTGAGTGCCACAATAAATAGTGGTGTGCACCCGTACTTTGGAATGAATGTCCTTCCACCTTGGGGAGAGATACCTAGGAGAGCAATTGCTGGGTGAAATGGCAGCTCAATTCTGAGTTCTTTGAGCGCTATCCAGACTGTTCTCCATAGGTGTTGGGCTAGGGGGCATTCCCACCAGCAGTGGATGAGAGTGCCTTTCATATCGCATCCCCACCAACGAAGATTGTTCCCATTATTTTTGATGTGAGCCATCCTCACTGGTGTAAGGTGCTCTCATTGTTGTTTTGATTTGGATCTCTCTGATGATGAGTGAGGTTGAGCATGTTTCCATGTGCTTGTTGGCCATTCTTCTGTCTTCCTCATAGAAGTGTCTATTCATTTCATTTCCCCATTTTTATGGCTTTATTTGCTTTTGGGAGGCTCAGCTTTCTGAGTGCTTTGTATATTCTAGATATCAGCACTTTATCTGACATGTTGAGTGCAAAGATTTTTTTCCCATTCAGTTAACTGTCTTCTTATATTAGGCAGGGTTTCTTTTGCCATGCAGAAACTTTATAGTTTAATTCAGTCCCATTTGTTTATGTTTGATGCTAAAGTTTTTGCCATTGGTGCTCCATCTTTGAAGACCTTTTTTTTTATATATAGGTTTTTGAGTTTTCTGTCTATTTTATTCTCAATAAACTTTATAGATTCCAATCTGATTTCAAGGTTTTTGATCCATTTTGAACTGACTTTTGTATTAGGAGTGAGGTAAGGGTCAATTTTCAGTATCTTACATGTGGTTTTCAAGTTGTACCAACACCATTTGTTGAAGAGACTTTCTATGTTCCATTTCAAGTTCTTGGCTTTCTTTCAAATATTAGTTGGCTGTATATCTGGGGATTTATGTCTGGTCTGAGGTCCTGTCTCTGTTCCTGTACTATGCTGTTTTGATCACTATGGCTTTATAGTATAGTTTCAGGTTAGGTAAGGAGATGCCACCCAGCTTCTTGTTTTTCAGTATGTGTTTGGCTATCCTGGGTCTTTTGTGGTTCCAGATAAATTTTGTGATTGACTGTTCTATTTTTTTAAAGAATGGTGTCTGAGTTTGGATAGGGATTGCATTAAATCTATATAGTATTTGGGTAGGATAGTCATTTTGACTATGTTAATTCTACCTATCCATGAGCATGGGATGTTCATCCATTTCTTTAAGTCCTCTTCAATTTCTTTCTGAAGTGTTTTGAAGTTTCCCTGGTATAGGTCCTTCACATCCCTTGTAAGGTTGATTCCTATGTACCTTATATTTTTTGATACTACTTTAAATGTAGTTGTAATTTTAATATCTCTCTCCTCAACTTCATTGTTTGTATAGAGAAACGCAACTATCTTTTGTGTATTGATTTTGTATCCAGCCCCTTTGCTGTATTGGTTAATTGTTTCTAGGAATTTTACTGTGGACTCTTTAGGGTTTTCGATGTATATCATGATATCTTCTGCAAATAGAGATAGTTTGAGTTCCTGTTTCCCAATTTGCATTCCTTTTATTCCCTTCTCTTTGTGGATTGCTATTGTTAGGACTTCTAAGTTTATATTGAATAAGAGTTGAGAGAGTGGACAGCCTTGCCTAGTTCCTGACCTTAGGGAAAATGCTTCTAGTTTTTGGCATTAAGGATAATATTGGCTGTGGGTTTTTCATAGATAGCTGTAATTATCTTGAGGAAGGTTCCTTCTAACCCTATTTTGTTAAGTGTCTTCACATGAATGGGTGTTGGATTTTGTCAAACACCTTTTCTGCATCGATAGATATGATCATGTGTTTTTTGTCTTTCTTGTTGTTGATGTGATGTTAATGTTGATTGATATGCGTATGTTGAATCAACCTTGCATTCCTCGTATAAATTCCACTTGGTCATGATGTATGATCTTTTTGATGAAGTCCTGTATTCGGTTTGCAAAAATTTTGTTGAGTATCTTTGCATCATGTTCATTAGTGAGATTGGTCTATAGTTTTCTTTCTTGGTGATGTCTTTGCCATCTTTGGGAAAGAGTGTTATATTAGCCTCATATAAGGAGTTGTGGAAGAATCCTGCTTTTCAATGATTTTGAAGAGCCTATGAAAAAGTGGTAGTAAGTCTTCTCGGAATGTTTGATAAAATTCTCCTGTAAATCCATCTGTGCCTGGACTTTTGTTGTTAGGGAGCTTCTTAATTACGTCTTCAATTTCCTCTGAAGTGATTGATTTGTTTATGCTTTCTAAGTCTTCCTTTTCCAGTCTCAGAAGATGGTAGTTTTCCAGGAATCTGTAGATTTCTACTGGGTTCTCTAGCCTAACTGAGTATAGTTGTTCATAATATAATCTCATGATATGTTGTATTTCTTGGGGTTTTGTTGTAATCTCTCCTCTTTCATTTGTGATCCTACTGATTTGGGTGTTTTCCTTCTTTTTTTGGTGAGATTTGCCAGTGGTTTGCCTATCTTGTTTATTTTTTCAAAAACCAAATCCTGGTCTCATTGATTTTTTGTGTTGTTTTCTTAGTTTCTATGTTGTTTATTTCTGCTCTGGTTTTTTTTATTATTTCTTGCATTCTGGTTTTGGTTGTATTTCTCTGCTGCTGTTGTTCCTATTCCTTCAGGTAATCCTTTAAACTGTTGATTTTGTCATTTTCCTGTTTTTTAACATAGGCATCTATTGCTATGAGTTTCCCCCTAATTACTGCTTTTGCTGTGTCCCTCAAATTTTGACAAGTACTCTTTTCATTATCATTTGTCTCAAGGAATCTTTTTATTTCTTCCTTGAGTTTCTCTTTGATCCAGCTGTTGTTGAGAAGAATGTTGTTTAATCTCCACTTATTAGTTGTTTTCCATTGCTTCTTCTTGAAGTTAATTTTGACCTCTGTTGCAAAGTGATCTGTTAGGGTGCTTTTAATGATCCTTACATTTGTAGTTTTATATAGGTTACCTTTTTATCCAAGACATGATCTATTCTGGAGTAGGTTCCATGTGGGCTTGAGAAGAATGTGTATTCTCCTTTCTCGGTATGGAGGGTCCTATATAGGTATTCACCCTAGATCTTCTAATTTTTCATTTAGAGTCCTTATTTCTTTGCAATTTTTCGTTTTATGGATCTGTCCAGTGGTGATTGTGGAGTATTGAGGTCCCCTACTATTATCACATTTCCCTTCATGTGTTTCTACAGGTTTGTGAGCAGACGCCTCACATATTTTGCTGGCTCTACATTAGGTGCATAGATATTGACCAGAGTTAGTACTTCTTAATCTAATGTTCTCCAGATCATTAAGTAGTGATCCTCTTTGTCTCTGATCACTTTCTAGAGGTTGAATGCAGTTTGGTCTGATATAAGAATGTCTGTCCCTGCTCTTTTTTGTTTTCCATTGGCCTGAATAATTTTCATTTATTATAAGCCTGTGCTTGTCCTGTATTTGTAGGTGTGTTTCTTGCAGGCAGCAGAAGTCTGGTTTATTTTTTCTAATCCAGTTCTCTACTATGTGTCTTTTAATGAGAAATTCCCTCAACCAGACCCACCTGGCAACTTCCCTCAGCCCCTGGGAGTTTGAGGTCCATTCTTGGGCTCAGGGTTGCAGGCTGCTCTAGCCCACCCAATGGTCAGGGGAGCAGTCCCACGTTACCCTCAGTTCCACAGGTCTCAGCCTGTCCCAGCGTTACCTGGTGGCTTGGGAACCAGCCAGAGGGTGCCTAGGGAGCGATCGCTCCTTCATCCATTTCTGCAAGTCTGTGGTGCAGAGGGTGGATTGTGCACAGGGGATGCCTAGGCGTGGTTGCTCCCTTACCTGTGTCTGGGCAGGTGTGTGGGTCCAGCGTGTATGCAGGGAGTGCCCTGGGTGTTTGTTCCCTTAGGCTCCTGGAAGACAAAACAGGCTTTTGTAAAAACAAGGTTATTAAATACAGAAGAACAATTACAACAACCGTGACTGGGATATGTGGAACTGAGGAGAATGTGGGACCGCTCCCCTGACCTTTGTTGGAATAGAGCAGCCTGCCCCTCTGAGCTCAGGAGTGGACCCCAAACTGCCGGGGGCTGAGGGAAGCTGCTGGGTGGGTCTGGTTGAGGGAATGAACCATTATGGAAGACCTTATCCTAGATTTCTCCTAGGATCTGTGCAAAAACCAAGATCTTAAGTTACAGAGGCCTGATTTGACAACCACAACTGAACATAACATTTCCTGGCACCATAAAGACTTTTAGGTTCGACAATGAGTGGTTCAGAGCCTATAATCAGGATCATGACTGTATGCTTCAATGGTGGAGACATCTTGTATATCTTTATCTCTTTAGCCAAGGGAATTTCCTTTCTAATTTCCCCAATACTTGATGTACCTCTGCAAAAAACAAAACAAAACAAACAAAAAACCTCTCCCATATCAGTCCCCATCTTTTTAAATTTCATATTTATTTTAAACTCATATTTATAGCTTGTAGATAGGGGCTTCTGCCTGTTTTCCTTTTTCTTAAAATCAGAACCATAGAACATGAATCATCTTTTTCTGTCTCATATTTCTATGACTTTCTATAAAGTGAGGAAAAACATTGGGTGCTGCCAGGGACAAAGTAGTCTCATGAGCACTTAATGGTAATAAAACTGATCAGATTTAACACACAAAGTTAACTATAGTAGAATCAAGAGACCCAATCCACAACAAGCTATACACAAGTCACCTGTTACACTAACAGTCCAGGGGAATAATTTTGGAGGCATGGGCATATTGAGATTAGTGTCAGAGGGGGGTCATCACTGGTGGTGGGGATTGCCTTAATTCACTCTCACTATATGCCTTTAATGTAACAGTGAATGACTTGTAATTCTCAATTGTTTCAAGAAAAATTAAAAAACAAAATATTTCCTTTTGCAGGCATGTTGGTGGTTGATAGAAGGGGCCCTTGGAACATTGGTAGAGTGACTTTGACAGGTGGAGAATGTGGCATTAAAATACTTTATGCATGATGCCATTGTAATCACAGTGCTCAATAAAAATTGTGGGACTATCTGAAAAAAAAAAACACCTCATTTTGCCCAATGTTTTATGATTGCTTATTTTGTGGTCTGAATAGTTTTACTACTATAATAATCTCTAAGTAATAATTCTTCTGTATGATGTGCTTTCTTTTAAAGTCTTTATTTGTTCTTCGACATTAAAGTTAGTCTTTTTTTACAAACATGCAATCAATTCTCTTATTTCAGATTCACCTTGTGAAAATGGAAAATGTTTCCAAATTTTGACTCCTGTTAAGGACTTCCAGAATTGTATGTGGGGCCCGGAGAGATAGCACAGCGGCGTTTGTCTTGCAAGCAGCTGGTCCAGGACCAAAGGTGGTTGGTTGGAATCCCGGTGTCCCATATGGTCCCCCGTGCCTGCCAGGAGCTATTTCTGAGCAGACAGCCAGGAGTAACCCCTGAGCAATGCCGGGTGTGGCCCAAAAACAGAATTTTATGTGAATCATTTATTTCACATGAACTTTTAGGTTGTGTATAGTATTCAATTTTATATTTAGAAAATAAATTCCATATGTAAAACTATTGTATATTTATGATTTCTCATGAAAATATAATTTTTATATTTAGGGAGATTTTCATATTGTGTCACTACATATCACAAACACAATGCTCAGTAAGTCCTATTCCAAACCTTTTTTTCAACTGTGACCTGGCAAATGACCTATACTCTACAGAACAGAAACACTGGGAAAATCTGATTAAAAGCCAAACAGTGTGAGGGAAAGGAACAAAATGGGGCTTTTATTTTATCTTCCTTGCTTGGGAGAAAAGGCATCTAGATTTCACAAAATGTATGACTAGAAAAGGAAAGGATGCAGAAGTATCATTGAAATGGTATTGGAGCTGGAAGATATAGAAAGATTTTAGGGTCATGTTTCCAGTCATATGTACTGCAGGTGTCAAATGCTCTAATTGTTAATGCAGCACTTCTCTTAGGATTATTTCTTAGAATGCTAGTATCTAGTCATTGATTTCCATCTACCAGTTTACACTGTGCTAAACTTTATGGCAGTTGGACTTGTATAGGCCTCTTGAATACCTCCACTGTAATGACCATTGAATCTGCACCCCTGTCATCATGAGTATAAAAGGAAAAACTGATACTGTTGGAGGGAGCAGGGAAGTGACCAGAGCAGGCCCGCTGGTCCGGGGGGGGGGGGGCAGAAAAAGCATCAGGGATATGCTGCCTGCTTTGTATATATTTGCTTTTCTTTATTATTTGAATCCAGGCCTTTCAAGGTCACTTCTGGCCTATGAATTTTTATCTGAACCCCTCAGGGCAGTCGAAACAAAGATCAGAAGCCAGGAGGAATAAAAAGTATATAGTTTCTTAGACTCCATGTGATTGAACAGCGACCATCCAACTCCAAACCCCAGATCCCAGACGTAGAACCAATACAGATCTCTGCAACAACATCAGGAAACAAACTCCCCCAGGATATTCCTAATACTACTCTGTCATCAACTTGCACCAGTTTTGATATGACATCCTGACAACGAGGAAATGGAAACAACTTGGTCTACGAGCAGATTGTCTATCTCATCATGTAATCGTAAGGTAAATCAGAAGACACGTCTTCTGTTGATCTGTGAAAAAAAAAAAAACAAGACACTAACTCTACAGAAGACTGAGTTTGACAACCATAATTGGTCAGAACTTATCCTGGGACTAATAAGAAAGATCCTAGACTAGGCTTTGACACAGATTTGTACAAAAACCAAAATTTCTAATTTCAGAGGTCTGACTTGAACAGAAATTCTGGGATCATAATGAAAGACTTTATCCTAGGCATCAGTCTAAGATCTGAGCAAAAACTAAGACCACTAATTATAGAAGACTGATTACAACAACAGTGATTGAACAGTACTTCTAGAACCATAAAGAGACACTCTATCCTAGACTTCATCGTATGACCTGTGCAAATACCAAGATCACTATCTACAGAAGCCTGACTTTATCATCCACTACTGAGCAGAAAGTTTCCTGACACCATAAAAAGACCTTGGAGTGTAAAAATGAGGGTGTACGAAGCCTGTAACAGTATGGTTCAAGGGCAGAGAAATCCTGTATCTCTTAGGCCAAAGGAATTTCCTTTCTAATTTTCCCACTACTTAATGTGTCTATGCAAAATAAGGGAAGCACAAATCCTTGCCACACCAGCCTTCCTTCCTTCATTTGATTTTCTTTATCTTCTATTTATTTTCTTCTCTTTTCTATTCTTCTTCTTCTTTTTCTTCTTTTTCTTCTTCTTCTTCTTCTTCTTCTTCTTCTTCTTCTTCTTCTTCTTCTTCTTCTTCTTCTTCTTCTTCTTCTTCTTCTTCTTCTTCTTCTTCTTCTTCTTCTTCTTTCTGTTCTTGTGTTTATTGCTTGGTGTTTTTTGTTGTTGCTGCTGGGTGCATTTGTAATTACCTTTTCTTTTTACTTTTTTGTTATGCTTTCTTCTATTTTCCCTTTCTTCTTTTAAATTGATATTTATAATCAGACTTCTTACAGTTTTTTCCAACATAACCACACAAATTAAATCATCTTGTTCTGCCTCATAAATTGAGGGGGTAATGAATGGTATCAGGAAAAAACAGTCATATGAACATTGAGTGGAAATAAAAAAATGATCAAACTTAAACACCAAACCCAAAGTCAATGACAACAGAATCAATACCCAATATACAACAAGAGGGGAGTATTTACACTAACAGTCAAGGGGGCAAAGGGAGGAGCTATGGGGTGCATGCTGGGAACAGGGATGGAGGGAGGACAACACTGGTTGTGGAAATGGCCCTGATTCATTATCCCTATGTACATTAAATATTACTGTGAAAGATTTTTAATTCAATTTGGTTACAATAAAAATTATTTTAAAAAGTATATAGTTTCCTCCCTCTGTTTCAGACCCAGGTGGGAAGTCACTACATGTTGGCATCCTGATTGCGCAAGATGCCTCAGCCAGCAGCTGGGCCCCACAGATCCCTGCAAGCCTTGCAGTATTGGACCTTGGCAGCCATGAGGATCTGCAGCCCTGCAACCCTAGTAGCCTCAGGCCACTGCACTAATTCACAAATTTCTGTTCCATGAAAAATGTCATTGGCATCTCAGTACTTGGTAAACTCAAATCATGCTGTGATATAAGCATTAATATTGAAGTATACATGTTGCATGCAAACACAGATTCTTGTAAAAATGCCTTTTATTTTATATCTAAGTTATGTAAAATATCCCCCTTGTTTTTACCAGACTACAATTATAAAAAGTTTGAAAACTACTGCATATTTTATTTCTCTTGAGACTATAAGTTACTCAATATTTTAAATAAAACACTTTCACTTAATTTAGCAAGAATAAAAGAATGTGCATAAGTGGTTATTTCTTTCATATTCTAATTATCATTCCCATTATTATGAAGCATAATTAAAACAATTTGTTTTGGTTTAAAGTGCTGAAAGCTTACTCGTGGCTCAGGAATCACTTCTGGCAGACTCCGGGACCATACAGGATGCCGGGGATGGAACCCAGGTTGGCAGCTTGCAAGGCAATTGCCTTACCAGCTGTCCTATTTTTTTCACATATCTGGTTGAAAGTATAAGTGAGTAAAAGTCTCGTCAACTTTGGAAACATACTTTCTTTGCTTGATTAAGTAAAGAAAGGATCAGTGCTCAGTTAGTAATCTAGTAAGACTTTCCCCTACTCCTTCCATGTGAAATGGGAGAGGACAAAATAATAGTGTACTTTTAACTTATCATGTTATTAATTCATCAGTTAGCTTCACTTCTATGTCCACTTACTAAATTAAAAGAAAATTTGTTTCAAAAATTTTATAGGATATCACTAAAGATATTAATAATTCAAACTGTTAAGTGATCATTAGGATATTTGTATGAAAAAAGCTTGTTTTCAAGATAATTGACTCAAATGTGGTATAATGCATTATTGCCAAACATCTTATCATGTTCCTGAGCTTTATCTTCCTCTTCTACTGGAAATACACAGTATTTGTACTGTAAACCTAAGCCTGGCCATACGATGTTCTTTGGACAGTTTATTTGTAAGTAGATGTCAAATGAAAAGTCACTTTTGAGGAGAAGAGGTCAGTGACTAGAATGTATCTTATGATTCCTAAATTTTTCATCTGCTTTAAAACTAGAAATATCTTAGTAAAGGATTAAACTCAGCCTTGGTCCTGAGGTAGTAATATTTGCTTCAAGTAGATATTTAAATTGAATGAACAATATATTTTCTATGGTCGTAAGACACTGAAATTTTTTTTCTGTTGATAGTTAAAATTTTATTTAAAGTGGTCATAAAACTTTTATAGTTTTACTTTTTATAACTAACCAGTTTTATATGTTAATCGTTTACATATTTTAGATAATATATTAATAAAATTATAATATTAATATAAAATATTTAATTAAAATTTAATTTATAGAAATACTTGCTATAAAGGGGCCAGAGTAGTGGAGCAAGCAGTCAGGCTTCTTCCTTGCCCACACTAGCCTTGGAAGGACTGTGGTTCGATACCCCAGCGTCCAATATGGTCCCCCAAGTCAGGAGCGATTTATGAGCTCACAGCCAGAAATAACCCCTGAGCATCAATGGGTGTGGCTCCAAAACAAAAACAAAACAAAAAAAAGAATATCCAAAAATAAATGTTAAGAATGAGCATAATAAAATTGTTCTTTAAACCAAGTTGACAAAAGATGTCTGAATCAAGGAATTTTTCCATAGCACAGATTTTTTTTCTTTCTTTTCTTTCTTTTTTTCCATAGCACAGATTTTGCATAACTTTTTTATAGCAAGTATTTCTTTATTTATTTTTTCTGGTTTTTTTTTTGAGCCACTCAGTGATGCTCTGGGTTATTCTTGGCTATATGCTCAGAAATGGTTTCTGGTTTAGGGGAATATATGGAACCTTGGGGGATTGAACCATGGTCCATCCTAAACTAGCGTGGGCAAGACAGATGCCTTACCTCTTGCACTACCACTCCGGCCCCATATTATAAATATAGAAATTATTTTTGAAAACAGAGGAATGCTCATTTTAGTAAGACACTAATCCCTCTGACCAACACGTGCTAAAAATTGTCGAGGAAAAGGAAATATTTTCAGTTCATAAATTATAAAATAAGATATTTTATCATTTTTTATAACTAGGGATTGAATTCTGGTATCATGTATGCAAAATATGTCCTTTACCATTGAAAAGCATCCACAATCTAGGCAAGATTGTTTTAAAAATTCTTTGTCTCCATAAACAACCAATATCAGAGGAGAGAAGAATAAAAAAGAAAGCCTCATTCAGTGTTCCAGTGTTGGTGTGTCTGTTTTTCAACCTTTATGATGAACAATAATAATACTTAAAGAAAACTAAATGTATGATCTATTAATTACACTTCTTGGTATCTATCCAAGAAATACAAAAGCATATTTGCATAGTTTTGCTCATTACATCACTACAATGATCAATATTTAGATGCAACAAAAGAGTTTAACAACATATGAGCATAGAAAAACATTTGACATATATACACAATGGAATATTACTAAGCAAGGAGACAAGATAAAAATCTGTTTTTTGCTTCAACTTGGATGGAGTTTGAATGGGTTATGTTAAGTTAAATTTTCTGGGCATAGAAAAAAGAGATGGATGTTTTCTCATAAATAAAATAAAGAAAAAAAAACAAAGAAATAGACACCGTCTAATGAAAATAAACTTGTAGATGCTCTTATTAACCAAGAGGTTGTGGAGCCAGATGGGGCACCTAAAAAGTGACAAAGGTACAAAATGACAAAGAGACAAAGGTGGAGAGATTTGTGCACTTTGATAGTGGTGGTGCCTCAAAAGCATATTAACACCATTGTAACCATATTGCATTAATAATAATGCAATTAAAATTTTAATGATAAAAAGTGTTTAAAGATAATTTAAAAAAACTACTGGCAGTAGTTATTCAAGTACTTTGCAGGTAAAGATGTTTCTAAGTATAGGCATATCTTAGTTCATGCATGAAAATTGTGGCCTAATAAACCTGACATTATTATTTACTTGTATTTTCTGATTGCATGTCAAATAAGCACATTATTCATTATAATTTTATCTTCTGTTAATATTGAGAGCATGACCTATTCATTCAACAGTGAGATGTGCAATTTCTAATTGTAAAGTATGAAAATTGTAATTTGATTTGTACACTGCAGTTTCTTTTTTATATAATAATTTTTGTTTTGACCAAAGTGGATTACAAATCATTCACAGTAAAATTTTAGGTATATAGTGACCTTGAATCAGGGGCATTCTCACCACCAATGTTGTTCTCCCTCTCTCCCATTCCCAGCATGAATCACATAGCCTCCTCCCATGCCCCTGCGTTGCTAGTCTAAGTGGTCCCCTCTGTGTCTAGCTTGTTGTAAATTGGGTATCGATCCTGTTGTCGTTGACTTTGGATTTGGTACCTAAGTCTGATCAGTTTTGCTTATTTCTATTCAATGTTCATATGACTGTTTGGTCTTGGTACCCTCCATTATTTCCCCCTCAGTTTGTAAGGCAGAACAAGATGGTTCAAGTTATGTGGTTCTGTTTGAAGGAAAGAAGATGGAAAAAGGGGGGAGCAAAAATCAAACAAACAAAAATTGTGAGGAGACCTTCTAGGGTCTATAAATATTGGTTTAATAGAAGAAAGGGAAAAGAAAGAAAAACATAACAACAATACAAAAAATCAAACTAAAAACCCGAAAATCACCACAAAATAAAGACGACAACCAAGAAATTAATTTTGCTCTTAAAATAAAAACAAAACAACACAAAAACATAAATCAGAACAGAGCAAAACAAAAAAACAACAATAACAATAAAAATTATTTTGTGATTTTTTTTTTGCATAAGCACAGTAAATATTGGTCAGATTAGAAAGGGAATTCCCTTGGCTTAAGATATTCAGGGTTTCTCTGCCCTTGAAGTATACTGTAATGTGCATAACTCCAGGCTCTGTACCTGTTCTTTTTACTCTCCCCTACGTCCTGTCTTATTGTCTGGAAACTATTCATTCAGTCATGGATGATGAGATCAGGCCTCTGTAACTAGAGGTCTTGGTATTTATACAGGTCATAGGATGGAGCCTAGGATGGAGTCTTTCTTTACAGTTCTAAAAGTTCTGTGCCATCACTTGTTTTAATCAGTCTTCTGTAGTTGGTGGTCTTGGCGTTTGCACCAATCCTAAGATGAAGCCTAGGATCGAGTCTTTCATTATGTTTCCAGAAGTTCTGCTAATTTGCAGTTGTCACAGTCATACCTCTGGAATTAGAGATTTTGGTTATTGTCCAGATCGTAGGCCAAAGGCTAGACTAGGCCCCTTTTTATTGGTCCCAGGATAAGTTCTGCTCAGTCATGGTTGTCACAGTCAGTCTTCTGTAGTTAGTAATCTTGGCTTTTGCACAGATCAAAGGATGACGTGTCTTCTGATTTTATCTTATAGTTAGGTGGTGAGATATGACAAACTGCTCTTAGGTCAAGTTGCTGCCATTTCCTCATTGTCAGGATGTCATATCAAAACTGGCATATGTTGGTGTCAGAGCAGTATTAATAATGTCTCAGAGGGAGTTTAGTTTCTGGAGCTTTTGCGGAGAACTGTGTCAGTTCTATGTCTGAGACGTAAGGTTCAGGTTTGGATGGTTGCTGTCTAATCACATGGAGTCTAAGTCGGTAGTTTCTTTTATAAATAGTGTTGAAACACTTTAATTGCTCCTCTGGACACCCTTCAATCATTTTTCTACCTTTCTTTTTGATCCAAGAAATTAATATTGTGGAGTTCAATATATAGAAATTTGTTACTTGTGTTTTACTTGCATAATTAAACAATGTACCTTACCAGCAAATCAACAAATAAAAAGTGGAGGAATTCTGAAATGAAAGCACAATGATGACTAAACATGAAAAGCACTATACAAGTTGATCAAAATTAACAAACTCTCATAAATCTTGAAAATTTTAAATTATTATAATAACCATAAAATTAACTATTCAAAAGAAACAATAGAGGAAAGAACCAGGAAGTTTGTATTGATGGAATTTTCCTGTCACTATCCCTTTCTCCACATCATCACCAGAAAATTGTCACTATTTTATGCCTGTTGAGAAAGTCCATTTACAAGGTTTTTTGCAATTTGCTATATTTCAGTTACCCAGCAAAAAGACACTTACCTAACAATATATATTTTAAAAAGTAGGAAGAGAATAAAAGAAAGAAGGCTGGGAGGACACAACCAGTGGCAATTGGTTAATGCACTGCTACCTAATAGAGAGCTAAGAGAGAAGTACTATTTGGAGCAAACATGGTGCTTAACGAAATGAAAAGAAAGCTCCTAGGAATGAAAATAAGATACTCATTAGGAGTTTTCTGAACCTGAAGCATAGTCTTGGAGATAAAGACTAGGGAATCACATCACATGCTAGTCAGTGCACATGTCCATTAAAGACACAAGTACCTAATCTTTTGCCTCAAAACAACTTTGTTGATCCTGACTAAGTTGCCAATCTCTAACTGAGTTGTGCTATTATCATGAGCAGTGCAAGCATATTCCTAAGTATGTATTAATGAAGTTAGAAAGAACTTCCTAAATAATATTTTGTTCATGGACAAACAATTTTTATTTTTCTTATAATTTTTTGGATTTGGGCATCTTTACCAAGAAAAGGCACAGAAAAATTAATGTAGTATCTTATGGAAAAATAAATCTGGGTTTATCTTAGTAGATGTTAGCTGACTTTGGCAGTATGGAAGGGAAAATCAGTAGTTGGAACCTGGCACAAAAGTACAAGAAAGAGCAAAGATTGCTCTAAATGCTGCTAAGAGAATATTGGATTTCAATTACATCAAGATTAAAGATCATAAACTGATAAAAGCTGAGGAGAAAAACATAAATGGCTTGAAGAGAGAAAAACAATGGAAATGACTTGTTCACTTTTTTATTAATATTTTTATTTAAACAACTTTATTAAATACATGATTGTGTTTGGATTTCAGTCATGTAAAGAACACCACCCATCAACAGTGCAACATTCCCATCATCAATGTCCCAAATATCCCTCCTCCCCACCCAACCCCCGCCTTTCTATTTCCCTCGTACATTCTCTTTATTAGCATAGTTCAAAACGTAGTTATTTCTCTAATTAAACTCATCCCTGTTTGTGGTGAGCTTCAAGAGGTGAGCTGTAACTTCAATCTCTTTTCTCTTTTGTGTCTGAAAGTTATTATTGCAAGAATGTCTTTCATTTTTCTTAAAACCCATAGATGAGTGAGAACATTCTGCGTATTTCTCTCTCTCTCTGACTTATTTCACTCAGCATAATAGATTTCATGTACATCCATGTATAGGAAAATTTCATGACTTCATCTCTCCTGAAGGCTGCATAATATTCTATTGTGTATATGTACCACAGTTTCTTTAGCCATTCATCTGCTGAAGGGTATCTTGGCTGTTTCCTGAGTCTTGCTATGGTAAATAGTGCTGCAATGAATATAGGTGTAAGGAAGGGATTTTTGTACTGTATTTTTGTGTTCCTAGGGTATATTCCTAAAAGTTCTATAGCTGGATCATATGGGAGCTCGATTTCCAGTTTTTGGAGGAATCTCCATATTGCTTTGCATAAAGGTTGAACTAGACGGCATTCCCACCAGCAGTGGATAAGAGTTCCTTTCTCTCCACATCTCCGTCAACACTGCTTGTTCTCATTCTTTGTGATGTGTGCCAATCTCTGGCGTGTGAGGTGGTACCTCATAGTTGCTTTGATTTGCATGCCCCTGACGATTAGTGAGGTGGAGCACTTTTCATGTGTCTTTTGGCCATTTCTATTTCTTCTTTGTCAAAGTATCGGTCCATTACTTCTCCCCATTTTTTGATGAAATTAGGTGTTTTTTTTCTTGTAAAGTTCTGTCAGTGCCTTTTACATTTTAGAGATTATCCCCTTATCTGATGGGTATTCACGGTACAGAAGCTTCTCAGTTTAATATATTCCCATCTGTTAATCTCTGCTTTCACTTGCTTGGAGAGTGCAGTTTCCTCCTTGAAGATGCCTTTAGTCTCAATGTCCTGGAGTGTTTTACCTAAATGTTGTTCTATATATCTTATAGTTTCATGTCTGATATCGAGGTCTTTCATCCATTTGGATTTAACCTTCGTACATGATGTTAGATGGGGGTCTAAGTTCAATTTTTTCTAAGTGGCTAGCCAGTTGTGCCAACACCACTTGTTGAAGAGGCTTTCTTTGCTTCATTTAGGATATCTTGCTCCTTTATCAAAAATTAGGTGATTTGGGTAACATTCTCTGAGTATTCAACCCTATTCCACTGATCTGAGCGCCTGCTTTATTCCAATACCATGCTTTCTTTGATAACTATTGCTTTGTAGTACAGTTTAAAGTTGGGGAAAGTAATTCCTCCCATATTCATTTTCCCAATGATTGCTTTAGCTATTCTAAGGAGTTTAATGTTACAAATGAATTTCAAACGTGCCTGATCCACTTCTTTGAAGAATGTCATGGTATCTTTAGAGGGATCACATTAAATCTGTATAATGCTTTGGGGAGTATTGCCATTTTAATGATGTTAATCTTGCCAATCCTTGAGCAGGGTATGTGTTTCCATTTCCACGTGTCCTCTCTATTTCTTGGAGCAGAGTTTTATAGTTCTCTTTGTAGAGGTCAGTCACATTTTAGTCAAGTTGATTCCAAGATATTTGAGTTTGTGTGGCTCTATTGTGAATGGGGTTGATTTCTTTTTTTTTTTTAATTTTTTTTAGTTCGAATTATGAGAACAAAAGATGCAAATAAAGAGGACAAGGTAAAGTTACAGTGGAAGGACAATCACCCATAACATAATTCTCAGAAGAAGCCGCCTTGCTGATATCTTAACTTTGAACTTTCAGCCAAATAACGTTAAGATAAAACAGTATCCATGTACTTAGTACCTCAAGTCCCCAGATTGTAACACATTATAATATTTCTTTACAGCACACAAGGCAATCTAAAGCCATAAAACTTACGTAACTCCTTAAACATTAGAGGCATACATACATACTAGCTTAAATTAACCTTAAATTTTAAGTGGGTTTTTTTAAGGATTAGAGTCAAAGGAGCACAGTTAAAATGGTGTTAGAGTGGCAATTGCTGCTTGCATAGGCCCACGAAAATATGAGAGGCATGGAAAGAAATAACCTAGGCCTAAATACAAAGAGATTCTACCCCTGAAGTATCCTGGCATAAGACCAACTCTAGGCTTCAGGCAAGTTATCGTCCAAACCAAGACATTGTTCGTAGTGCCAACACACTTTTCACACAGTCTCTGTTGTTGGTATCATGTTTCTTTATTAAAGATCCTGGAATCTGCATATCCTACATTGAAGTGCATATCCTACATTGATTTGGAGCGTCTTCTCATTTTACCTCACCATTAAAGGGCAATGCAGGAAGCCCTGTCCTGTAAGCAGGTCGTTGTTGTTAAGTCTTCTCAGAGTTAAGGGAACTCTCTTTTGAGCAAGTCGATGTCTGAGCAGTGGTAGGATCTTCAGTGGTAGAGGATTGCTTCCAGGTGATGTTAAAGACAAACCTCACAATTAAGGAGCAATACAGCAAGCCCTGTCCAGTAAGCAGGCCATTGTTCTTGTTAAGTATTATCAGTGTTAAGGGAAGTCTCTTTTGAGTAGATCGATGTCAGAGCAGCTGTAGGGTCTTCCCTGGTAAAGGAATGCCTCCAGGTGATGTTATATACAACCTTGGATGTTTTGTAGATGTCGTCTCTAGATCAGGGGTGAATGGATAATGCCCATTCTTCTGAGGCCTGTGCCAGGTCTTTATGTCAATGTTCAGGGTGTAAGGTCTCATTGCACTACAAGATTTGTGTGTTCCCATCTTTATTATATAAGAACTTATTGGTATGTATAGTATTTTCCCATTTTAGTGTGCCTAAGCAAACAAGAAATAAAGCCAAGTGGCGCTATCAGAGTATATGGAGGCGTAAGAACATTTCCAACAATACCCATGACTAGGTTCAAACATAAGCATTAAACTGAGGGATTCTTTCACACCAAATTCCATATTGAGCAGTTTACAAAGAGAAGATAAAAAATGGGGGGATCGTCACTGTATAAGAAAATATTCAGCAAAAGATAGAGCCGTCAAAGAAAACACCCATAAAATGTTGAAAAGACATGAGTGTCCGTTTTATGCCTCTTAAAATAGTTGAGTGGGTGTTAACTCCAGGACACTACTTTGGTCTGTGACTTAGGACTCTACAGTACTTAAGTTAGAAAGGGTAAATAAGGAGTAATGATGATAGGAGTTAAGGAAGTTAAAGAGAAATATGATCTTTTGAAGGGGTATGCAAAAGGGCAGAGTACAAAATGGACATTCTGCATACATAAAAACATAATTTAATGATAATGAGTACTATTAATGTTACTTGTGCGCGCGGGGGCGATAGCCCCCACACGATTTTGAAAATATAGACTGGAAAGAGATTACCAGTAACTTTAAGAAGCTGGGAGGTCAGAAGTTCAGAGCCCCACCCAGACCCTCCCTAAGGAGCTGAATGGATAATGGGGGAAAGCCTAGGGTACCTTCAAGCTCCACCAAGGGGCCCAACTCACTGGCTTGCCCAGGCACGTGGCCCAGGGAAGCCCTGGAGATCTGGAGCAAGGCAGTAGAGGGGTGCTGGGGTTACCCAAGTCCTGCACCCCCCCCAGGCCTAGTTAAGAAGGCCTCCGGCATGGCAGGGGCCTACCGAACCCCATACTACTAGACTCCTGGCTCCCAGGAAGGAGAGAGATCCTTCAAGAAGCTGGAAGGCCAGAAGTTCAGAGCCCCACCCAGACCCTCCCTAAGGAGCTGAATGGATAATGGGGGAAAGCCCAGGGTACCTTCAAGCTTCACCAAAGGACCCAACTCACCAGCTTGCCCAGGCACGTGGCCCAGGGAAGCCCTGGAGATATGGAGCAAGGCAGTAGACAGGTGCTGGGGTTACCCAAGTCCCGCACCCCCCCAGGTCTGGTTAAGAGGGCCTCCGGCATGCCGGGGACCTCCTGAACCCCATACTACTAGACTCCCTGGGGTTGTTTTCTTAATGTGCATTTCTTCCTTATTAATATTGGTGTATAGAAATGTCATTAATTTTTGTGTGTTACTTTTGTAGCCTGCCACCTTGCTATATGAGTCTATTGTTTCTAGAAGCTTTTTCATAGAGACTTTAGTGTTTTCTAGGTAGAGTATCATGTCATCTGCAAACAGTGAGAGCTTGAATTTTTTCCTTTCCTATCTGGATTCCCTTGATATCTTTTTCTTGTCTAATTGCTATAGCAAGTACATCCAGTGCTATGTTGAATAGGAGTGATGAGAGAGGACAGCCTTGTCTTGTGCCATAATTTAGAGGAAAGGCTTTCAGTTTTTCTCCATTGAGGACAATATTTGCCTCTGGCTTGTGGTAGATGGCCTTAACTATATTGAAAAAGGTTCCTTCCATTCCCATCCTGCTGAGAGATTTTATCAAGAATGGGTGTTGGACCTTATCAAATGCTTTCTCTGCATCTATTTATATGATTATGTGATTTCTATTTTTGTTGTTGATGTTGTGTATTACGTTGATAAATTTATGGATGTTAAACCAGCCTTGCTTTCCTGGGATGAAACCTACTTGATCATAGAGGATGATCTTCTTAATGTGGCATTGAATCCTATTTGCCAGGATTTTGTTTAGGATATTTGCATCTGTATTCATCAGCGAGATTGGTCTGTAATTTTCTTTTATAGTAGCATCTCTGTCTGTTTTAAGTATCAAGGTGATGTTGGCTTCATAAAAGCTATTTGGAAGTGTTTCCGTTTGTTCAATTTCATGAAAGAATCTTGCCAGGATTGGTAGTAGTTCCTCTTGAAAGATTTGATAGAATTAATTATTAAATCCATCTGAGCCTGGGATTTTGGTCTTGGGCAGACATTTCATTATTGTCTTAATTTCCTCAATAGTAATGGGTGTGTTTAGATATGCTACATCCTCTTCATTCAACCGTGGAATATTATGAGTCCAAAAATTTATCCATTTCTTCCAGTTTTTCATTTTTAGTGGCATAGAGTTTCTCAAAATAGTTTTTTTTTTTGGTTTTTGGGCCACACCCGGCGGTGCTCAGGGGTTACTCCTGGCTGTCTGCTCAGAAATAGCTCCTGGCAGGCACGGGGGACCATATGGGACACCGGGATTTGAACCAACCATCTTTGGTCCTGGATTGGCTGCTTGCAAGGCAAACACCGCTGTGCTATCTCTCCGGGCCCGTCAAAATAGTTTCTAATTAATTTTGAATCTCTAATATATTAGTAGTGATCTCTACTTTTTCATGCCTAGTACGAGATATCAAGTTTTTCTCTCCTTTCTTTGTTAGTTTTGCCAGTGGTCTATCAATCTTGTTTATTTTTTCAAAGAACCAAGTTCTGCTTTTGTTGATCTTTTGGATTGTTTTCCGGGTTTCCACTTCATTGATTTCTACTCTCAGCTTTGTTATTTCCTTCTGTCTCCCTATTTTTGGGTCCTTTTGTTGAGTATTTTCTAATTCTATGAGCTGCATCATTAAGCTATTCATGTATGCCCCTTCTTCTTTCCTGATGTGTGCTTGCAAAGCTATAAATTTTCCTCTGAGTACTGCTTTTGCTGTGTCGCATAGTTTATGATAGTTTGTGTCTCCATTGTCATTTGTTTTCAGGAAACTCTTGATTTCCTTTTTGATTTCATCTTGAACCCACTGGTTTTTCAGTATTAGGCTGTTTAATTTCCAGGTATTAAAGTTTTTCTTCTGTGTCTCTTTGTATTTCACATAAAATTTCAGGGCCTTGTGGTCAGCAAAGTTAGCCTGCAAATTTTCTATCCTCTTGATATTATGGAGGCATGTTTTATGTGCTAGCATGTAGTCTATCCTGGAGGATGTCCCATGACATTAGAGAAGAATGTGTGTCCGGGCTTCTGGGGGTTGAGTGTCCAGTATATATCTACTAGGTCTCTTTCTTCCATTTCTCTTTTTATGACTAATATATTCTAGTTCGGTTTCAGTCTGGTTGACCTGTCAAGTGGTGACAATGCCGTGTTGAGGTCTCCCACAATTATTGTGTTGCTATTGATATTATTTTTCAGATTTGTCAACAGTTGTATTAAATATTTTGCTGGCCCCTCATTTGGTGCATATATGTTTAGGAGACTGATTTCTTCCTATTGTACGTATCCCTTGATTCATACAAAATGTCCATCTTTGTCCCTTACAACTTTTCTAAGTTTGCATCATCTGATATTAGTATGGCCACTCCAGCTTTTTTATGGGTGTTGTTTGCTTGGATAATTTTCCTCCAGCCTTTTATTTTGAGTCGATGTTTGTTCTGACTATTCAGGTGCATTTCTTGTAGGCAGCAGAAGGATGGATTGAGTTTTTTTATCCATTTAGCTTCTCTATGTCTCTTAACTGGTGCATTTAGTCCATTGACATTTAGAGAAAAAATTGTCCTGGGAGTTAGTGCCATTTTTATATCGAAGTTTGGTGTGTCTGTTGGTTAGTCTTGTCTTAACGTAAGCTGTTCAGTTTTTCTTTTAAGGATGGTTTTGAGTCCGTAAATTTTCTGAGATGTTTGTCTAAGAAACCATGTACTGTTCCTACAAAACTGAAAGTGAGTTTTGCTGGGTGCAGTCTTCTAGGTGAATCATTTATTTCATTGAATTGTGTCATTATGTGCCACCACGGCCTTCTGGTTTTGAGTGTCTCCAGTGGCAGGTCTGCAGTAATTCTCAAGGGTGTTCTGTCAGTGCCTTGTATTAGCCCCTTATATGATGGCTATTGGTGAATAGTTTCTCCCACTCAGTGGGGTGCTCATTTGTCCTGGGCTCTATTTACTTTGAGGTGCAGAAGCCTCTCAGCTTAATATATTCCCATCTGTTAATCTCTGCTTTCACTTGATTAAAAAGTGCAGTTTCCTCCTTGAATACGCCTGTAGTCTCAATGTCCTGGAGTGTTTTGCCTACGTTTTGTTCTATATCTCTTATGGTCTGATATTGACGTCTTTCATCCATTTGGATTTAATCTTCTTACATGATGTTAACTGGCGGTGTAAGTTTAATTATTTGCAAGTGGTTAGCCAGTTGTGCCAACACCACTTGTTGAAGAGGCTTTCTTTGCTCCTTTTAGGATTTCTTGCTCTTTTATCAAAAATAAGGTGATTGTATGTCTGCGGAACATTCTCTGAGTATTCAAGTATATTCCACTGATCTGAGGGCCTGTTCTTATTCCAATACCATGCTGCTTTGATAACTATTGCTTTGTAGTATAGTTTAAAGTTGGGCAAGTAATTCCTCTTATATTTTTCCCAATGATTGCTTTAGGTATTCTACGGTATTTATTAATCCAAATGAATTTCAAAGGGCCTGATCCACTTCTTTGAAAAATGTCACAGTTATCTTTAGAGGGATCACATTAAATCTGTACAATGCTTTGGGGAGTATTGCCATTTTAATGATGTTTATCCTGCAAATCCATAAGCAGTGTATGTGTTTCAATTCCCACCTGTCCACTCTTTTTTCTTGGAGCAGGATTTTATAGTTTTCTTTATATAGTTCCTTCACATTTTAGTCAAGTTGAGTCCAAGATATTTCAGTGGCACTATTGTGAATGGAGTTGTTTTCTTAATGTCCATTTCTTCCTTATAACTATTGGTGTATAAAAAGGGCATTGATTTCTGTGTGTTAATTTTGTAGCCTGCCACCTTGCTATATGAGTCTATTGTTTCTAGAAGATTTTTGGTAGAGTCTTTAGAGTTTTCTATGTAGAGTATCATATCATCCGCAAACAAGCGTGAGCTTGACTTCTTCTTTCCCATCTGGAGTACCTTGATATATTTTTCTTGCCTAATCACTATAGGAAGTAATTCCAGTGCTATGTTGAATAGGAGTGGTGAGAGAGAACGGCCTTTTCTTGTCCCAGAATTTAGAGGGAAGGCTCTTATTTTTTTCTCCGTTGAGAATAATATTTGCCACTGGCTTTTGGTAGATGGTCTTAACTATAATGAGAAATATTCCTTTCATTCCCATCTTCTGAGAGATTTGATCAAGAATGGGGGTTAGACCTTATCAAATGCTTTCTCTGCATCTATTGATATGATCATGTGGTTTTTATTTTTCTTGTTGTTGATGTTGTGTTTTATGTTGATAGATTTACGGATGTTAAAACATCCTTACATTCCTGAGATGAAACCTACTTGATTGTAGTGGATGATCTTCTTAATGAGGTATTGAATTCTATTTGCCAGGATTTTGTTGAGGATCTTTGCATCTGCATTCATCAGCGATATTGGTCTGTAATTTTCTTTTTTCTTAGCATCTCTGTCTGGTTTAGGTATCACGGTGATGTTAGCTTCATAAAAGCTATTTTGAAGTGTTCCCGTTATTTTAATTTCATGAAAGAGTTTTGACAGCATTGGTATTAGTTCCTCTTGGAAACTTTGAACGAATTCATTAGTGAGTCCATCTGGTTCTGAGCTTTTGTTTTTGGGCAGACATTTGATTACCGTTTTAATTTCATCAATGGTGATGAGTGTGTTTAGATATGCTACATCCTCTTCCTTCAACCGTGGAAGATTATAAGAGTCCAAGAATTTATCCATCAGGTTCTCATTTTTAGTGGCATAGAGTTTCTCAAAGTAGTTTCTGATTACCCTTTGAATCTCTGTCATATCAGTAGTGATCTCTCCTTTTTCATTCCTAATACGAGTTATCAAGTGTCTCTCTCTCTTTCTTTGTTAGGATTGCCAGTGGTCTATCAATCTTTTTTATTTTTTCAAAAAACCAACTTCTGCTTTTGTTGATCTTTCGGATTGTTTTCTGGGTTTCTACTTCATTGATTTCTGCTCTCAGCTTTGTTATTTCCTTCTGTCTTCCTATTTTTGGGTCCTTTTGTTGAGCACTTTCTAGATCTATTTGCTGTGTCATTAATCTACTCAGGTAAGCTCCTTCTTCCTTCCTGATGAATGCTTGCAAAGCTATAAATATTCCTCTCAGTACTGCTTTTGCTGTGTCCCATAAGTTCTGATAGTTTGTGTCTTTATTATTAGATGTTTCCAGGCACCTTTTGATTTTCTCCTTGATTTCATCTCGGACCCACTGGTTATTGAGTATGAGACTGTTTAACTTCCAGGTGTTAAAGTTTTTCTTCTGAGTCCCTTTGGAATTCAGAAATAATTTCAGAGCCTTGTGGTCAGCGAAAGTAGTCTGCAAAATTTGTATCCTCTTGATATTATGGAGGTATATTTTATGTGCCAGCATGTAGTCTATCCTGGAGAATGTCCCATACACATTGGAGAAGAATGTGTATCCAGGTTTCTGGGGATGGAGTGTCCTATATATATCCACTAGGTCTCTTTCTTCAATTTCTCTCTTCAGGTCTAGTATATTCTTGTTGGGTTTCAGTCTGGTTGACCTATCCAATGTTGACAAAGCCAGGTTGAGGTCCCCCACAATTATTGTGTTGTTATTGATATTATTTTTCAGATTTGTCAACAATTGTATTAAATATTTTGCTGGCCCATCATTCGGTGCATATATGTTTAGGAGAGTTATTTATTCCTGCTCTATATACCCCTTCATTAATATAAAATGTCAATCTTTGTCACTTACAACCTTCCTGAGTATAAAGTTTGCATTATCTGATATTAGTAAGGCCACTCCAGCATTTATATGGGTGTTGTTTGCATAGATAATTTTTCTCCACCTTTTAGTTTGAGTCTATGTTTGTTCTGACTATTCGGGTGCATTTCTTGTAGGCAGCAGAAGGTTGGACTGAGTTTTTTGATCCAATTAGCCACTCTGTGTCTCTTAACTGGTGCATTTAGTCCATTGACGTTGAGAGAAAGAATTTTCCTGGGATGTAATGCCATCTTTATATCGAAATTTGGTGTGACTTTTGGTTAGTCTTGTCTTAAATTAGGTCTTTCAGTTTTTCTCTTAAGACTGGTTTTGAGTCTGTAAAGTTTCTGAGCTGTTTGTTGTCTGTGAAACCATGTATTCTTCTGTCAAACCGGAAAGTGAGTTTTGCTGGGTACAGTATTCTAGGTGAAGCATTCATTTCATTCAGTCTTGTCACAATATCCCACCACTGCTTTCTGGCATTGAGTGTCTCTGGTAACAGGTCTGCTGTAAATCTCAAGGATGCTTGCTTGAACGTAATTTCCCCTTTTGATCTTGCTGTTTTCAGAATTCTGTCTCTATCTGTGGGATTTGTCATTGTGACTAGGATGTGTCTTGGGGTGGTTTTTCTGGGGTCTCTTTTGGTTGGTACTCTTAGAGCATGCAGGATTTGATCACATATATTATTTAGCTCTGGAAGTTTCTCTTTAGTGATATTCATGACCGTTGATTCTTCCTGGAAATGTTCTTCCTGGTTCTCTGGGACTCCAGTGATTCTTAAGTTGTTTCTGTTGATCTTATCATAGATTCTATTTTTATCTGTTTCCATTCTTTGACTAATTTTTCCATTGTCTGTTCATTTGCTTTAAGTTTTTTTCTAATCTCTCCTGCTGTATAGAATTGTTATATATCTCATCTTCCACAGCACCAAGTCTATTCTCAGCTTCTGATACCCTTCCCAGAGCTTATCCATTTTGTCATTCACTTCATTTACTAACTTTTTCAGGCTTGTTAGTTGACATATTATTTCAGTTTGGAGTTTTGTGATTTCTGTCTTCATATTTTCTTGGTTCTTATTAGTGTTCTGTTCAACTCGATCCATGGTTTCTTTGATTTCATTGAGTATCTTCCATATTGCTAGTCTAATGTCCTTATCTGAGAGGTTGATTAGTTGGTTGGTCATTATCTGGTCATCAGAATTGTCATCTTCATTTTCTATGTCTGATGCTGGCCTGCATTGTTTCCTGATTGTCACACTTTTATTGTGGGTTTTTCTACGTGTTGTGGTGGTATTCGTTGGGTATTTGATGAAGGCAGCACCCTTCTCTGGCTCCGCCCTTTCTGGATGGGCTGACTTGCCTCTAAGTTAGTGGAGTCCTCCGTGGATGAAGCCTCACACTGGATCACATATTAGGCCCGAGCATGCAACAGAGAAGACAGTCCAGAGAGAAATGCTTGCTTCTGTGATCCAGCACAGTTCTTAGTGTGATTTTTTCTTCTTGTTGCGATGGTGTTTTTTTCTTAGAAAGAGCGCACGGCCGCATAGCAAAGGAAAGCGAAGTGCTCTGCTGGAGCCTATTTTCAGCCCACTCCCAAGAGGTTCACGCAAAAGGACAGTGGACAGATACACAGAGGCAGTACTTACAGTTTTTTACAGTCGGGCCCCACTGGGCAGGCATTGTTTCGTGGATTTTCCCAGCCTGATGTCACAAACAGGGACCCGGCTTCTGCAAAGCCTTGCCGTTTTTTATGTTCTGGAGTCCTGCCCTGGAAATGACCTCTGCGAGAGCGAGTTTTCTGGAGCCTCTTTTTGGCCTACTCCCAACAGTTTCTCACAATAGGACAGTAGACAGATACACAGAGGCAGCACTCACAGTTTTTCACAGTCGGGCCCCACTGGGCAGGTGTAGTTTTGTAGATTTTCCCAGCCTAATGTCCTGAAGTTTTTTTCTTAATGTCCATTTCTTCCTTATTACTATTGGTATATAGAAAGGCCATTGATTTTTGTGTGTTACTTTTTTAGCCTGCCACCTTGCTATATGAGTCAATTGTTTCTAGAAGCTTTTTGGTAGAGATTTTAGGTTTTTCTAGGTCGAGGATCATGTCATCTGCAAAGAGCGAGAGCTTGAGGTAGAGCAGAGGTCCTCAAACTTTTTAAACTGGGGGCCAGTTCACTGTCCTTCAGACAGTTGGAGGGCCAGATTATAGTAAAAACAAAAATTATGAAAAATTTCTATGCACACTGCATATATCTTATTTAGAATTGAAGAAACAAAATGGGAATAAATACAATATATGGCCAATGGCCATAGTTTGAAGACCCCTGAATTTAGAGCAACATGTCATATGCAAACAGCGAAAGCTTGAGTTCTTCCTTTCCTATTTGGATTTCCTTGATATCTTTTTCTTGCCTAATCGCTATAGCAAGTACTTCCAGTGCTATGTTTAATAGGAGAGGTGAGAGAGGACAGCCTTGTCTTATGCCAGAATTTAGAGGAAATGCTTTCAGTTTTTCTCCATTGAGGACATTATTTGCCTCTGGCTTGTGGTAGATGACCTTAACTATATTGAGTAAGGATCCTTCCATTCCCATCTTGCTGAGAGTTTTGATCAAGAATGGGTGTTGGACCTTATCAAATGCTTTATCTGCATCTATTGATATGATCATGTGGTATTTATTTTTCTTGTTGGTGATATTATGTTGTGTATTATGTTGATATATTTACGGATGTTAAACCACCCTTGCATTCCTGGGATGAAACCTAATTATCATAGTAGATATTCTTCTTAATGAGGCACTGAATCTTATTTGCCAGGATTTTGTTGAGGATCTTTTCATCTGCATTCATCAGCGATATTGGTCTGTAATTTTCTTTTTTGTAGCATCTCTGTCTGGTTTAGGTATCAAGGTGATGTTGGCTTCATAAAAGCTATTTGGAAGTGTTTCTGTTTGTTAAATTTCATGAAGGAGTCTTGCCAGGATTGGTAGTAGTTCCTCTTGGAAAGTTTGAAAGAATTTATTAGTGAATCCATCTGGACCAGGGCTTTTGTTTTTGGGCAGACATTTGATTACCATTTTAATTTCATCAATAGTGATGGGGTGTTTAGATATGCTACATCGTCTTCCTTCAACAGTGGAAGATTATAAGAGTCAAATAATTTATCCATTTCTTCCAGGTTCTCATTTTTAGTGGCGTAGAGTTTCTCAAAGTAGTTTCTGATTACCCTTTAAATCGCTGCCATATCAGTAGTTATCTCTCGTTTTTCATTTCTAATACGAGTTATCAAGTTTCTCTCTCTTTGTTTGTTAGCTTTGCCAGTGGTCTATGAATCTTGTTTATTTTTTTCAAATAACCAACTTCTGCTTTTGATGATCTTTCAGATTGTTTTTTGGGTTTCCAATTCGTTGATTTCTGCTCTCAGCTTTCTTATTTCCTACTGTCTCCATATTTTGGGTTCTTTTGTTGAGCACTTTCTAGTTCTATTAGCTGTGTAATTAAGTTACTCAGGTAATCCCCTTCTTCCTTCCTGATGTGTGCTTGCAAAGCTGTAAATTTTACTCTCATTACTGCTTTTGCTGTGTCCCATAAGTTCTGATAGTTTGTGTCTTTATTATCATTTGTTTCCAGGAACCTTTTGATTTCCTCCTTGATTTCATCTTGGACCCACTGGTTATTCAGTATGAGGTTGTTTAATTTCCAGGTGTTAAAGTTTTTCTTCGGTGTCCCTTTAGAATTCACAAAGAATTTCAGAGCCTTGTGGTAAACGAAAATAGCCTCAATATTTCTATTCTCTTGATATTATGGAGGTATATTTTATGTGCCAGCATGCAGTTTATCCTGGAGAATGTCTCATCTGCATTGGAGAAGAATGTTTATCCAGGTTTCTGGGAAAAAGTGTCCTATATATATCCATTAGGCCTCTGTCTTCCATTTCTCTCCTCAGGTCTAGAATATTCTTGTTTTTTTTCAGTCTGGTTCAGTCAGTGTTGTCAAAACCGTGTTGAAGTCCCACACAATTATTGTGCTGTTATTGATATTATTTTTCAGATTTGTCAACAATTGTATTAAATATTTTGCTGGCCCCTCATTCGGTGCATATATGTTTAGGAGATTGATTTCTTCTGCTCTACATACCTCTTGATTAATATAAAATGTCCATCTTTGTCCCTTACAACCTTCCTGAGTATAAAGTTTGCATTATCTGATATTAGTAAGGCCACTCCAGCATCTATATGGGTGTTGTTTGCATAGATAATTTTTCTCCACCTTTTAGTTTGAGTCTATGTTTGTTCTGACTATTCGGGTGCGTTTCTTGTAGGCAGCAGAAGGTTGGATTGAGTTTTTTGATCCAATTAGCCACTCTGTGTCTCTTAACTGGTGCATTTAGTCCATTGACATTGAGAGAAAGAATTTTCCTGGGATGTAATGCCATCTCTATATCAAAATTTGGTGTGTCTTTTGGTTAGTCTTGTCTTAAATTAGGTCTTTCAGTTTTTCTCTTAAGACTGGTTTTGAGTCTGTAAAGTTTCTGAGCTGTTTGTTGTCTGTGAAACCATGTATTCTTCTGTCAAACCGGAAAGTGAGTTTTGCTGGGTACAGTATTCTAGGTGAAGCATTCATTTCATTTAGTCTTGTCACAGTATCCCACCACTGCTTTCTGGCCTTGAGTGTTATTGGTGACAGGTCTGCTGTAAATCTCAAGGATGCTCCCTTGAATGTAATTTTCCTTTTTGATTTTTCTGTTTTCATAATTCTGTCTCTATCTGTGGGATTTGTCATTGTGACTAGGATGTGTCTTGGGGTGGTTTTTCTGGGGTCTCTTTTGGTTGGTACTCTTGAGCATGCAGGATTTGATCACATATATTCTTTAGCTCTGGAAGTTTCTCTTTAATGATGCTCTTGACCATTGATTCTTTTTGGAGATTTTCTTCCTGGGTCTCTGGGACTCCAATTATTTTTAAGTTGTTTCTGTTGAGCTTATCATAGACTTCTATTTTCATCTGTTCTCATTCTTTGACTAATTTTTCAATTGTCTGATCATTTGCTTTAATTTTTATCCAATATCTCCCGCTGTATGGAAATTTTATTTATCTCATCTTCCACAGCACCAAGTCTATTCTCAGCTTCTGATACCCTTCCCAGAGCATATCCATTTTGTCATTCCTTTCATTTACTGAGTTTTTCAGGGCTATTAGTTGACATGTTATTTCTGTTTGGAGTTTTGTGATTTCTGTCTTTATATTTTCTTGGTTCTCGTTAGTATTCTGTTCAACTCGATCCATGGTTTCTTTGATTTCTTTGTGCATCTTCCATATTGCTTGTCTAAAGTCCTTATCTGAGACGTTGATTAGTTGGTTGGTCATTATTTGCTCATCAGAATTGTCATCTTCATTTTCTATGTCTGATGCTGGCCTGTGTTGCTTCCCCCTTGTCGAACTTGTATTGTGGTTTTTTCTACGTGTTGTGGTGGTAGTCATTGTCTAAATGATATATGCAGCCACACTCCTCTGGCTCCAACTTTTCTGTGTGGTTTGACTTGCCTCCAAGGAAGAGATGTCCTCTGTGTATTAAGCCTCACAGAGGATCAAATCTTAGGCCAGCGCATGCAGCAGAGAAGACAGTTCGGAGAGAAATGCTGGGCTTTAGTGATCCAGCACAGTTATTAGTGTGATTTTTTCTTCTTGTTGTGATGGTGTTTTTTCCATAGAAAGAGCGCATGGCCGCGTAGCGAAGTGGAGCTAAGTGCTCTTCTGGAGCCTCTTTTTGGCCCACTCCCAGGAGTTTCACGTGACAGGACAGGAGGCAGACACACAGGCAGCACTCACAATTTTTCACAGTCTCGCCCCACTGGGCAGGCGTTATTATTATTATATTTTTCTAGAAAATTTGGTAGCCTAGCCTTGATTGGAGCCCTCTTTCTTTTATGCATAGCTTCTATTCTTTACCCTGACTTCTCTGAAAATTTACTTGATCAAGCCAGAGATGACAGATATCAGAGAATGTCATCTAAATAAATACAAAAGGTTTGTATTTGTATTTAGAAGAGCACTTAGCTCCACTTCGCTACGCGGCCATGTGCTCTTTCTATGGAAAAAACACCATCACAACAAGAAGAAAAAATCACACTAAGACCCTTACCCCAGTTTATTACTTTTCTCTTTTTCAAACAAAACCACGCAACTTGAACTAGCTAGTCCTGCCTCCAGTTAGAGGGGGAACTAAGGGAGGCATCAAGACCAAACAGGTACAAGACTACTAAGTTGTGGGTTAGATACAGAGGGGACCACATATTCTAGCCGACCTGGGGTGAGGGAAGAGGAAATGGGTGGTAGGACAGAAACGGAGGTGTAGGGAGGACAATTTGGTGATGGGAATCCCCCCTGATTTTATGTAAATATGTACCTAAAATATTATTGTCAACACTATGTAAACCACTATGATCAAAATAAAAATAAAAAAAAATACAAAAGGTTTAATTTTTAAAATTACTTTATTTCAACAACATGGTTTACAAAGTTGTTTATAGTACATTTGTTCCAGTTTTTGTGTTTCAATACCAATATCACTATCAGTGTAATATTCTATCAACTATTGACACCACATCAGATCTGATGATGCAGTTTTTTTCCTTTGAATTTTATAATTTGATACTATCTTCTCTCTATTTCTCTGATTATCATTCTAGCAATTACACTTATAAATTCTAACAATTTTATACATATTTACTTTTAAAATATTACCACATTATTCTCTGTCAATATTTTGTGAATTTTTGAGTAATTAATATTCAAAGTAAAATTTTTTCATATATGAAACTACAGAACTGATTTATTTCATCTACAACCATAGGTCATTCAGCATCAACTAAAGCGATCTGTTCTTTTGTAATCTCCATTACATAACAAGAGGTACAAAAGTAGGTACTTGATACAGCGGCTAAACTTCATTAATTTGTCATCTACTAATCTGTTTCTATATCTTTATGACTTATTGTTTCAAGGTCTTTTATCTTCTAGTTGCCAAATATAAAGCAGAATGATTTTGTTCAAAGTGAGGAAGCAGAGATTAAGTTGCAGTAGGAAATAATAGAAATAAAAGTAATATGGAAGAAATAAGTAGATGAGGATGGGAAAAAGCAGAAAGATTTAGAAGAAATTTATTTTTGATTCCTCAAACTACTTTAACACGTTATTAGGATTAAAGAAACTTCTTCACTATCCTAGCCCTGATAGGTTTTCTCCAGTGTATGATTAAAACATAACAGGGCCTCTTGCCATGTCTAGATCATATGTTTTATTTGTACATAATACAAGGAGACGGGGGCCAGAGAGATAGCATGGAGGTAAGGCGTTTACCTTTCATGCAGAAGGTCATCGGTTCGAATTCCGCTGTCCCATATGGTCCCCCGTGCCTGCCAGGAGCAATTTCTGAGCACGGAGCCAGAAAAAACCCCTGAGCACTGCCGGGTGTGACCCGAAAACCACAAAAAAATAAAATAAAAATTAAAAAAATAAAACCATAATACAAGGAGTCTCCATGCAAAAAATGTTAAAAAGAAAAGATATTTTTGCAAAGAGAACAGTAGATAGAAATCATTTTTTCAAAAGAAGCTTTATAGCACTTTATTACAATTTTATAGATATCTTTTTCTTAGTCTGTGAACTCCTCATAGACATGAATCAATATATTAATTTTTAAATTTACTTTTTATTTTAATTGGAGCTAATCTTTTTGAAGAATATAAAATATTTATTATATGATAGTAAATGAATCCATATATGTCAATGATATGAGTTTGAAATGCACTGGGTTAAAACAAAACGAAAATGCTTTAATCTATAATGAACTATATACTGTTCTAGGATTTTCACTGCTATGTCAATAGGAAAGCTCTCCTTGTTGATCTTACCCCTAGATCTGACTTTTTTGTTTATTAATTTGTTTGGGGACCACAGTTGATTGTACTCAGGACTTACTACTGGCTCTAGTCTCATAGACTGCCCTTGACAGTGATTGAAGTGCAGTAGATGCAATCCAGGTTAGCTGCATGAAGCCTACTATATTATCTACTGTAATATCTCTCTAGTCCCTCTGATAGTCTTGTTTAGTAATGTTTTATAGTTAGTTTCTGCAATGACACTTTATCTTAGAAAAGGTTGATATTTTGAAAGGGTCCAAGATTCAGATAATTTAGAAATCCTCTCTTTACATTGTATTATAGATTTGTAAATATTTGACATTTTCTCAAGAAAGACTGAGGCAATGAAAGCCATGATATAAAGAAGATTAAGATGCGTATTTGATGGCGTTGTAAATGTTTAAACTTCCAGTATTATACTGCAAATAGTAAGACACTCATCAAAAGCAGACAATTTAAAAACAAAATATTTAACATCCACAGAGAAACTAAATTTAAACAGAACTTTCACCACTCCATTTTACTTTGTACGTACTGCAATTAGAACATATTTTAACATAATAATATTACTTATACATTTGTTATTGGTTTTTAACTGCTTACTGTGGACTGGTCCCAATATGCTGGTGTGAAGCAGATTATAAAAATAAAACTTTTTAGATAATCCAGTTGCCAACAGGAGAAAAATATATTCTGCTCTGGTAGCTTACATTTAAATTGCATGAAGACTGGCAATTTCAACAGTGAATTAACAGGGAAGGAGACTTGAGACAGGGCACAACCCCCTCCAACACAATTCTAGTCAGAAGCCACAGGGCCTAGGAGGTCTCCTGCCCTCACAGCCAATTTTAAAAAATCACCTAGAAATTCCAACACCCAAACCCACCCTATGCAAAACACAATGGGGAAACTAAAAAGGGCATCAGCAGCTATAGATATGGAGAGAAACTGTAACAGATTTCCAAGTACTCCAAAAATCATGAACTCAATAGATGATGACCTAAAACCTGCATATGTCTTAGCAATGGAATTCAATGACTCACTAACCAAATAACTTAAGATATCAATAGATGAACAATATGCCCAACTCAAAGAAGAGTTCTATCAGAAGATGAGTGTCTCTAAAACGAAACTAAGTCAAACTAAAAACATGCTAACAAGCCAGAACAGCAGAAGTACACACATAGAGAATCATATAGACATATAAAGACAAAATACAAGACAGAAACAACAAAGAAATTAACAAGGAAATGAGAGACAATAATTGGAAGAAAAAGTAAGGTATATAATGAACAAAGACAAAAGAAATAATCTACGAATTGTGGGAATAACAGAAGGGGAGGATAAAGGGAAAGGGGAAGAAAAATAGTGAGGGAAATAATAGCAGAAAATTATCCCACTCTCTGGAAAGAGGCATCTGTGCAAATCCAAGAGGCAAAAAAGAGTTGTAAATAAAATTGACCCTAATAGGCCAACACAAAGACATATAATAATCTGAATGGCTAAAAACAAAGAGAAAGGTGAATTCTTTAAAGCAATTAGAGAGAAAAACTAAAGTACAAAGAAAGGAACATAAGAATAAAACCAGATTTCCCACTTAAAACAATCCAAGCAGGAAGTCAGTGGAAAGACATATTTAAATTGCTGAATGAAAGAAACTTCCAACCTAGTATAAACTACCTAGAAAAACTTTCATTCACATGGGATGGGGGACTAAAATCATTCTCGAACAAAAAAAGAACTTGCACTACTTGAGCTAAACAAACTGACCCTCAATGAAATACTCAGAGATGTATTACAAAACCCCAATTACAAAAACGCCCAATTGTAACAACAACCCTAAACAGCAGGGAGGGATAAGAGGAGAGCACTTTAGGTGGAGCTGCAGGCAGGTGCACACAAAAAAGAGGATGTTCCTGCCACAAGAGGCCTGTGGGAAAGAAAGAGGAAGAAAAAACTAGAAAAAACAAGGGTTTGTCAGGGGAAAACATAAAACATGCTGTTGAGCAATGGCTCAGTCAACCAGGCGACGAGCCTTTGAGCAGCTGGTGTTAGCTGTCTTAGAGAATTAGGGTCTGAGGGCCCCTTGAGAATGTCAAAAAGAGGTTTAAGTTGTACAGTGGAAAGGCACAGGTAAGGTGTAAGCCAGTTAATATCTGCCAGCAGCCGCTGGAAATCATTAAGCGTTGAGAAATACTGGACTGAATAGTGGCCTATTGGGTGGAAATGCTATGGGAAAGGAGTTCAAACCCTAAAAAGTTCTGAGGGGGAAACTGCTGAATTTTTTCAGGGGCAATAGTAAATCCTGCAAAACGGAGGGTGGAAACAAGTGAGGAGGAAAGGGAAGAAAGCTCTGCATCTGAGGAGGCGGCTAAAAGGATATCATCCATATAATGAATGATATAAGCATGAGGAAAAGTACGACAAAAAGGGTCAGTGAAAGTGGCGACAAATTTTTGATACAAGGTAGGACTATTGGCCATGCCCTGGGGCAAGACCGTCCACTGAAATCAAGGAGAAGGACCTGCACAGTTAGTAACCTAGAGACTGAAAGCAAAACACTTACAATCATCTGGGTAAAGGGGAATTGAGAAAAAAACAACCCTTAAGATCAATAACAAGTTTTAAAAAATGAGAGGGAACCAGCAACTGGAGAAGGCAATCCTGGTTGAAGGGCTCCCATTGGACCCATGGTGGGATTAATAGCTCTAAGATCATGTAAAAGCCTCCATTTACCAGAGCGTTTTTTAATAACAAAAATGAGGGTATTCCAAGGAGAAGTAGAAGGGTGAAGATGTCCAGCAGCCAACTTCTCCGAGGTTAGTGGCCACTGGTTCACTCAAACAGGTTTGTTGTAAGGCCAAGTGATTTTATCTGCTGTGGAAGTTAGGGGTGCAGGAAGAACCGTGGCCATCAGGGAAAAGGTGGGGGTTTATAACCTAAACCAGCCCAATCATGTTTGGGCGTGAGGTTAAGTGCCTTGTCCAGTTTTACCAAGGCCTTTCCAGGAACATAACTCTGTTCAAACATCTGTTGGAGGACAGCTTTATTTTTACACTTAACAAGATAGACCTGCATTTGTTCAAGAATGTCTCAGCCCCAGAGATTGATGAGGAGATTGGAAATGATGTAGGGTTGGAACATGCCAATGTTAACATCAGAATCCTCCCAAGTTAAGACTTTAGCGCTTTTCATGAACTTTTTGGGGCGGGCAACACCAGTAATGATGTCCCAAGTGGGGGCCAAAGGCCAAGAGGAAGGCCAGGTAGATGGGGACATGCAGGATGTATCTGCGCCAGTATCCAGGAGTCCCCAAAACTCCTGGCCTTCAATTTTGAGTGAAAGAGGGGGTCGGATGTTGGTGAGTGTCTGGATCCAATAGATATTAGAGGAACCAGGGGCAGAATCACCACATTGGTGTTGGTGGGCAGGAAACGAAGTATCAAGGGAAAGCAGCAACGCTTGAGCCAAACGTTGTCCCTGAAAAAAGGTGACCGGGTCATGCAAGGCAGTGGCGAAAACTTTGTTTTCCCCAGTGTAATCTGCATCAACAATGGAGAGGAGGACTATGAGGCCCGCAATAGTTGTAGAAGCTCTGCCAAGAATGAAAAAGTAGATATCAGGGGAAGGCGGACCAAAGACGCTGGTGGGAAAGACCTGGACGCCATCCTGAGGCGAGATGGTGAGGGAGATGGTGGAATAGAGATCAAGGCCAGCACTGCCGGGGGAAGCCTGGGAGAGCAAAGAAAAATCAGGGAGCGGCTTGGATGGAGAAGTTAATACTGGGTGGGAGGAGACTCTGTATTCCACTGAGTTTGAGTTTGAGGGGGATTCGAGGGGGACACTTGGAATGTGGGAGATGGTTGTAAGGGGTGTAAAGGTGTGGCATTTGAGAGCCCCGTAGCCGACGAAAAGACTGAGACAGCGGGCCCGGGGCTGACCCCACTGCCATTTCCCGATGGCAGCTGGAGAGGGCAATCTGTAATATCAGTCTTAGAGCAGCAAAGATTAGACAAATGAAAACCCTTTTTGCATTGGGGACACACCGTGGAAGGAACAGCAGGACATGTGGAGAAGGGGTCAGCAGGGGAGAGAGACTCACGCTGACCAGGGCAGTTTTGGGCAAAGTGACCTGGGTCCTTGCAAAGGAAGCAGGAGCGTCCTTGTTGCGGTACAGTTTTGTTTAGGACAGCTCCGACCGCAACTCCAATGGCTTGAGAGAAGCGAGTGGCAATGGGGTCAGCATCTTGACAAAGCCTAATCATATAATTTAATGTTTTATTTTTATATTTGGATCGGAGAATATCTCTACAGGCAGAGTTAGCATTTTCATATGCAAGCTGTTAAACCAGATCATTATCACAAGCCTGCTCACCCAGGGTGCGCTTGATGGCCTCCAGGAGAAGACTAATGAATTCAGTGTAGTCCTCCTGAGCACCCTGACCACTTGAGATGCAAAACATGGTCCTTAAGGGCAGACTCCTGAGACTGCAGAGAATTCACCGCAGGATTAGTAAGGGGAGGATTTGTGGAGTAGGAAGGTGGAGGAAGCAGAGGGGAGCAGAGGCAAGGGAGCGCGGGGGCCACTTGGGGTTATCACAACGAGCCGCCTTCTCCTCCAGAGTGGCTGCGTCACCAGGATCGAGAGGCTCATCAGGTGGAGGAATATCAGAAAGGACAGGATAGATCTTTTTTGGAGGGGGGAGTAAAGAGAGTTCTGAGAACGGAGAGACTTGACAGGAACAATTAATGAGAGAGGCAGCAGGGACAGAGGAAAGAAGTGGAACAGGAGAGGGACAGGAGGAAGGGGAAAAATGGCAGAGAGCAACCAAAAGGAGATGTTTGTGTTTGAATCAGTTTCTGCGGCCTCAAGAATATCTCGGATAAGACCCCAGTAGGAAAAAAAGAATATTAGAAATGTTTTCATCCTGCAGACCCTCCTCCACGAGAAGTTTGATTTTGCGGCCAACTTTCTGCCACCCTGGCAACTGATCTAGGCTTCTTTCCCAGGGCCACCAATGGAAAACCAAGGACACTTCTTATGAATAAAGATAAAGAATTCTAAGAGACTTTTCTTTTTAACTCTAAAACCCTTTTCCCTGAGAGTTTGACGCCTGCAATAAATTGCGCCTCTTTAGACAATTCTTGACCCATTCTATAGGACACAATGAACAATATACAAGATCTTACCTCTTCCAAGCTTTCTGGAGAGGCTCCTAGGATACTTTCGGTGTCTGTTGGAGAGCTGTTTTCCACGCCCCACATTGGGCACCAACTGTGCTGGCCTACAGCTGCAGTTCATTTGTGGTCATGGAAAGGGTCTTCACCTGCAAGAGAATAGGGTGGGAAAAGGAAGAGCACCAAGACAGGAGTCTGATCAAGGTGTCAACTTATTTTCAAGCAGACAAAGCTTCTATAAGTTTTACACAATAGTGGGTGGGAACAAGGCAACGCACAATGCTCTATCTATAGATCAGAACTTCCTAAGCCAGAAGAATGTGGTCTTGTGGCTTTTGATCTACATCAACTCATGGCCAACTGGCACGTACAATATGTACAGTTCAACTAGGGGACAAGCCTGCTACAAAATGGCAGTTAGCTGCAAAATGGCTGTGCTTAAGCTAAGACTGTGAGGGAGAGTCTGGCTCCTCACACCTACCCATGAGCATGGGATGTTCTTCCATTTCCTTAGATCCTCGTCAATTTCTTTCCGAAGCATTTTGAAATTTCCCTGGTATATGTCCTTCCCTTTCCTTGTAAGGTTGATTCTTAGGTACTTGATCTTTTTTGAAACTATTTTAAATGGAATTGTATTTTTAATCTCTCTCCTCAACTTCATTATTTGTAAAGAGAAATGCTACTGTCTTTTGTGTATTGACTCTGTAACCAGCCACTTTGCTATAATGGTTAATTGTTTCTAGGAGTTTTACTGTGGACTCTTTCGGGTTTTTATATGTATATTATATGTATATTATTATGTATATCATCATATCGTCTGCAAAAAGAGATAGTTTGAGTTCCTCTTTCCCAATTTGGATCCCTCTGATTCCTTTCTCTTGTCTGATTGCTATTGTAAGAACTTCTATGATTATATTGAATAAGAGTGGAGAGAGTGGACAGCCTTGCCTAGTTCCTGACTTTTGGAGGCTGTTAGAGCTAGAGAGCAAAATGGAGTCTCTGATACATAAGGCCTGTATGTGACAGGCGGCCACTGTGGCATTTACCCCCTGGACCTAAAAGAAATGTTAACCAAACAAGTCAGATGTCCCAGTAAACTGCCCGAGTTGCTAAGATAAGGTCACACATCCTGTTAAGCTACCATTGTGAAAGAATGTTTGTGCCCCATAAAGATAATGTATAACTGGAAAAGTCCCTCCTGCTTCAACCCCCATCCCTTTTGCAAAAATGCATGGAAAAGTACTGACTGTTACTTCCGTATTTTGCTCATGCTATAAAGTTAGCCCCCTTTCAATAAACTTTAGCTCTTGATCAGCAAGCTTGACTTGAGCTCATTTCTTTCTCAGCCTCTTTCCACCTTTTTAGGTCGGATCCCGCTCATGACCCACGATTTACTTCACGATCCTCAGTCCGCCCTGCGGGCATGGTCCTGGGGGTCACACCTGACCTTAGTGGAAATGATTCTAGTTTTTTGCCATTAAGGATAATGTTGGCTGTAGGCTTTTCATAGATAGCTATAACTATCTTGAGGAAGGTTCCTTTTCACCCTATTTTGCTGAGTGTCTTCAACATAAAAGGGTGTTGTATTTTGTCAAACGCCTTCTCAGCATCAATTGATATGATCATGTGGATTTTGTCTTTCTTGTTGTTGATGTGATGTATGATGTTGATTGATTTGCATATGTTGAACCAACCTTGCATTCCTGGGATGAAGCCCACTTGGCCATGATGATCTTTTTGATAAAGTGCTGGATTCGGTTTGCTAACATATTTTTTGAGAATCTTTGAATCTATGTTTATTAGAGAAATTAGTCTGTAGTTTTTTTTATTGGTGGTGTCTTTGCCATCTTTGGAAATGAGTGTGATATTAGCCTCATAAAATGAGATGGGGAGGGTTCCTGTTTTTTCGATGGTTTGGAAGAGCCTGTGAAAACATAGTAGTAGGTCTTCTCGGAATGTTTGAAAGAATTCGCCTGTATATCCATCTGGACCTGGACTTTTGTTCTTAGAGAGTTTCTTAATTACATCTTCAATTTCCTTTGAAGTAATTGGTCTGTTTAGGCTTTCTAAGTCTTCCTTTTCCAGTCATGGAAGTTGGTAATTTTCCAGGAATTTGTCGATTTCTACTGGATTCTCTAGCCTAACTGAGTATATTGTTCATAATATGATCTCATGATATATTGCATTTCTTGGGGTTCTGTTGTAATCTCTCCCTTTTCTTTTGTGATCCTACTGATTTGGATGTTTTCTCTCTTTTTTGGCGAGTTTTGCCAGTGGTTTGCCTAGTTTATTTTTTCAAAAAACCAACTTTTGTTCTCATTGATTTTTTGAATTGTTTTCTTAGTGACTATATTGTTTCTTTCTGCTCTGGTTTTAACTATTTCTTGCCTTCTGGTTTTGATTGGATTTCTTTGCTTCTGTTGTTCCAATTCGTTGAGATGATCCTTTAAACTTTTGATTTTGTCATTTTCCTCTTTCTTGACATAGGCCTGTATTGCCAGGAGTTTCCACCTAATTACTGCTTTTGCTGTGTCCAACAAATTTTGACAAGTTGTCTCTTCATTATCGTTTGTCTCAAGGAATCTTTTTATTTCTTCCTTGATTTGCTCTTTGATCCTGCTGTTTGTTGAGAAGCATGTTCTTTAATCACCAGATAGTAGTTTTTCTCCATTGATTATTCTTGTAGTCAATTTTGACCTCTGTTGCATAGTGACCGATAGGGTGCTTCTAATGATCCTTACATTTGTGGTTTTGTACAAGTTGGATTTATATCCCAGGACATGGTATATTCTGGAGAAGGTCTCATGTGGGCTTGAGAAGAATGTGTATTCTGTTTTCTGGGGGTGGAGGGGGCTATATAAATCTATTAGCCCTAGATCTTCTAATTTTTATTTAGGGCTCTTAGTTTTTTGCTATTTTTCTGTCTGCTGAATCTGTTTAGTTTTGATAGTGGTGTATTGATATCTCCTACTATTATCACATTTCCCTTCACGTGTTTCTCTAGGTTAGTGAGCAACTGCCTCACATATTTTGCTGACTCTACATTAGGTGCATAAATATTGATCAGGGTTAGTACCTCTTTATCTATTTATGCACCTGATTAGTATGTAGTGACCCTCTTTGTTTCTGATCACTTTCTCAAAGTTGAATGGAATTTGGTCTGATATAAGAATGGATGTCCCTGCTCTTTTTCGGTTTTCCATTGGCTTGAAAGATTGATTTTCATCCTTTTTTCTAAGCCTATGCCTGTCCTGTACTTTTAGGTGTGTTTCTTGCAGGCAGCAGAAGTCCGGTTTATGTTTTCTAATCCAGTTCTCTACTATGTGTCTTTTAATAAGATATTTTAGTCCGTTAACATTTAGGGAGATTTTTGACAGAGAGGTCTGTTGTGCAGTTGTGCTGTGTAGGGTGGTTGTTGTTACAATCAGGGGTTTGGATTGTGTAGTTCGTCTCTGAGTACGTCGTTCAGGATTGGTTTTGTTTGTACAAATACTGCAAGTTTGTTTTTGTTTGAGAATGTTTTTAGGCTACCATCCCACATGAATGAAAGTTTTGCTGGGTATTGTACCCTAGGCTGGAAATTTCTTTCATTCAGTCGTTTAAATATGTCATTCCACTGTTTTCTTGCTTGAATTGTTTCAAATGGGAGATCTGGTTTGATTCTTATGTCCCTTCCTTTTTACTTGCAGTTCTTTTCTTCCCTTATTGCTTTAAGGAGTACATCTTTCTCTTTTTTTGCCATTTGGATTATTATATGTCTAGGTATTGGCTTATTAGGGCCTATTTTATTAGGGACTCTTTTCACTTCCTGGATTTGTACTGAGTCCTCTTTCCAGAGGGTGGGGAGTTTTCTGCTATTATTTCCCTAACTACTTGTTCTGCCCCTTTTCCTGATTCCTCCTCTTCTGATATATCTACAATTCTTAGATTATTTCTTTTGTCTTTGTTCATTAAGTACTGGACTTTTCCTTCCAGTGCCTTGCCTCTTAATTTCTTTTTGGTTTCCTGGTCATTTTTGGTTTGCAATTTTCCTTCGAGTACTACTATGTGCTTCTCCATCTCTGTGATTCTGCTCATCTGGCTTATTATGGTCTCTGTTAATTTATATAATTCCTTTTGTATGGAATCTCTCATATTCTGTATCAGATCTTTTTTAATTTGGCTAATTTGTTCCTCCATGGGTTTCTTATACTCAGTGGCTTGCGTTTCTCTCATTTCCTGTATCATGGCTTACATTTCTATTCTCATGGCTGGTTTTAAATCTTTATCTCTTGGATCTGTGCGTTTTGCTGGACTTGGGAACTTAGTAGGGGTTCTCTCTGTATCTCCAGCTGTTAATGTCTTCCTTGGTTTACCCATGTTTTTATGTATTTATTGTTGTGGCTTGGAGACAAGTGCCTTTCGATTTTGGCCTGCTTTTGCTTCCTGAGATGTGAGGCTGGGTCCCTTCTCTGGATTGCAGCTCTGGGTGGGACTGTTAGGTGGACTGGCTGATGTTTGGCCTCTAGTGTGCCCTCTAGTGGGAGCCTGGTTAGTGTTCCCTCCTCTTTCTGCCAGCCAGTGCAGTACCGCTCCTGGCCACAATGGTGGGGGCGCTGTTGAGCCTGGCTCATTTGCCCTCCTCCCCTACCTGGAAGTCAGCAGAGCTCCGCCTCCTCCAGGCCTCTGTCGGAAAACCCTCCCGTCTATGGTTCCTAGCCCATCCCAACAGGGGGTTCCAGAGACTTTGGAGATGCAGTCAGGGGCGTGGGGGAGGCAGTGGAAAATCCCCTGGTGAATGCTGTTTCCGGAAACCTCGCAGACATGACCAGGGGAGGGACAGAGGCAGTGAAGGGCTCCTACCTTTTGCCACCCCAGGAAACCTCATAGATATGACGGAGAGGGGCGGAGGCAGAGGAAGGGCTCATACCTTGTGACACCTCGGGAAACCTCACTGACACAATGGGGGAGGGGTGGAGGCAAAGGAAGCTCTCCTACCTTTTGCCTCCCCGGTAAACCTCGCAGGTGCAATGGGGGAGGGGCTGAAACAGCCAAGACTCTTCAACAAATGGTGTTTGGACAACTTGTTAGCCACATGCACATTAGCACACTCTGACCTCCATCTATCACCATGCTCAAAGGTAAAATCAAACTGAATTGAAGACCTTTATATTGGTCTCAGAATCATAAGGTAGAACATGTAAAACAGATAAAACATGCCATGACATTGAGACTAAAGTCTTCTTCAGGGAAGAAACATCACTGTTCAAACAAGTGGAAGCAGAGATAAACTAATGGGATTACAGTAAACTGTGAATCTTCTGCACCTCAAGGGAAATAACGACTCATATACAATGGCCACCCACACAGTGGGTGCCCCATCAGATAAGGGAAAATATCTAAGATGTATACAAGGTACTGGCAGAACTTAAAAAGAAAAAAGATCTAACCCCATTGAAAATATGAGGAGATAAATGAACAGACACTACCTCAAAGAAGAAATACAAATGACAAAAAAGGCACATGAAAAAATGTTCCCCACCACTATTAATCAAGTAGATGCAAATCAAAATAACAATAAGGTACTATCTCAGGCCACAGAGACTGGCACACATCATACACAAACACACACACAATCAGTGCTGTCAGGGATGTGGAGAGAAATGAAGCCTCATTCACTGCTGATTGGAGGTCATCTAGTCCAGTCTTTCTGGAAAATAATATGGAGATTTTTTTAAAAACAATGTAAATTGAGCCCCCATATGATCCATCTATAAAAATCCTTGGGAAATACCCTAGGAACATAGAAACATAATACAAAAATGCCTTCTTCAAACCTATATACATTACATCGCTATTTATTATAATCAGAATCTGGAAACCACACAGCTCCTAACAAAAGATAAGTGGCTAAAGAAACCATAGTATGTATACATAATGGAATACTATGCATTCATCAGGAAAAATAAAGTCATGAAATTTTCCTATACATGAATTGATATGGAAACTATTATGCTGAGTTAAATAAGTCAGAGGGAGAGAAGTAGACACAGAATAGTCTCGCTCATCTTTGGGATTTAAGAAAAATAAAATACATTATTGTAATTATATCCAGAGACTATAGAAATGACGGCTGGAAGGACCGGCCCAGAATATGAAACTTAAAGCAAAGATTGATAAGTGCAGTTAGAGTAATAACTACATTAACAACTGTCATGACAATGATAGTGAGTGAGAAATAGAATGCCTGTCTCAAATACAGGCAGGGGGTGGGGGAGGAAGAAACTGGGAGCATTGGTCTTAGGAAGGTTGCACTGGTGAAAGGGGTATTCTTTTCTATATTTGAAACCCAAATACAAAAATGTTTGCAGTCATGTTGCTTAAATAAAGATATTATAAAGTAAAAGTAATGCATTGAAATTTCCAATATACTGATGTTTCCTATTGCAATAATAAACTTGAAATGCCTTACTAAAAAGGGTATATAAAGTTATAAAACTATGAGACACTATTAAAAGATACAGAAATTATATTAAGGGATTAAAGACATTCTGTGTACTTAGACTGAGAAAACCAATGTTCAAAATACCCATTTGACCAAAATATATACATATATTTCAAGTACTCCAAATTAGAATTTTAAGGACACTTTTAAGAGGACATAGTACAAAAAGTGCAGATTTATATTACACATAAAAGACCTTAAATAGATATCACATTTCTAAAGAGGAAAAATTAAAATGATGCATCATGTTACCTGAATTCAAATTATATTAGAAAGTTAAAGCTATTGAATCTGAGAGGTACTAAAATTAGAATAAACACATTCTTAATTGATATAATTGAATGCCAAAGAAAACAAATAGTTATATAATTTATGATGCAGACTATTTCTACAACAAATGATGCTGGGAAAACCTGACAGCACTGTAAAAATATTAAAGTTGGACTACTTTCTTATTCCAGATGCAAAAATATATTGAAATTGTATTAAAGACACAGCTGTGGTGACCAGAAACATGCAGCTTAGCATGCTGCATAAACATTTTGTAGGTGGGTGACCAAGCCTTCATTCCCAGCATTGCATGTCCTCTAAGGATGTTTCCAAACACAAAGTCAAGAGTAGCCCACAGCCATGAGTGAGTAGTAATTATGAGTGAGTAATAATATCATAAATGTTAACATTACTAGAACCATGTTACCTTAAATATGATAAAAATAAGTTTTAGAGGCCAAAAGATAGCACAGCGGTAGGGAGTTTGCTTTGCAAGCAGCAGACCCAAGACCAAAGGTAAAATCCCAGTGCCCCATGTGGTACCGCGCACCTGCCAGGAGCGATTTTTGAGCAGATAACCAGACGTAACCCCTGAGTGCCACAGGATGTGGCTCAAAAACAAACAAAAAAAAGTTTTAAAGGTGCATTATTTCATTACAAGAAAGATGAAATTCTGCCACTTTGATCTTTAGTTTATTATGCAAATTCAAATAGTTCATATATAAATCCACAAATGCTCTAAGATACCACTAACATATGTGATACAAAATAGCCGAACATAAAGGAAGATATTCTATGAATAGAATAGTAGTTATCATAGACTTGTGTGACTTAGAATGGGAATCTAAAAGATGATTAAAATAATGATTATAAAATAATATTGCAGAAGCATTTGCTTAGCAATCGTATCTTAAATATTTCCACAAAAATAAATAGTAATTTTGTGAAGTGATCAAATTTTTATTTAATGCTTAGGTTAACTTATGTGGTAATAATATATTACTGTGCAACATATATCAACAAGTTCTATACTTTAAAACTTATGCAATATCAAATATATTTTCATAAATATGTAAAAAATCTTTTTCTATCAATGACTTACTGTCAATCACTTCTATGACAGACATTCTCAAACACATTTTTATGAGATAGAATGCTGAAAAAACATAATGCCATTCTACTTATGCATTCTTGAAAAAAATTTAGATATTCTATAAAATTATTTAAAATTTGCAATAAATTTCTTCCTTATATAAATTTGTTCAAATGACTTTATGGAGCATTTTGAGTGATTTCACATCCTCTCTGAAGGGTTTATAAATTTTCTCATATTTACCAAATTATTTTAGCTCTTCAGATGGCAAAGGTTCTTGTGATTCTGTTGTTTCTCTGGTCCACATATTTTCCCTGTGCTTTGCAATTGAGTTTTTATATCAGTACACAGTAGTTGTCTGTTTTGTGCAAATTTTCTGTTAGAAGACATAATATCACTATATTTTATTGCCTTTCAAATTGAGTTAAATTATTATTAATTACAGTTTGATGAATTTTCTGTGTAGTTTCTTCGAAGATCTCCCGGAGTTGGCAAACGTAGGAAAATGCAACAGCAGAGGTTTTTTTAATTGTGTATGAAAATAGCAAAGATCATAGAAATGTAACATAAAAACAAAGCACTGCTGCAAATCAGAAGAAAGAAAGAGAATATTCAGGCAAAGATGAGTCGTTTTTTATCTTTATTTCCAATTACTTCCATTTCAATACAAAGAAAAGAAAGAAAATATTTGTTTTTACTACATGAATCAGGGAAACAAGTCATGCATTTTATAATTGAGATGAGTCAAAACTTTGTTCATAAATCAGTGGAGATCAAAAGGCTCTGGATCTCTCTGATGAAGGCCATTTTTCTATCATTACTTGGCCTTCTCTGTTTTGTTATTTACCTCAGAAGTATACTTGATGTGCAGCTCAGCTGAATATCAGTTTCTTCACTTTTTTTTGCTCTTTGGGCTACACCCTGTGGTGCTCAGGGGTTACTCCAGGCTATGTGCTCAGAAATCACTCCTGGCTCAGGAGACTATATGGGATGCCAGCGGATCAAACCAATTCCCAATTAAAATTCTGTAAATTCTTCTATATAACAAATTGAAATATATTTAAAATTAATTGTATGTGGAATTTGAAATCAGTTGATGTATAAATGTTATTGCTGAATAATGTTTCAATGTGGAAGAGGAGGCAAATATTAATTAGTTCCTTATTATATGTTCATTGTATATTTTTATCAAATTTTTTCAGTGATTTATTAATTATTTCACATACCCATTATTTGAAAATAAACCATAATTCTATGTCTTATTATTCTTTTCTGTTATTCATGACCCCTTTCATGTGCTGTGATATTGTTGCAATGACTTAAGGTTGCAAACTTGTTTTCAGTGTACCATGTATGTCCTTAGGTATAGTGCATTTGAGATGACACACTTTGTTATAGTGCTGGAGACCATAAGGAGAAGTGTATACAATCCAAATAAACAAGAATATGCATTTCTAGGAGTGGAAATTACAGTCTCATGCCTGCGAGGCAGGGGCTGAACTTATTTGGTTTATCCCAGATCCCCATTATCTGTTTTTTGGGGGATGTCAGTCTTGCATTTGAGCGAGACATATCATTATCTCTTTGAAATTTTTCAGAAGAGAATATAGGTTTATTGAATAGAAAGCTTATATAATTTGTTTGAAGGAAATTAAAGAAAATTCTATATTAAAATCAGCCTGGATATGTAATACAGTTTGTAACACTCTTGCCTAGTATAAAGTCAACCTGGGTGTGATCCTTAACACTTCATATGGTCCCCAGCTCTTCCATTAATAATCACTAAACAAAGAGCCTGGAGTAAATACCAGCTGGGTGTGGCTCAAAAACAAACAAAATTTAACTATTACTGTATATATCTCAAAGATCTTGTGTAGGAGATTTGGAATTTTAGGTAAATCTTTCCATTTCATTTATACTTACTGGGTTTGTCCTTTCTTTTTATCATTTTATTATATGCTTATTACAGTGTAATATATAACTGGGTTTTAGGTATCTTTATTCGATGTACCATTTTTCCAATTTATAAAGCAAATTCGTTTTTTTTGTTGTTTTTTTGTTTGTTTTTGGGTCACACCCGGCAGTGCTCAGGGGTTATTCCTGGCTCCAGGCTCAGAAATTGCTCCTGGCAGGCACAGGGGACCATATGGGACGCTGGGATTGAACCAATGACCTCCTGCACGGAAGGCAAACAACTTACCTCCATGCTATCTCTCCGGCCCCAGCAAAGTCATTTTTATGAAAAAAAAAAAAAAAGAAACTATGACTTTGGAGAAACTCTATGATAAAATTATTATCAATGTACACCTGACTATGTGCATTGGAGCAAAACAGGATATTGAGTTAGACAAGCTATTGTTTAAAAATGCAGTTTTTACTTTGAAAACAAAAGAGGTGAAACTAGAGAGGCTTGGGGGACCATATGGGACACCGGGGGATCGAACCGCGGTCCATCCAAGGCTAGTGCAGGCGAGGCAGGCACTTTACCTCTTGCGCCACCGCCCGGCCCTGATGTGGTTTTTTATTATGATCTATGTCTCCATATTTTGTGGAGGTTCACACTCAGCAGTGCTCAGTGCTGACTTCTGACTCTGAGATCAGGGATCCACTTTTGGAAGGGCTCAAGAGACCATATGAGGTGAAAGGGATCAAATATGTGTCAGTCACATGCAAGTAAAGCATGTTACTGGACCCAATGTCTAAGGTATTGTTTGCATAATTTTGGCAATACATTTAGCTATGAATGAACATATATATTTTCTACCATTTCTTGCTTTCCATACTTTGAACCAGATGACAACACTCCATACCATTTATTACAAAATCTGCATATAAACAAGTATACATTTAAACAATACCCTGCTGAACATGATTTATAATAACACATGATCAAACTGTCAGTATTTCGCTTCATAAGCATTTGTCTCATTAAAGTAATGAGCCAGCTTGAAAAAACTTATCTGGACTAGAAGAGGTTCTAATACATTTATGTATTAATTTAAAAATATCAGTGAAACTAGGTTGCTCTTATTGAATAAAACTTAGAAAAGACATGAGGGAAGAAAAGAAAGAAAAATACATATTCGAAAGAAAAATGAGCTTCTGCAAAGTGGAAAAATATGCCTAGAGACTTAGAAACAAGCAAGAGCAATAGAATTATGTGTTCAAGGAAGAACATTGGCCTTAAAGGAGAAACCATCATGAAGAAATTTAGAAGAACAAGGATAGACAATAGTCCATCCCTTGTAAATGTGAATCTTTGAGTTGAATTATTGGCACAGCACCCATTTTCGGAGTACTATGCCAGTAACTCTGCTATTTGGAAACCCCTGGTGACATAACAGTGTGAAAACTCCATTCTATGGCCAGATGTGTGAAAACACCGCAACAAAAGTATGTGTGAGCACCATTACCAGGCAACCAGGCACTTGAGCACATGTATGAGTCTCACAGTAATCTGCTTCAACTAGAATATGTGTGCCATAACTAAGAAATGAGAAACCTAGGGGAGTACTGTTGCTAAGTATATGAGCACCGCAACCAAGAATGAATGTGAAAGCATCTCCCTTTCCTCCTTTCATCCAACAACAGAGAAAGGGAAGAGAATTAGTTTAAGATTGTTGTTCAAATAAAAAAAGAAAAAAAGAAACATTTCTGAACTCTTATTGACTAGTCTGGAACAAAGGATAGTTCTTCATGTCCAAGATATGCAGAAATTTGAGTTCTATGAGGAATAGCTTTTTAGCATAAGCCAAAAATTATAGTTTGCTCTGTGCCAAGTTCTAAAATTTATTTTATTCTACTACAAGTAATTTTTCATATTAATATTTATTATAGTATAATATGCATTAAAATATCAACTTTTAAAAATTATAATAGCCAATGCACTTTGATAAATACACATCCCCTTTAAACCACCACCCTGATAAAACACTAAAAAATTCTTTTATTATAGAAATTTTCCTCCTTCACCATCCTAAGCAATCTCCCAATCTATTTAGAGGCAAACTCCATTTAAATCTGTCACCATTATCTTAGTTTTTCTTGTTTTAAAACATATAAAATATATAATGTATTCTTTGATATGTCTGATTTCCTTTACTCAAAATTGTGTTTTTGAGACTCATCTGCATTGTTGTGACCATAAGAATTTTAAATGTGTCATGACTTTTGATATAAGTAAAAGCAGAAAATTAAAAATTCCATACTGATTTTCCCTCAGAAAGACTCCAGATTCTATACTAAAACATATATAAAACAGAGACTAAAGAAGAGAGTGGAAAATATGTAAATTCTAGATGCTTTTCCAGAAATTCTAATTGAAAGCAATAATAAAGCATCAAACATGATCAGTAGATAGATTACTGAAGCAATATTCAAATTCACTATGACTAAATATAATTGCTAGATTTTAATAAATTTTAAAAATAATAAATATTTCTGATTTGTTATATATCACAAGTTCACTTTATCTAGGACAATTTTTGTTTTTAAATTTTGTTCATTTAGCATTGAGGAAAGCTGTTAACTCAGTGAATTCTATTTTGTCATTAAGGCTTACTTTCTGGTCTTCCCCTCAAATGGCAATTAGAAATGAAAGTGTTTTCTCATATCTGTTTTATCTACTCCTCTTGGTTCTAAGTTTTCTTAAAAAAGTAAAGCTTGAGTTTAATTAGCTCTTAATATTTTATTTTCTTTTCCCTTCCCTACTGCTGTTATTCAGAAAATCTGATATATAAATGTCAGTCTTCCAGGACTACTTGAATGTGTTTTTCTCTTTAAGGTATGCTTTTTCAAGAACAGGTAATTTGTCTTCCAAATGTGTGTTTCAACTTAATTCAGATATTTCTTTACCATACTGGAAAGAATATTTTTCTTTATTTTAAATGTGTTTATCTTACTATGATTTATTAATGAAAACATTTTATCCCTTTCTAAGTAAAAATGCAATGTAAATCAATTAGCCCAATTTTATGTAACTCTGAATGTAATGATGTCATAAGGACTTTGACTTAAACACATGAAAATAATTTCTTAATTTAAAAACGGTAGACTAACTAGGCCCTCCTTAGTTCTCAATATAGTTCAAATGACTTTAAGATGAACTGAGTTTGTGGCATCTAAATAAATATTACTTATGCCTTAAGTGAACCTATGCTATTCATATTCATATACAGAACACATCTATTTTTGATATCATCTATAAAGAATTCTTCCCTATACAGCTACTGTATCTTCAGTCCTGCAAGAATAAAATAAAGATGAGAAGTGGAGGTACTGGAGAGAAAGCACAAAGGGTTGGTAAGGTAGAATCAAGTGAAAAAGGTATTTAGTGTTAAGGTAGTGTAGTTTGACAGGTAATAGTTGAAGGCATTATCAGATCACTATGCAACAAAGGTCAAAATTGACTACAAGAAAAAGCAATGGAGAAAAATTAATACCTGGAGAATAAACAACATACTGCTCAACAACAGCTGGATCAAAGAACAACTCAAGGAAGAAATAAAAAGATTCCTTGAGACAAATGATAATAAAGAGACAACTTGTCAAAATTTGTGGGACACAGCAAAAGCAGTAATTAGGGGGAAACTCATAGCAATACAGGCCTATGTCAAGAAACAGGAAAATGAAAAAATCAATCATTTAAACGATCACCTCAAGGAATTGGAACAACAGCAGCAGAGAAATCCAACCACAACCAGAAGGCAAGAAATAATGAAAATCAGAGCAGAAATAAACAACATAGAAACTAAGAAAACAATACAAAAAAATCAATGAGACCAGGAGTTGGATTTTTCAAAAAAATAAACAAGATAGACAAACCACTGGCAAAACTCACCGAAAGAGGGAAAACACTTAAATCAGTAGGATCACGAATGAATGGGGAGAGATTACAACAGAACCTCAAGAAATATAACATATCATGAGATCATACTGTGAACAACTATACTCAGCTAGGCTAGAGAACCCAGTAGAAATCGACAGATTCTTGGAAAAATACCATCTTCCGAGACTGGAAAAGGAAGACCTAGAAAGCCTAAACAGACCAATAACCCCAGAGGAAATTGAAGATGTAATTAAGAAACTCCCTAAGAACAAAAGTCCAGGCCCAGATGGATTTACAGGTGAATTCTACCAAACATTTCGAGAAGACCTACTACCACTTTTCCATAGGCTCTTCCAAACCATAGAAAAAACAGGAATCCTCCCCAATTCCTTTTATGAGGCTAATATCACACTCATTCCCAAAGATGGCAAAGACACCACCAAGAAAGAAAACTACAGACCAATCTCACTAATGAACATAAATGCAAAGATACTCAACAAAATCTTAGCAATCCGAATCCAGCACTTCATCAAAAAGATCATACATCATGACCAAGTGGGATTTATACCAGGAATGCAAGGTTGGTTCAACATAAGCAAATCAATCAACATTATACATCACATCAACAACAAGAAAAACAAAAACCACATGATCATATCAATCGATGCAGAGAAGGCATTTGACAAAATCCAACAACCTTTCATGTTAAAGACACTCAGTAAAATAGGGTTAGAAGGAACCTTCCTCAAGATAGTTACAGCTATCTATGAAAAGCCTACAGCCAACATTATAATTAATGGCGAGAAGCTAGAAGCATTCCCACTAAGGTCAGAAACTAGGCAAGGCTGTCCACTCTCTCCACTCTTATTCAATATAACCTTAGATGTCCTAGCAATAGCAATCCGAAAAAAGAAGAGAATCAAAGGAATCCAAATTGGAAAAGAGGAACTCAAACTATCTCTATTTGCAGACGATATGATGATATATATCAAAAACCCTAAAGAATCCACAGTAAAACTCCTAGAAACAATTAACCAATACAGCAAAGGGGCTGGATACAATGTCAATACACAAAAGACAGTAGCGTTTCCATACACAAACAACGAAGTCGAGGAGAGAGGGATTAAAAATACAATTCCATTTAAAATACTATCAGAAAATATCACGTACCTAGGAATCAGCCTTACAAGGGAAGTGAAAGACCTATACCAGGGAAACTTAAAAACACTTCAGAAAGAAATTGAAGAGGATCTAAAGAAATGGAATAACATCCCATGCTCATGAATAAGTAGAATTAATATAGTCAAAATGACTATCCTACCCAAACTACTATATAGATTTAATGCAATCCCTATCCAAATTCAGACATCATTCTTTAAAGAATTAGAACAATCAGTCACAAAATTCATCTGGAACCAGAAAAGACCCAGGATAGCCAAACACATACTAAAAAACAAGAAGCTAGGTGGCATCTTCCTACCTAACTTGAAACTATACTATAAAGCCATAGTGATCAAAACAGCATGGAACTGGAACAGAGACAGGACCTCAGACCAGTGAGTCAGAACGGAATTCCCAGACATAAATCCCCAGATATACAGCCAACTAATATTTGATAAAAGAGGCAAGAACTTGAACTGGAATAAAGAAAGTCTATTCAACAAATGGTGTTGGTACAACTGGAAAACTACATGTACAAAAGTGAAAATTGACCAATACTTCATTCCTTATACAAAAGTCAACTCAAAATGGATCAAAGACCTCGAAATTAGACCCGAATCTATAAAGTTTATTGAGAATAAAATAGGCAGAATACTCGAAGACCTACATATCAAAAAGGTCTTCGAAGATGGAGCACCAATGGCAAGAGTTTTAGCGTCAAACATAAACAAATGGGATGACATCAAACTAAAAAGCTTCTGCATGGCAAAAGAAACCCTACTTAACACAAGAAGACAGTTAACAGAATGGGAAAATTTTTTCACTCGACATCAGATAAAGGACTGATATCTAGAACATACAAAGCACTCAGAAAGCTGAGCCCCCCAAAACCAAACAAAGCCATAAAAATGGGGAGAAGAAATGAATAGACACTTCTCAGACGAAGACAGAAGGATGGCCAACAAACACATGAAAACATGCTCACCTTTACTCATCATCAGGGAGATCCAAATCAAGACAACAATGAGATACCACCTTACACCAGTGAAGATGGCTCACATCAAAAATAATGGGAACAACCTCTGTTGGCGAGGATGCGATATGAAAGGCACACTCATCCACTGCTGGTGGGAATGCCCCCTAGTCCAACATCTATGGAGAACAGTCTGGAAAGTGCTCAAAGAACTCAGAATTGATCTGCCATTTGACCCAGCAATTGCTCTCCTAGGTATATACCCCCAAGTTGGAAGGACATTCATTCCAAAATACGTGTGCACCCCACTATTTATAGCAGCACTCAGTATAATAGCCAAGTCTTGGAACCAAACTAGATGTCCAACAACAGATGAATGGATCATTAAGATGTGGTATTTATACACAATGGAATACTACATGGCAGTCAGAAATGTTACAATCACAGACTTTGCAGCAACATGGATGGACCTAGAACATATTATGTTAAACAAAGTAAGCCAAAAGACAAAAGATAAACACAGAATGATAGCACTATTCTGAAGAACCTAGAACATACACCTTATATACAACTAATACTGAACAATCAAATAACAGGGTATAATAGGGTAGAAACTCCAAACACGGTGATACTCAATGTATACTCTGGAGTAGTGTCCAAAATACATTAAAGAGGAACAACACAAACTCTTGAATACACATTATACAACAAAGAAACCAGCAACAGTAGAAAGAGCAGCATAGAGATAACAGGTAAGTAGTCAGCCTTCTACTACAAAGGCCCATAATAATCCCTGAGGGATATTAGAGGATCACAGGGAAAGTATACCACGGGAAATCACTGACTCCAAAGGAAACATCCCATAACACTATGTTTTAATGCTTTAATCTTACTATATTTAAAATAACCTCTCAGCTTTTCTGTCCACAGGCGTTCTTAGATACAAAGGGCAGACAAACTAAGATGGCATCTCGGCTCTCACTCACACAAGATATCATACCCAGCTTACACTACGAGAATGTCCCGAGGAAACTGTTTAACATACACTTTATCTCTAGGTTATACCTTCTTTTAGGATTTGAAGCATGTGACCAGTCAGAAAACTGAAGCAGCAACTGTGACGTGCAGACTTATACTACAGGCCCTACTCATTGAACATATTCAAGCAAACTAGCATTCCCTTGTTATTATCTTCTCTCTTCTCACTACTTTTTTTCTTTTCTTTTTCTTTTGTTTTTTTTTCTTTTCTTTTTTTCCTTTTCTTTTCTTTCCTTTTCTTTTCTTTCCTTTTCTTTTCTTTCCTTCTCTTTTCTTTATTTCTTTTCTGATCTCTCTTTCTAATGTATTTTCTCTTTTCTTCTTTCCTTCCCCTTCCATATACTTTCCCCTTTCCCCCCTTTGGAAATCCAACTATCCCTTCTCCCCTCAATCTCACCCAGACCTCCCACCATATTGAAACTCTTCACCATTAGTTCTTAATCCATTAGGAATCAAGATTGACCTCCTACCCCAACGAACCAGTACCCAGCACCTAAGCGAAAAAACACCCACTCAAACCCACACTTCGCCCCAGCAAGAAAGGACAACCAACTCCCCTGCGGACTCATGCTGCATGGCCCTCCATACCAAATCCCCCTACCGTCAATTGTTTCTTGAAACCGGATTTAGCTCTAATAATATCCCCAATGCAAGAACTCCTACAAGACCTCCCTGCTGCAAAGATTTTGCCAATCTCAAGAAGGTCAGGGGGAGTGATGGAAAGGTGCCTGGGAACCCACACACCACAAGAAAATCCCAAAAGACAATGGGGAAACCTATACTTCCAACATAAGTATAAGACTGGTATTGCACCACCTCTTTACCTGTTTTTCCCCAAAAGTAAGGTAGTCTCATGCATCACGTGGTTCCTTTAATTACTTTGTTAACTCATTTTTTAAATGTTTGTTCTACATACATATATGTAAGCACATATACTTTTTTTTTTCCTAATTTTATCTTGTTTGGATGTGTGACATGTTTCTGTTTTCTTCTCTGTCCAGCCCCAAATGCACTGACAATATAAAGTAGCACCATTTTTCCCTGCAAAGGCACGATAAAAAAGGGGGAAATTTTACATATAAAAAAGAGCTCTTATCTACTAGAGATAAGAACTCATACTTGTTTACAATGCAGGGATATCTCCTACCTTGAAAATATGTCACATGGACCCAACTTAGAACTCAGGTGATTAGACACCATCCATCCAACCTTGAACACTGGATCCCAAACATAGAATCGACACAGTTCTTCACAACAGCTACAGGAAATAAATCCCATCTGGGACATCCTTAATACTGCTGGGCCACCAACAGGTGCCAGCTCTAATATGATATCCTGATAACAAAGAAAATGGGAACAACTTGACCTAAGAACAGGTTATCCTACCTCACCAGCTAACAATAAGACAAAATCAGAAGACTTGTCACCCTTTGGTCAGTCCAAAAGCCAAGATCGCGATTTACAGATGACTGGCTGCTAGAACCATGACTGGACTGAATATATCTTGAGACCAATACAGAAGCCCTAGTCCAGGGTTTGAACTACGACCCACACAATAACCATGATCTCCAGTTCCAAAGGTCTGGCAGAGACAATCGCAACAGAATGGGGCTTCTGGAAACACAATGAAAGACGCTAGGTTCCATCCTAGGATCAGTGCAAAGACCAAGACCACCAACCACAGAAGATGGATTAAAATGACACTGAGGGAACAGAACTTCTAGAACCACAAAGAAAGATTTAATCATAAGTCCCACTTCTGGACCTGTGCAGATACTGAGATCTATAGATACAGAGGTCTTATTTCATCACCCAGGATGGAACAGAATTTTTCCAAACACCACAAAAGCACCACTGGTAGAGTAAATGAACCTGAAAGGAGTCTATAGTTAATCCTGTGACAATATACCCCAAGGGTGGAGAAAGCCCATAGCACTAAGGCCAAGTGAATCCCTTTTCGAATGACCCCAATATTTACTGTGCCAGGGCAGGAGGAAAAAAAGTCAAAAAGCACAAACATTTTATCTTTTATATATTATTTTTTCTTTCTTTCTTTCTTATTATTATTATTACTATTATTATTATTATTTCCCTATCTAATTTTTGTTTGTTTTGGGTGGTTATTGAAGTTGTTGTCCCCATTTATATTTATACTGTTTATTTTCTTCTTTTCTTTTCTTTAGGTGCTCTGCATGTTTTTTTAACTCAAGACTATGGCTTTTTTTGTGGTGCCTATCATTATCACTGGAGTGCTCACTGGATATTTGACTCTTCTTTTTGTACTATTGGGGTGTTTCACCTTCTTTTTCTCCTTCATCTCTCAAACCGACGATGAGAGCCTCTAGAAGGATTTCCCACTATTTCAGCATATTAGACTTTTACTCCAGTGTATTACTTTTCTCTTCTTCAAATAAAATCATATAACATGAAAAAAATAATCAGAGTCAAGCACCAAATCCAAAGCCAAAGACAACACAATCAATACTCAATCTACAACAAGCTGGACACAGAGGGGACCACTTATACTAGCAGCTTGGTGGGGGTATGGAGGATATGGGATGCATACTGGGAATGGGGATAGAGGGAGGAAAACTTTGGTGGTGGGAATTCCTGAATTCAATGTCAATATGCACCTAAAATATTACTGTGAAAGATATGTAATACACATAGGTCAAAATAAAATTAATATATTAAAAATAGTTGAAGGCATTAATGCAATAATTCAATTAAGTGATAAAATGTAAATGCCTCTTAAGTTGAAAGCTTATGCATTTTTTACACCTTGATTACATACATGATTGTGTTTGGGTTTCAGTCATGTAAAGAACACCAACCATCAACAATGTCCCAAATCTCCCTCCTCCACACCCGACACCTGCCTGTACTCTAAACAAGCTCTCCATTTCCCTCATATATTCTCATTATTAGGACAGTTCAAAATGTAGTTATTTCTCTAACTAAACTCATCACTCTTTGTGGTGAGCTTCCTGAGGTGAGCTGGAACTTCCAGCTCCTTTCTCTTTTGTGTCTGAAAATTATTATTGCAAGAAAGTCTTTCATTTTTCTTAAAACCCATAGATGAGTGAAACCATTCTGCATTTTTCTCTCTCTGACTTATTTCATTCAGCATAATAGATTCCGTGTACATCCATGTATAGAAAAATGTCATGACTTCATCAATCCTGACAGCTGCATAATATTCCATTGTGTATATGTACCACCGTTTCTTTACCCATTCGTCTGTTGAAGGGCATCTCGGTTGTTTCCAGAGTCCTGCTATGGTAAATAGTGCTGCAATGAATATAGGTGTAAGAAGGGGTTTTTGTATTGTATTTTTATGTTCCTAGGGTATATTACTAGGAGTAGTATAGCTGTATCATATGGGAGCTAGATTTCCAGTTTTTGGAGGAATCTCCATATCGCTTTCCATAAAGGTTGAACTAGACTCACTCCCACCAGAAGTGGATAAGAGTTCCTTTCTCTCCACATCCCAGCCAACACTGTTTATTCTCACTTTTTGTGCTGTGTGCCATTCTCTGTGGTGTGAGGTGGTAACTCATCGTTGGTTTGATTTGCATCTCCCTGATGATTAGTGATGTGGAGCATTTTTTCATATGTCTTTTGGCCATTTGTATATCTTCTTTGTCAAAGTGTCTATTCATTAATTCTCCCCATTTTTTATGGGATTAGATGTTTTTTTCTTGTAAAGTTTTGTTAGTGCCTTGTATATTTTGGAGATTAGCCCCTTATCTGATGGGTATTGGGTGAATAGTTTCTCCCACTCAGTGGGTGGCTCTTGTAGCCTGGGCAATATTTCCTTTGAGGTGCAGAAGCTTCTCAGCTTAATATATTCCCATCTGTTAATCTCTGCTTTCACTTGCTTGGAGAGTGCAGTTTCCTCCTTGAATATGCCTGTAGTTTCAATGTCCTGGAGTATTTTGCCTATATGTTGTTCTATGAATCTTATGGTTTTGGGTTTATTATCGAGGTCTTTAATCCATTTGAATTTTACCATAGTACATGATGTTAGCTGGGGGTCTAAATTTAATTTTTTGCAAGTGTGTATCCAGTTGTTCCAATACCACTTGTTGAAGAGGCTTTCCCTGCTCCATTTAGGACTTCCTGCACCTTTATCAAAAAATTAGGTGACTGTATGTCTGGGAAACATTTTCTGAGTATTCAAGCCTATTCCACTAATCTGACGGCCTGTCCTTATTCCAGTACTATTCTGTTTAGATAACTATTGCTTTGTAGTAAAGTTTAAAGTTGGGGAAAGTAATTCCTCCCATATTCTTTTTCCCAATGATTGCTCTAGCTATTCTAGGGTGTTTATTGTTCCAAACGAATTTCAAAAGTGCCTGATCCACTTCTTTGAAGAGAGTCATGGGTAACTTTAGAGGGATAGCATTAAATCTGTATAATGCTTTGAGAAGTATTGCCATTTTGATGATGTTAATCCTGCCAATCCATGACCAGGGTAGGTTTCCATTTCTGCATGTCCTCTCTTAATTCTTGGAGCAGAGTTTTATAGTTTTCTTTGTATAGGTCCTTCACATTTTTAGTCAAGTTGATTCCAAGATATTTGAATTTGTGAGGCTCTATTGTGAATGGGGTTGTTTTCTTAATGTCCATTTCTTCCTTATGACTATTGGTGTATAGAAAGGCCATTGATTTCTGTGTGTTAATTTTGTAGCCTGCCACTTTGCTATATGAGTCTATTGTTTCTAGAAGATTTTTGGTAGAGTCTTTAGGGTTTTCTAAGTAGAGTATCATGACATCTGCAAACAGTGAGAGCTTGACTTCTTCCTTTCCTATCTGGATTCCCTTGATATCTTTTTCTTGTCTAATCGCTATAGCAAGTACCTACAGTGATATGTTGAATAGGAGTGGTGAGAGAGGACAGCCTTGTCTTGTGCCAGAATGAAGAGGGAAGGCTTATAGTTTGTCTCCATTGAGGATAATATTTGCCACTGTCTTGTGGTAGATGGCCTTATCTATATTGAGAAAGGTTCCTTCCATTCCCATCTTGCTGAGTGTTTTGATCAAGAATGGGTGTTGGACCTTATCAAATGCTTTCTCTGCATCTATTGATATGATCATGTGGTTTTTATTTTTCTTGTTATTGATGTTGTGTATTATGTTGATAGATTTACGGATGTTAAACCATCCTTGCGTTCCTGGGATGAAACCTACTTGATCGTAGTGGATGATCTTCTTAATGAGGCATTGAATCCTATTTGCCAGAATTTTGTTGAGGATCTTTGCATCTGCATTCCTCAGCGATATTGGGTTGTAATTTTCTTTTTCCTTAGCATCTCTGTCTGGTTTAGGTATCAAGGTGATGTTGGCTTCATAAAAGCTATTTGGAAGTTTTTCCGTTTGTTCAATTTCATGAAGGAGTCTTGCCAGGATTGGTAATAGTTCCTTATGGAAAGTTTGAAAGAATTCATTAGTGAATCCATCTGCGCCTGGGCTTTTGTTTTGGGGCAGACATTTGATTACCGTTTTAATTTTATCAATGGTGATGGGGGTGTTTAGATATGCTACATCCTCTTCCTTCAACCGTGGAAGATTATAAGAGTCCAAGAATTTATCCATTTCTTCCAGGTTCTCATTTTTAGTGGCATAGAGTTTCTGAAAGTAGTTTCTGATTGCCCTTTGAATCTCTGTCATATCAGTAGTGATCTCTCCTTTTTCATTCCTAATGCGAGTTATCAAGTTTCTTTCTCTCTCTATTTCTTTGTTAGGTTTGCCAGTGGTCTATCAATCTTGTTTCTTTTTTTCAAAGAACGAACTTCTGCTTTCCTTGATCTTTCGGATTGTTTTCTGGGTTTCCACTTCGTTGATTTCTGCTCTCAGATTTGTTATTTCCTTCTGTCTCCCTATTTTTGGGTTCTTTTGTTGATTACTTTCTATTTCTATTAGCTGTGTCATTAAGCTACTCAGGTAAGCTCCTTCTTCCTTCTTGATGTGTGCTTGCAAAGCTATAAATTTTCCTCTCAGTACTGTTTTTGCTGTGTCCCATAAGTTCTGATAGTTTGTGTCTTTATTGTCATTTGTTTCCAGGAACCTTTTGATTTCCTCCTTGATTTCATCTCAGACCCACTGGTTATTGAGTATGAGAATGTTTAACTTCCAGGTGTTAAAATTTTTCTTCTGAGTCCCTTTGGAATTCACAAATAATTTCAGAGCCTTGTGTTCAGTGAAGGTAGTATAAAAAATTTCTATCTGCTTGATATTATGGAGGTATGTTTTATGTGCCAGCATGTAGTGTATCCTGGAGAATGTCCCATGTACATTGGAGAAGAATGTGTATCCAGGTTTCTGAGGATGGAGTATATATCCACTAGGCCTCTTTCTTCCATTTCTCCTTTCAGGTCTAGTATATTCTTGTTGGGTTTCAGTCTGGTTGACATATCCAGTGTTGACAAAGCCTTGTTGAGGTCCCCCACAGTTATCGTGTTATTATTGACATTATTTTTCAGATTTGTCAACAATTGTATTAAATATTTTGCTGGCCCCTCATTCGGTGCATGTTTGTTTAGGAGAGCTCTTTCTTCCTGCTCTACATACCCCTTGATTAATATAAAATGTCCATCTTTGTCCATTACAACCTTCCTGAGTATAAAGTTTGCATTATCTGATATTAGTATGGCCACTACAGTTTTTTTATGTGTGTTGGTTGCTTGGATAATTTTTCTCTAGCCTTTTATTTTGAGTCTATGTTTGTTCTGACTATTCATGTGCGTTTCTTGTAGGCAGCAGAAGGTTGAATTGAGTTTTTTGATCCATTAACCACTCTGTGTCTCTTAACTAGTGCATTTAATCCATTGACATTGAGAGAAAGAATTGTCCTGGGATTTAATGCCATCTTTATATCGAAATTTGGTGTGTCTTTTGGTTAGTCTTGTTTTAAATTAGGTCTTTCAGTTTTTCTCTTAAGACTGGTTTTGAGTCTGTAAAGTTTCTGAGCTGTTTTTTTGTCTGTGCAACCATGTATTCTTCTGTCAAACCAGAAAGTTAGTTTTGCTGGGTACAGTTTTCTAGGTGAAGCATTCATTTCATTCAGTCTTGTCACAATATCCCACCACTGCTTTCTGGCCTTGAGTGTTTCTGGTGACAGGTCTGCTGTAAAACTCAAGGATGCTCCCTTGAATGTAATTTCCCTTTTTGATCTTGCTGTTTTCAGAATTCTGTCTCTATTTGTGGGATTTGTCATTGTGACTAGGATGTGTCTTGGGGTAATTTTTCTGGGGTCTCTTTTGGATGCTACTCTTTGAGCATGCAGGTTTTGATCACATATATTCTTTAGCTCTGGAAGTTTCTCTTTAATGATGTTCTTTACTGTTGATTCTTCCTGGAAATTTTCTTCCTGGGTCTCTGGGACTCCAATGATTCTTAAGTTGTTTCTGTTGAGCTTACCATAGACATCTATTTTCATCTGTTCCCATTCTTTGACTAAATTTCCATTGTCTGTTCATTTGCTTTAAGTTTTTTTCCAATCTCTCCTGCTGTATGGAAATGTTATGTATCTCATCTTCCACAGCACCAAGTCTATTCTCAGCTTCTGATACCCTTTCCCAGAGCTTATCCATTTTGTCATTCACTTCGTTTACTGATTTTTTCCGTCCTGTTAGTTGACATGTTACTTTATTTTGGAGTTTTGTGATTTCTGTCTTCATATTTTCTTGGTTCTTATTAGTGTTCTGTTCAACTTGATCCATGGTTTCTTTGAGTTCTTTGAGCATCTTTCATATTGCTAGTCTAAAGTCCTTATCTGAGAGGTTGATTAGTTGGCTGGTCATTATCTGGTCATCAACATTGTCATCTTCATTCTCTTTGTCTTATGCTTGCTTGTGTTGTTTCCCCATTGTCAGACTTGTATTGTGGTTTTTTCTACGTGTTGTGGTGGTATTCATTGGCTAAATGATGCAGGCAGCACACTCCTCTGACTCCGCCCTTTCTGGATAGGCCGACTTCCCTCTAAGGTAGGGGAGTCCTCCGTGGATGAAGCCTCACACAGGATCAAATCTTAGGCCCGAGCACACAGCAGAGAAGACAGTCCAGAGAGAAATGCTTGCTTCTGTGATCCAGCACAGTTCTTAGTGTGATTTTTTCTTCTTATTGAGATGGTGTTCTTTTCTTAGAAAGAGTGCACGGGAGCTAAGTGCTCTGCTGGAGCCTCTTTTAGGCTCACTCCAAAGAGGTTCATGCAACAGGATAGAGACAGACACACACAGGCAGCACTCACAATTTTTCACAGTCGGGCCCCAATGGGCAGACGTAGTTTCGTGGATTTTCCCAGCCTGACGTCACAAGCAGGGGACCCAGCTTCTGCAAAGCATAGCCGGTTTTCACGTTATGGAGTCACTGTGGATCTGACCTCTGGGAGAGTGAGTTTTCTGGAGCCTCTTTTCGGCCCACTCCCAAGAATTTCACGGAACAGGATAGTAGACAGACACACACAGGCAGCATTCAGAGTTTTTCACAGTCAGGCCCCACTGGGCAGGTGTAGTTTTGTGGATTTTCCCAGCCTCGTTTTTTTTTTTTGACCCCCACTTTTAGTCCTCCACCCTCTTGCTCTAGAATTTTCCCATTAATGTCAACAGATTGACTATGTTGTTTGAGCCCAGAGAAGAGATTTGTGCATTCTATAAGTCCTACTTTCCATATTGACCCTCTCTTCAAGATCCCCTTAAGACTATAAAAGATTTTTCCCTAAATTACTCTGGGCCTCCGGTTTCAGTGTGCATGACAGATCCAGTTGCCCTAGCTAGCTGGAATCATTAAACCTGATTTGCTGTTACATTCTCTGAAGATCCGTAGTCTTTATTTGAGGCAATGGGCTTTCTCAGACCCTTAACAGGGTTAATATGCAATATCCACATGCTGGAGTCTTAGGTTTGATAGCTACTAAAATATGGTCCTCAAGCACCATTGAGAGTGAGTTCTAATAACACCATTGGAATTAGTTTCTAAGCATTCATCAGTGTGGTCCCCAAAACCAAAAATTAAGGAGTGAGTACACTTAATGTTACAAATACACAAACATCCATATTTTAATATCTCAGCTACAGTGAATATATAATACATGTACTTTTATTGTTCTTTAAATATTTAGGGCTCACACCTGAAAATTCTTGGAGGATACTCCTGGATCTGTGCTCATAAAAACATTCAGAAATGTTCAGGGGACTTTTTTCCAGGATTAATACAGGGCCTACAGCATGAAAGACCAGAACTTTAGCTCCTATACTTTCTGTAGAATAAAAATATAAAATATAAATTCCACATGTGGATGAGTCCTTCCCCTGCATGGTGCCTCTAGCCCCTTTGGCTAGAGGGTCTAAAGCAGTGGTCCTTAAACTATGGCCCGTGGGCCACATATTGTATTTGTATCTGTTTTGTTTCTTTATTGCAAAATAAGATATATGCAGTGTGCATAAGAATTTGTTCATAAGTTTTGTTTTTACTATAGTCAGACCCTCCAATGGTCTGAGGGACAGTGAACTGGCCCCCTGTTTAAAAAGTTTGAGGACTCCTGGAAAGACACAGGGTAATGGTGGAGAAATTGTACACAGCAATCAGAAAAGATATTCTTTGGAGTCAGCTCGTTTTATTCCACACAGCTTTTCTCTGCCATCTGCTTTCTTAGCCTAGTTATCCCTTACCTGTGCTCTTAAGCCATGTCCTCCCTATCCCATGTGTTCTTTTTTTCTCACCCAAAGCCAGCACTTTTTCTTTATTATCCAGAACCCCACTCATCAGAGTGTTTGAAAGGCCCAGTATTCCATGTGTGGTTTTTACATACCAAAGAAGAGGTTAGGGAAACAGAAAATTGGGAGAAGAGCCTTTGATAGGCTTTTACATAGGTTCACTTTATATTATCACTGGCTCCTGCACATTTCTTTATGAATTTTATTTTCATTTCCTTTGTAAAAATGCCCAGGAAGAAATGGAATTAGGATATACTTTACATGTAGAATTTAAAATGTTGAAGTCACAAAAACAGAAAATACAATGGTGGTTTACTAGAGATTGGGGGATGGAAAGTAGTTGGAAGCTTTGGTTACAGGATATAAGCTTGAAGAGATATGAGAAATTTTGGAGAATAGCATATTTATTATAGTTAAGATTTCATTATATACTTAAAAGCTACCAAGGGTCTAGGTCTTATATATTGTCACCAGAAAAATGAAAAGAAAATTTTTGACACATAGGATGTGTTTGTTGACATTTCATTGATAATCATATTATTAGTTATAAAAGTTAGCACTCCACTGTGCTCCTCACAAATATTAATATTTGTTTCAAATATATGGCTTGTGACACTTTAGCAATTATGTTATCCAATAGCATATGTCATTTTATGTTTCTGTGTCACAGTTTGGCAATTTTTAGACTATTTCAAGTATTTCATTATTAGTTATCTATGTGGGTAATCTATAATCAGTGCTCTGCGAGGTTTTTATTTTAACTGTTTTTGGAGCACCATGATGGCTACCCCTTTCTCACAGCCAACTTAGACTGATAACGTTGTATGTTCTGACTCTTCAACTACAGTTGTTATCCCATTTCTTTGTGTCGCCTTAGTACTCCCTAATTCTTTGGCACACAATATTGAAATTAGGCCCGCTCATAAGGTACAATAGTTTCCAAAAAAATAACTGAAAGGAAGACTTACAAGTTTCTCATTTTAAACCAAAAGCTAAAACTGACTATGCTTTTTGAGAAAAAGCTTGTCAAGAGTCAATATAGGCTAATGTATCAAAGGGCAAATGCTGCAAAGGTAATGTTTTTAAAGGAAGCAAAATGAGCAACTTCAGTGAACACATGCAAGATAAGAAAACAAAGTAGCCTTATTGCTTACAAAAAAGGATTAGCTAATGGAATTAACAGAAGACACAACCAGCTACAACACTCTCTTAAAACAAAACCCAAATCATAGCAAGTTCCTGAATGTCTTCAGTTGTTGAAGTCTCAAAAAGGGGAAGGAATTTAAGAGTTTGTAATCTCTTAGAAATATGTTCCTCCAAACAGAGCACAATTCTGAGCTCTTAGAGCTCATGGGTTTCAAAAAAGGAAATTATCTTCATTAAATGCAAAGTAAAGCAGTAAGTGGGGATGCAGATGCTGTTATTCAGAAGAGTTTACTTAGATCTATGAAGATGGCTACACTATAATTTTAATGTAAATGCAACACCATTCTAGATGGAATGTTTCATCTAGAAAAATTATAGTTAAAAAGTCAATGGTTGCCTTCAAAGATTCAAGGAAAAGGCTTAATCTTTGGTGGAGGCTAATATAGCTGGTGACTTTTAAGTTGAAGCCAATGTTTATTTACCATTATCAAAGTCCTTAAGATTTATAATAATCTACTCTTCAAGTGTTTTATAAATAGAACAACAAAGAATGCATGACAGCACATCTGTTTGCAACATGGCTTACTGACTATTTTAAGCTCACTCTTGATAACTAAGGCTCAGGAAAAAAAATTCCTTTCAAAATAACTCTACCCATTTCAATGCACCTGCTTACTCAAGAGTTCTAATAGAGATGAACAAGCATATAAATGTTTCTGTGCCCACCAGCACACTATTTACTCTGCAGTCCATGGGGACTATCAGTCATTTTAATCTTCATGTCATAGTCTTTAAACAATGTGTTTTGCAAGTGTTTGTCACAGAGAGTGATTTCTATGATGGATTGTTGATTCATAAGAGGAAGTAAAAATTATCACTAACATAAGTTTTGTAAGATATTGTTTACAACTCTCATATATATATTTAAAGAATCCAAGACATCAATATAGGAAGTCACTGCAGATGGGGTAGAAATAATAGGAGACTCAAAAGTGGAACCTGAAGATCTGACAGAATTGCTGCCATCTGATGACCAACCTTAATGCTGATAAATTGCTTCTTATAGCTAAGCAAAGAAAGTGGTCTCTTGAGATAAATTTATGCCTAACAAGTATGGTAAAAGCATTGCAAAAATAACAAGAAACTATTTAAATATAATATATAAATTTAGATGATCAAACAATGGCAGGAATTTTTAGCAGTTTACTACAATTTTGCAATAAGTTCTATGGGTAATATGCGATTGAGTAATATGAAATTCTAGAGAGACATATTTCATAAAAAAAGAGTTAATTAATTTCCCTAGCTCTCTCCAAACATTAGCAGCCTTGAACCCTTCATAAGCCAAAAAATTACTTCTTGCAGAAGCTCAGAAGAGGGTTAGCAATTTTTAGAAATAATGTATTTTTAAATAAGGCACATAAACTTTTAACATAATGTTAGGTTCTTAATAAACTAAAACATAGTGTAAATTTAAATTTTATATGCACTGGCAAACCAAAACTGTGTGTAACTAACTTTATTAAGTTTATGCTTTATATAGGTGCCTAGAAAATGATATTACACCCATAGAGAGTTGTGGTTATAATACAATGTTATAGATGCAATGATAAATCAAGTTGTTTTTATTTATTTTTTTTTATTTTTGGGCCACACCTGGCAGCACTCAGGGGTTACTCCTGGCTATCTGCTCAGAAATAGGTCCTGGCAGGCATGGGGGACCATAACAGATGCCGGGATTCGAACCAACCACCTTAGGTCCTGGGTTGGCTGCTTGCAAGGCAAACGCCGCTGTGCTATCCCTTCGGCTCCAGATAAATCAAGTTTTAAATTTTAAATACCTGGGCTGGAGAGATAGCACAGTGGTAGTGTGTTGCCTTGCATGTAGAAGAACGATGATTCAAATCCTGGTATCCCAAATGGTCCCCTGAGCCTGCCAGGTGCTATTTCTGAGTGAGGAGCCAGGAGTAGCCCCTGAGCGTGACCAGGTGTGACCCCCCAAATTAAATACCTGATCATTGCCATGAGTAATTCTGAATGCAGAGCTATGAGTAAACCCTGAGCACTGCCATGTGTGGTACCAAACAAAAATTTAATTAAATATGTTCATTACTTAAAATAACAAGTCTTTCTTTTTTCTCTTTAACCTGATGCACAAATAACTGGAAGCTCAAACACTGGGAAGTTTAGTTTGTTTTGATATAGGCTAAACTGAGATTAAATGACTTTGATCATTGATTATTTAATTCTCATGTCAGTACACCCTGCTAGGGTAAAGCTAAGCTAATTTAGGTCAGGATAATAGTAGACAGAATCCCCTGTTGCACGTGTTTACTGAAGCTGTCCTGGTTGATCCAGCTTAGCACTTACTTCAGTATGAACTACTGTAACACACTGAGGTCATAACTACACATGGCATACAAAGCACTGAAACTGTATTCCTCCCACTCAGGTTATGCCTAAAGTATTTCTTCTTCAATTTAAGGTAAAAATTTCTTGCCAAATATCTAAGATGTCAGTATATGAGGTGGTCAGTGAGAAGGGTCCCTATCTTTACCCAAGTAATAAATTATTTAAAATTTGGGAAGGTAGGGATAGCACAGCAGATAGGGCATTTGCCTTGCAAGCCGCCGACCTGGATTGGATCCCTGGCATCCCATATGGTCCTCAGAGCCTGCCAGGAGTAACTTTTGAGCGCAAAGTCAGGAGCACCCCCTGAGAGCCGTCTAGTGTGTTCCAAAAAATTCCTTCCCCCCCAAAAAAACTGGGGAAGGTGTGATCAAAACGAGAGGCCTGACTGTGGCTCAAAGATTGTTTACCTGTTTCAAGTCATTAATATATACATCCATCCAACCTTTAAGCCTCAAATGCATAAGATAAATTCTCAAGTCTGTGATCTCTGGAGTTCAGACAAAATATGTGTCTGTGGAGGTCCAGGCTGACTTTTCTGAAGTTGAAAAGGCCACAGTTTTAAGGAGGTAAACTGCAGCTACCCCTCTACGCACCTCTGTCATCGCAGAAGTGGCTGGGAAAATCTAAGACTGGTCCTTGCTCTGGCAAGAGAAGCAAAGTCAATCCTAGACCTTGCCCAGGGCTTTTGAATTTGTCTAGCAGTGAAGTATGAAGTAAAACCAGATTTTATACAAAGGTACTTAGAAAGAATAACAAGTAATGTCCTCAAGAGAAAACAGGGGCTTCTCCAAAAGCAGATAGAGCTCTTGGACACAATTCAACATGAAAGTAGCAAAATCCCCATCTCAGCAGAGCAATGGCAGTCACATGTGCTCTATTTCCATGTACCATGCACCAAGCAACACATTGTGCACCTCTAAAGTTTTAACTTGACGTTTTTATGGTTTTATCAACTTGCCCCAAGTGGGGCTTTCTGCCCAGGTAGAGTCCCATTGTTAGGTGGTTGCTAAGATGAAGGGTTGGGGCTAGTTAAAGTTCTTTCATATTTCTTTCCTGGCCTTTGATCCTGCTGGAGCTTCTCCCCCCTGTAGTCTTCTCTGGCCCTACAATAGTGCCTGGTGAGACTCTTACCATGTATGAGATAACTCCTCCAAATTCTATCTCTTGGTTTCATTACATATCAAAAAATCATTGCATTTATGGGGTGTCCTTTCCTGTCTGCCTGCCTACTTCACAAGCACAACTAATGTATATGAGACTTTGGTGATTACCATATCTAAAACTGTGTGAAAATGGCAACCAAGTATACACAATCTTGGATCGTTGAGATAACAAAAGAAACAAACTCCATCTGGGACAGCCTTATTACTGCAGGGTCAACAACAAGGGCCAGCTCTAACATGATATCCCGACAATGAAGAAAATGTGAACAACTTGATCTTAGAGCAGTTTAGCCTACCTCACCAGCTAACAACAAGACAAAACCAGAAGACGTGGCACCCTTTGGTAGGTCCAAAAGCCAAGATCATGTTTCACAGATGACTGGATACGAGAACCACGACCAGACTGTATACATCTTGGGACCAAAAAAAAAAAAAGCCCTAGTCTAGGGTTTGAACTAAGACCTGCACAATAAGCATGATCCCCAGTTCCAAAGGTCCAGCAGAGACAATTGTAACGGAAAAGGGGCTTCTGGAAGCACAAAGAAAGACGCTATCCTAGATGCCATCCTAGGTTCAGGGCAAAGACCAAGATCACCAACCACAGAAGATGGATTAAAATGGCACTGAGGTAACAGAACCTCTAGATTCACAAAGACTGACTTCACCATAAGTCCCACCTCAAGATTTGTACAGATACTGAGACCTCTAAACACAGAGCTCTGATTGTATCACCCTGGACAGAGCAGAAGTCTTCCACACACCAAAAAAAAAAAAAAAAAAAAAAAAAAAACCCACCACCGGGAGAGTAATGATCCTGAGCAAAGACTAGAGCTGATTCCATGACAGTATACTCCAAGGACGAAGAAACCCCGTATCGCATAGGGCAAGTGAATTCCTTTTCGAATGACCCCAATATTTACTGTGCCAGGGCAGGAGGGAAAAAAACAAAAATACAAAAAAAAACACAAAACCTTGGACATTTATATATATATATATATATATATATATATATATATATATATATATATATATATATATATATATATATATTACCTTCATTTTTTTATTGTTATTATTATTTTTATTTCCCTAGCTATTTTGGTCGATTTCGCTGTTTGGATGTGATTATTGAAATTGTTGTCCCCAATTATCCTTATTTTTTTTTCTGTTCCTTTCTTTTCTTTCAATATGTGCTACGCCATGTTTCTTATTTCAAGACCACGGCGTGTTTTTTTTGTTTGTTTGTTTTGTTTGTTTTTGTTTTTTGTTTGTTTTGTTTTGTTTATCTGTCTTTTGTGGTGCTTATCGATATAGCTGGAGTCCTCACTGGATATTTGACACTTCTTTTGGTACTGGTGGAGTGTTTCACCTTCATTCTCTCATTCATTTCCCAAATCGATGATGAGAACCTCTAGAAGGATTCTGCCCATTTTCGGGGTATTAGACTTTTACCCCCAGTTTATTCATTTTCTCTTTTTCAGGCAAAACCACGCAACTTGAATTAGCTAGCCCTGCCCCCACTTACAGGGGGAAATAAGGGAGGCGTCAAGACCAAACTGATGCAAGACTACTAAGTAGTAGGTTAGATACAGAGGGGACCACATGTTCTAGACGCCCTGGGGGTGAGGGAAGAGGAAATGGGAGGTAGAATCCCCCCTGATTTTATGTAAATATATACCTAAAATATTATTGTCAACAATATGTAAGCCACTATGATCAAAATAAAAATTATATTATTAAAAAAAAGAAAATTAAAGTAACATAACTTTTATTTATGAAATATGAAAATGATTGGTGAAAGTGCATTGCTGTATGGCTACAACTTTATGGTATGATGTACGAAGTTAAGGCACCCTACTATCCCAATGTTCCTAAAAGCCTTCATCTTGTCTTTTGACAATTTAATTTATCTCTTCATCCTCACTTCCCTCTCCACTGATTGGCAATATGTGTTTTGTGATCAAGGCATAGGATTTATCATCATTTGACAATCATCTAATCCTTTATTTTGTTTCACTACATACAGTAGATGAGTGAGATCATCACTTTCCTCTGACCAAATTATTTCATTTAATATTATGCCCTCCAGTTCTATTTGTGTCAGAGCAAAATGCCATATTTCATCTCTTTTTTTCATCTCATATTTGATTGTGTCAACATATTCCATACTTCTTCATATATATACATATATTTATATTTATGTATATATATCCATCTGTCATTATATATTTGGGTCATCTTCATGTCCTGGTTGCATATCCAATTTTAATTGTTCTAAGCACTGTTAAGAACTTAGGTGTACCCATATCTCCTCTGATGTTTTTGTGTTTGGGAGATCGATACCAATAAGTGATAAGTTGAGGTCACCTAAAAACTATAATTTGTCATTTATAAAAAGTGTCCATATGATTTCTTGTAGAGGCTGAACTGGACTACATTCACTCTACCATGAATAGGCATCCCTTTCATTAAGGCAATCCTGCCAATACTAGTTATTTCCAGTCTCAATGCACAACTTTAGTACTGTTAGACTGTATTGATGACAGAAGAAAAGAGCTCCCTAAAACTCTTTATGAACTAAGTGAACTTAACTTTATTAAGTAATGAATAACTTCAAATAGAGTTAGTGCAAGAACACATCATTCTGAAGATGAAGAAACAGTTAAAAACAAAATAAAGTGTAGGGGGAAACTCTTTGATATTGATCTTGGAATGTGTTTTGATCCTAAACACCAAAATTATAGGCAAAAATTTACAGAAACATCAACAAATATGACAGTCTCATAACTAAACATTTTCTGTATAAAGAAGGCAACAATTATCTTGTTGGCAGATAGATTAAAGTGTTAAACTTTAAAAAAAAGAAGGCAACAATGAATACAATGAAAAGTCAACCTACAGAAAGGAAGAAAATATTTTCAAACCATTTTGAAGAGCTCTAGGTTCTGAACCAGAGGGCAGCCATTTTTTTAAAGGACTCCATATTGTAAAACTCTTAGGTTTCTCTTTCTCAAGCCTAAGTTTCAATTGATACTGCCCTGAGACCTCTGGCTATATCAGATAGCCTATTTTGGAAGAACATGATGAAGCAATAGGAAAGGTACCCTAGACAGCAGCCAATTGATATAAAGATCAACAGAAGCTAGAACTTCCTCATCCCCTCCCTATATAAACTGGCTTGTTATAAAGGTAGTAACAAAGGCAGAAAACTGGACTATTGGTCTATAGAACTAAGCATAACTAGGGTAGAGTTTATATGGGAAGAATCTGGAACATTTTTGGAAGGCTTTCTCATAGTGAGAGTGATGTTGGAATAAAGTACAGTACTGCAAATCATGGTAGAGTAGAGCTCAGCAGGTAGGAAAAATGTCTTGCATACAGTGCACTTGGGATTGATCCTAGGCATCCCATATAATTCCCGGAGCCCACCAGCAGTAATTCCTGAGTGGAGAGCCATGAATAAGCCCTGATCAGTGCTCTGTATGGACAAAAACAGAAACAAAATAAAAACAAATTCATGGTTCTTCAAAAACTTTTTATCAGCATGTATTTATATATTATTTTCTATGAGCACAAATACATATTTTACTATTGGAATATTATTTACTATTTTATTTTTCTTCTGTATTTATTAATATCTTTATTTAAACACCTTGATTACAAATTTGATTATTTTATTATAATAATTTTTATTTTGACCAAAGTGGATTACATATCTTTCACAGTAATATTTTAGGTACATATTGACATTGAATCTGGGAATTTACACCACCAATGTTGTCCTCCCTAAACCCCGCTTCCAGCATGCATTCCATATCACATTCCCTTAACTCCCCGGGCTTCTAGGAAAAGTGGCCCCCTCTGTGTCTAGCTTGTTGTAGATTGGGTATTTATTCTGTTGTCATTGGCTTTGGAATTGGTGTTTAAGTCCTATCATTTTTATTACTACTTAGTGATCATACAACTGTTTGGTCTTGAAACCCTCCATTGTTCACCCCTCAATTTGAGAGGTGGAAAAAGATGTGGTTCTGTCAGAAGAAAAGAAAAAAGTAAAATGGGGTAAAATCAAACAAACAAGAAAATGGACAGAGTACTTCTAGAGACTATAAATATCAATTTGAGAGAAGGAAAAAAGAAAAAAACACAACAATATTACAAAAAGAAAAATCGAACAAAAAGTCCAAAAAACACCACAGCAATCAAGACAACCACCACTAAATAACCACGGTCCTGAAATAAAAGCAAAACAAAGCACAAAATAATAAAAACAACAAAAACAATAATAAAACCGAAAAGTATTTTGTGCTGATTCTTTTTTTTCCTGTACAGGCACATTAGATATTGAGGAAATGAAAAAGGGAATTCCCTTGGCCTAAGAGATACAGAGTTTCTCTACCCTTGAAGAATACTGTCATGGGAATAACTACCGACTCTATACATTTTCATTTATTCTCCACTTGTCATGGGAATAACTACCGACTCTATACATTTTCATTTATTCTCCACTAGGTCCTTTTGTGGTGAATGGAAAACATCTGCTGCATCATGGATGCTAATATCAGACCTCTGTAACTAGAGATCTTGTTATCTGTACAGGTCAAAGAATGGAGCCTATGATGAAGTCTTTCTTTATGGTTCTAGAAGTTCTATTCCATAATTGTTTTAATCAGTCTTCTGTAGTTGGTGTTCTTGGTTTTTGGAGTGATACTAGGATGAAGCCTAGGATAGTCTTTCATTATGTTTCCAGAAGACCTGTTCAGTTGCAGTTGTCTAAGCCAGACCTCTGGAATTAGAGATCTTGGTTGTTGTACAGATAGTAGGCCAAAGCCGAGACTAAGTTTTTTAATGGGTCCAGGATAAGTTATGACCCATCATTGTTGTCATAGTCAGTCTTCTTTAGATAGCCATCTTTGCTTTTGCACAGATCAAAGGATGATGTGTCTTCTGATTTCATCTTATCATTGGATGGTGAGGTAAGACAACCTGCTCTTAGATCAAGTTGTTCACATGTCTTCATTGTCAGGATATCATATCAAAACTGGAGCATGTTGATGTCAGAGAATTATTGAGAATGTCCCAGAGGGAGTTTGGTTCCTGGAGCTGCTGCAGAGAACTGTGTAGGTTTTAGCTCTTGGATCTAGGGTTTAGGGTTGGATGGTCACCGTCTAATCACATGGAGTCTAAGATGGTTTCACATGGCATATGTTCAAGGTGGGAGGTGCCTCTGTATTGTAAAAAGTATGAGTTCTTATCTCTAATAGATAAGAGATGGTTGCTACATGTAAAATTTCTCCCTTTTTAATATGCCTTTTTAGGAAGAAATGGTGCTACATTATATTGCTGCTGCATTTCTGGGTGGGAATGTCAGGCTCCATCCTCTCTGTGCCCTAAATTTGACCTGAGCTATTATCCCAGGCAAAACTTTTTATTGTAGGTTTTTTACCAAGCAGAACCAAAAGAGGTGAAGTTAAAGGAAGAAAAGAAAACAGAAACAAGAAAAATATATGTTTATATATTTATACATTAAATATTATATATTAAGAGGTAGTATTATATAGATGTTAAACTTATAAAGAAAATATAGGCTTCCCCGTTGTCTTTTGAGATTTTCTTGTGGTGTGTGGGGTCCAGAGCACATTTTTCACACACCCTGGTCTTCTTGAGATTGATAAAAGATTTGCAAGAGAGGTTTCCAGTAGAGTTCTTGCACAGGGGATCCTTCTGGAGCTGAGTACATAATCAAACAACAGTCCATGTTTGGCAGAGATGAGCAGGAGGGCCACACAGCATGAGACATCAGGGGTGTTGGTTGTAGTTTCTTGCCAGGGGACGAGGTGTGGGTCTGAGTGAGTGTACTTTCACTTGGGTGCTCGGTAATGGCTTATTGGGTTATGAAGTCGGTCTTGATAACTAATGGGTTAAGAACTGAGGATAAAGAGTTTTAATAAGGTAGGATATCAGGTTGGGATTGGGGAGTGAAAGGATAGTAGGATTTCTGAAGGGGGAAGTGGGACTATTATATAGGAGGCTCTATATACACCATAGGCTTGAGTTGTTTACAATTTAGGTTTGGCTCTCATAAAGGAGTCCTCTCTCTATGTGCTCATGCTCTCATAGAAATATGCAATAGCTAGCTTAGATATAGATTAAGAAAACGAGGAGGAGAAAGCAAGAACTAAGAGGAGAACAAAAAAATAGGAAAATATAATAAAATTAAGGTAAAGAAAGTAATGAATCTACTAAGAGAGATTGGACTGGTGTGTCGAAGTTGGGAGGTTTTCTCAATTTCTAGGGATTTTGTTAGTGATGGGGTTGGGCCTTCCTGAATGAGGGTTTTAGAATTAGGAGCAATTTAGGATACACATAGCTTTCGCATCTCAAGTACTAAACAATGTGTTAGTGATCCTACCTATGTAGGTGGTTACCCTCTGTAGTATTATCCGCTGCATCTTATGTAACGACTTTCTTTTTCGAAAGAGAAAGTAACAGTGTGGTTTTTATTTGGCATAGATTGAATTGATGATAATGAGGAAGAAAAGGTAGAAAGAGAAAGGGGAGAAAGAAAAAAGTAGTGAGAAGAGAGAAGAAAAGAGAAATGAAATGTTAATTTGCCTAAACGTGTTCAATGAGTAGGTCCTATAAAATAAGTCTGTGAGTCACAGTTACCTGATTCAGTGGTCTGGCTGCTAACATGCTTCAGTTCCTAATAGAGGCCCTAACCCAGAAATAAAGGGTATATAAAAGTGTTTTACCAAGACATTTTCATAATGCAACCAGTATGGAATCTAGTGTGACTGAACACCTTGGTGTCAACTTAGGTTGCCCGCCCTTTGTATACAAGAACTCCTCTGGACAGAAAAATTGAAAGGTTATTTAAAATATAGTAAGAATAAGGTATTAAAACATATTCTTATGAAATGCTTCCACTGGAGTCACTGACTTCCCATCATTTTGTTTATCTGTAATCCTTTATAAGATCCCTAAGACATTATTATAGGCCTTTGTAGTAAAAGGCAGATTACATACCTGTTATTATACGTCTTGGTGTTGGTTTATTAGGCTCTATTTTATTAGGTTTCATTTCACCTCCTTTATTTGCACCAAAGACTCTTTCCAAAGGGTGGGAAAGTTTTCCGCTATTATTTCCCTGACCACTTGTTCTTCCACTTTCCCTATTTCCTTCCTTTCTGGTATACCTACAATCTGTAGATTATTTTTTTTGTCTTTGTTCATTAAATACTGTACTTTTTCTTGCAATGCTTTACCTTTTATTTTCTTGTTGGCTTTTTTGTTGTTAATTGTTTTAGTTTTTCTTAAAGTTCTTCTATGCGTTTCTCCAACTGTCTGGTTCTGCTATTATGGCTTTCTAAGACGTTGTTTTATTTCCTTTAATTCTATTTGTACGTAATTTCCCATTTTCTGTAACAGCCCCTCTTTAAGTTTGTTGATTTGTTCATCTATGGATTTCTTGTATTCACTGGCTAGTGATTCTTTCGTTTATTTTACCATGGCTTGCATTTCTTTTGCCTTGGTTGCTTTTAAGTCCTCTTCTATTGGGCCTGTGCATTTTGGTGGACATGAAATCTTGTTAGGATTTATGTCCATATCCCTATTTGTTAGTGTCTTCTTTAGTTTACCCATATTTTTTTTTGATTTATTGGTTTGGCTTGCAGTGCAGTGCCTTCAGATTTCATCCCTCTTTTGCCAACTTTGGAGTGGGTTCCTTCACTGGGGTGTGGCTCTAGGTGGGTATGTTGGTTGAGGTCGCTAAGGTTTGCCCCTCCCACATCCTCCATTTGAGCCTAGGTCAATCGCCTTCCTCTCTTTCTGCCAGACAGTGCAGTGGCTCCTAGCCACAATGGTGGAGGGCCCAGTTGTGCCTAGATCACTCGCTCCTCTTCCACCAACTAAGAGACAGCGCCCTTTCGATCCAGGTCCCATCAGCTCGCTAATTTGCCCCACCCCTCTTCCTCCACCGAGAGCCAGTGATGTTCTGGTCTGGGTCCCCTCATCTCACTCCACAAATATGATTATAGTTCGGTTTCAGTCAAGTAAAGAATATACCCCTTCACCAGTGCAAGAGTCCCATCACCAATATCCCAAATCTCCCTACTACCTACCTTACCCCAGCAGGTACTCTAGACAAGTTTCTACTACCCTCATTCATTCACATTGTTATGATAGTTTTCAAAGTAGTTATTTCTCTAACTATACTCATCACTCCTCCTGGTGAGCTTCATGTCATGAACTGTAATTTCCAGGCCTCTTCTCTTTTGTCTCTGAGAATTATTGCAAAAATGTCTTTCGTTTTTCATGAAAACTCAAAAATAAGTGAGTTTTTTCTGCGTCTATCTCTCTCCCTATGACTTATTTCACTCAGCATTGTAGATTCCATGTATATCCATGTATAGGAAAATTTCATGACTTCATCTCTAGTGACTGCTGCTTAATATTGCATCGTGTATATGTACCACAGTTTCTTTAGCCATTCATCTGTTGAAGGGCATCTTGGTTGTTTCCAGAGCCTGGCTATTATAAATAGAACTGCAATGAATATAGGTGTGAGGGAGGGATTTTTGTAGTGCATTATTGTGTTCCTAGGGTATATCCCTAGGAGTGGGATAGCTGGATCATATGGGAGCACAATTTCCAGTTTGTAGAGGAAACTCCTTATAGCTTTCCATAAAGCTTGGACTAGATGGCATTCCATCAGCACTGAATAAGAGTTTATTTCTCTCTACATTTTCACCAGCACTTCTTGATCTTGTTCTTTGTGATGTGAACCAATGTCTGTGTTGTGATATGGTACCTCATAGTTGTTTAGATTTGTATCTCCTAGATGATTAGTGATGTGGAGCATTTCTTCATATCCCTTTTTGCAGTTTGTATTTCTTCTTTGGCAAAGTGTCTCTTCATTTATTCTCTTTTGATGGGATTATATTTTTTAAAGTTCCATCAGTGACTTGAATATTTTGGATATTAGACCCTTATCTGATGGGTATTGGGTGAATAGTCTCTCCCCCTTATTTGGTGGTTCTTGTATCCTGGACAATATTTTCTTTGAAGTGCAGAAGTTTATCAGCTTATCATACTCCCATCTGTTTATCTCTGTTTCCAATAGTTTGGAGAGTTCTGTTTTCTCCTTGATGATGCCTTTAGTCTCAATTTCATGGATTGTTTTACTTACGTGTTTTCTATATACCTTATGGTTTCAGGTCTGATATCAATATTTAATCCAATTCGATTTGAGCTTTGTACATGGTGTTAGCTGGGTGACTAATTTAGCTTTTTTGGAAGTGGCTAACCAGTAGTGCTAACACCACTTGTTGAACAGGCTTTCCTTGCTCATTTAGGATTTCTTGCTTCTTTATCAAAAATTAGATGATTTTATGTCTGGAGGGCATTCTCTGAGTACTTAAATCATTTCCACTGATCTGAGGGTCTGTCTTTATTCCAAAACAATGCTATTTTGATAACTATTGCTTTGCAATAAAGTTTAAAGTTTGAGAAAATAATGCCTATCATATTCCTTTTCCCAATGATTGCTTTAGCTCTTCGAGGATGTTTTTTGTTCCAAAGGAAATTCAGGAGTGTTTCATGCACTTCATTGAATAATGTATTGGGTATCTTTAGAGGGATCGCATTAAATCTGTGCATTCCTTTGGGGAGTATTGCCATTTTAATTATGTTAATCCTGCCAATCCGTGTGCAGGTATGTGTTTCCATTTTCTTGTGTCCTCTCTTATTTCTTGGAGAAAGATTTTATAGTTTTCTTTGCATAGGTCATTGAAGTCTTTTGTCAAATTGACGCCAAGATATTTGAGTTTGTGTGGAACCAAAGTGAATGGAACTTTTTTAATGTCAATTTCTCCATTTCATTATTTTTGTATAAAATGGCCATTAATTTATGTTTGTTAATTTTTATCCTGCTACATTGCTATATACATTTATTTTTTCTAGAAACTTTTTGGTAGATTCTTTATGGTTTTCTAATTATTATGTCATATCATGTCATCTGCAAATAGTGAGAGCTTGACTTCTTCCTTCCCTATCTAGATTCCCTTGTTATATTTGTATTGCCTCGTAGCTATAGCAACTACTTCCAGTACTATGTTGAGAATGGGCAGTGATAGAGGACAGGCTTGCCTTGTACAAGAACTCAGAGGAAAGGATTTTAGTTTTTCTCTATTGCAAATTCTATTTGCTATTTGCTTGTGGTAGATGGCCTTAACTATATTTAGAAAGGTTCAATTCATTACCATCTTCCTGAGAGTTTTTATGAGAAATGTGTGTTGGACAGTATCAAATGCTTTCTCTGAGTCTATTGATATGATCATGTGATTTTTATTTTTCTTGTTTTGATCTTGTGTATTATGTTGAGAAGTTTACAGATGATAAACCATCCTTGCATTCCTGGGATAACCTACTAAATTGTAATGAAAGATATTTTTTTCAATTTCTAAAGAAAGAAATTTATTTTTATGCTGATAATAAAGACCAGCCAACGCTTATTTAAACGTAGAAGAAATATTTTTTCTCTCTTATTACAAAAGGTAAGGTTTCTAGCTTTACTCTGGAAGCTCTGAACTTAAGTATTTGAAAATTTATAGATCTCTCCTTAATGCAACTAGGATCTCTGTGCAATGTCACCTACCATCATTCCAGCCCAAGAAGGAAGAAAGTATAATGCCAACAATTTCCCACTGGAGATTATTTCTTCTAACTCATTAAACCAGAACATTGTTGAGTGACCTCCCCATCAAGGAAAATGAGAAGTAGAGATTTTCTATGTCCACTCTGAACAAAACAGGAATTTGGTTAGTCCGGGAGAAGGAAAGAATTATATTAGAGAAGTGACTATCTGTTTTTGCAGTCAATAAGAAAATCAATTATATTAACAGTGAATAAGAATTCCTTTCTCAGCACAACCCTGCCAGCACTGCTTGTTCTCATTCTTTGGGATGTGCACCAATCTCTGTGGCATGAGATGGAACGACATAGTTGTTTTGATTTGCATCTCCCTTTTGACTAGTGATGTAGAACATTTATTCATATGCCTTTTTGTCATTTTGTATCATTATTCGTGTATAAAAAAGCCATTGAATTTTGTGTGTTAATTCTGTAGCCTGCTACCTGCTGTATGAATCTATTGTTTCTAAAAGCTTTTGGTAGAGTCTTTAGGGTTTTCTAAGTAGAATTTCACTGCAAATAGTGAGAGCATGATTATTCCCTCCCTATCTGAATTCCCTTATTATATTTTTATTGCCTTGTCGCTGTAGCAACTACTTTCATTACTATCTTGAAAAGGAGTGGTGATAGAGGACAGCCTTGTCTTGAGCCAGAATTTAGAGAAAAGACTTTCAATATTTCTCCATTGAGGAAATTATTTGCCATTTACCTATGCTAGATGGCTTTAACTATATTGAAAAAGGTTCCTTTCATTTCCATCTTGCTGAGAATTTTTTTTATCAAGATGGGTGTTGGAATGTATCAAATGCTTTCTCTGAGTCTATTGATATGCTCATGTGATTTTTATTTTTTGTTTTCAGTTATGTGTATTATATTTGTAGATTTACAGATGCTAAACCATTCTTTCATTCCTGTAAAGAAATGTATTTGATCACATTAAATGATATTTTGATGAGGCATTGAATCCTATTCTCCAGGATTTTGTTGAGGATCTTTGCAACTGTGTTCATCAAGGATATTGTTCTGTAATTTTCTTTTTTGGGCAGCATTTCTGTCTGGTTTTAGTGATGGTGATGTTGCCTTTATAAAAGCTATTTGGGGCGAGAAACTGTGAGTGTTTTTCTACTATCCTGTATCCTGAACCTCTCGTGAGTGAGCCAAAAAGGGCCCACCAAAATCGCTCTCCTAGAGGCATTCACGCTGGGACAGAACACTAAGGAAGACTGGGCCCAAAATTGACTGGCTGTCAGCAGTATTTGCAAAAAAGGAAGGTCGAAAGTCTGTGAACTCAGGCTGGGAAAATCTGCACCTGCACAGAATTTCAAAGCTGTGAGAAATTGTGAGTGTTGCATGTGCATGTTTTTCTACTATCATGTGTCCTGAACCTCTCATGAGTGGGCTGAAAATTGCCCAGCAAAATCGCTCTCCTAGAGGCTCTGGCACTTCACGGACATGCACTCTTTCTAATGAAAGAATGCCACTGCAACAAGCAGAAAAAATCACAATAAGAAATGTGCTGGATCTCTGAAGTCCAGCATAACTCTCTGGACTGTCTTCTCTGCTGCGTGCTCTGGCCTAAGATTTGATCCTATGTGTGGCTTCATCCACGGAGAGCTCCCATTACTTGGAGGCAAGTCAATCCTCCCAGAAAGGGTGGAGCCAGAGAAGCGTGGCCTTGGACATCATTTAGCGAAAGAATACCACCACAACATATAGAAAAACCCACAATACAAGTGTGACAATGGCAAACAATGTAGGCCAGGCATAAAGAATGAATATGGCAACTCTGATGACCAGAAAATGGCCAACCAACTAGTCAGTTACTCAGATATGGACTTTAGAGAAGAAGTATGGAGGATGCTCAAAGAACTCAAAGAAAGCATGGATTGAGTTGAACAGAACACTAATAAGAACAAAGAAATTATGAAGACAAAAATCAGAAAACTCCAAACTGAAATAACAGGTCAAAAACAGGTGTGAAACTCAATAAATGATTTGAATGACAAAATGGATAACCTCTATATCAGGGCAAAAGAACCTGAGGATAGGATTAGTGCACTCGAAGATGAGATACATAACATCTCCATACAGCAGTAGAGATTGGAAAAAAGCCTTAAAGGAAATGAACAGACAATGAAAAAATTTCTCAAAGAATGTGAACAGATGAAAAGAGAGGTCTATGATAAGCTCAACGGAAACAACTAAAGAATCATTGGAGTCCCAGAGACCCAGGAAGAAAATCTCTAGGAAGAATCAACGGTCAAGAACATTATTAAAGATAAACTACCAGAGCTAAAGAATACATGCGATCAAATCTTCCATGCCCGAAGAGTACCAACTAAAAGAGACCCCAGAAAAAACACCCCAAGCTACATCGTAGTCACAATGATGAATCCCACAGATACAGACAGAATTCTGAAAGCAGCAAGATCAAAAAGGGAAATTACATTCAAGGGAGCATCCTTGAGATTTACAGCAGACCTGTCACAAGAAACACTCAAGGCCATAAGGCAGTGGTGGGACATAGTGACAAAACACAATGAAATAAATGCTTCGCATAGAATACTGCACCCAGCAAAACTCACTTTCAGGTTTAAAGGAGGAATACATGGCTTCACAGATAAACAACAGCTCAGAAACTTACAGACTCAAAACCAGTCTTAAAATAAAAAATGAAAGACCTACTTTAAGACAAGACTGACTGGGCCAGGAGAAATAGCACAGCGGCATTTGCCTTGCAAGCAGCCGATCCAGGACCAAAGGTGGTTGGTTCGAATCCCGGTGTCCCATATAGTCCCCCGTGCGTGCCAGGAGCTATTTCTGAGCAAATAGGCAGGAGTAACCCCTGAGCACTGCCGGGTGTGGCTCAAAATCCAAAAAACAAAACAAAAACAAAGACAAGACTGACCAAGAGACACACCAAAGTTCGACAAAAAGATGGATCTAAATCCCATAACAATTCTTTCTCTAAATGTCAATGGAATAAATGCACCAGTTAAGAGACACAGAGTGACGAAATGGACTCAATCCAAGCCTACATGAAACGCACCTGAATAGTAAGTACAGAGACTCAAAATAAAAGGCTGGAGGAAAAACATCCAAGCAAACAACACCCATAAAAATGCTGGAGTGGGCATACTAATATCAGATGATGCAAAGTTTATACTCAGAAAAGTTGTAAGAAACAAAGATGGACATTTTGTATTAAACAAGGGATAGGTACAGCAGGAAGAAATCAGTCTCCTAAATAAATATGCACTGAATGATGGGCCAGTAAAATATTTAATTCAATTGGTGACAAATCTGAAATAGATTAGTAAGAAAACAATAATTGGGGCCGCCGAGGTGCCGCTAGATGTAAGGTGTTTGCCTTGCAAGCGCTAGCCAAGGAAGGACCACGGTTCAATCCCCCGGTGTCCCATAAGGTTCACCCAAGCCAAGGGCAATTTCTGAGCGATTAGTCGGGAGTATCCCCTGAGCATCAAATGGGTGTGGCACGAAAAAAAACAAAAAAAAAAAAAAGAAAAGAAAACAATAATTGTGGGAGACTTCAACACAGCAATGTCAACTCTTAATACGTTAACCAGACTCAACACGAACAAGAATATACCCGATTGTGAAAAATTGAGAGTGCTACCTGTGTGTGTCTGTCTACTATCTTGTTGCATGAACCTCTTGGGAGTGGGCCAAAAAGAGGCTCCAGCAGAACACTTTGGCTCTGCTTCGCTATGCGGCCATGTGCTCTTTCTAAGAAAAGAACACCATCGCAAATAGAAGAAAAAATCACACTAAGAACTGTGCTGGATCACTGAAGCCCAGCATTTCTGTCTGGACTGTCTTCTCTGCTGCGTGCTTGGGCCTACGATTTGATCCTGTGTGAGGCTTCATCCACGGAAGATTCCCCTCACTTGGAGGGATGTCTACCCATCCAGAAAGGGTAGAGCCAGAGGAATGTGCTGCCTGCATCATTTAGCCAATGAATACCACCACAACACGTAGAAAACCCCACAATACAAGTGTGACAATGGGGAAACAACGCAGGCCAGCATCAGGCATAGAGAATGAAGATGAGAATTCTGATGACCAGATAACAACCCACCAACTAATAACCTATCAGATAAGGACTTTAGACAAGCAATATGGAAGATGCTCAACGAACTCAAAGAAACCATGGATCGAGTTGAACAGAACACTAATAAGAACCAAGAAAATATGAAGGCAGAAATCACAAAACTCCAAACTAAAATAACATGTCAACTAACAGGCCTGAAAAAGTCAGTAAACGAAGTGAATGACAAAATGGATAAGCTCTAGGACAGGGTATCAGAAGCTGAGAATAGACATGGTGCTGTGGAAGATGAGATAAATAATAATTCTATACAGCAGGAGAGATTGGAAAAAAACTTAAAGCAAATGAACAGACAATGGAAACATTAGTCAAAGAATGAGAACAGATGAAAATAAAAGTCTATGATAAGATCAAAAGAAACAATTTAAGAATCATTGAAGTCCCAGAGACCCAGGAAGAAAATTTCCAGGAAAAAATCAATGGTCAAGAACATCATTAAAGAGAAACTTCCAGAGCTAAATAATATATGTGATCAAATCCTGTATGCTCGAAGAGTACCAATCAAAAGAGACCCCAGAAAAACCACCCCAAGACACATCCTAGTCACAATGACAAATCCCACATATAGAGACAGAATTCTGTAAAGAGCAAGATCAAAAGGGGAAATTACGTTCAAGCAAGCATCATTGAGATTTACAGCAGACCTGTCACCAGAAACACTCAATGCCCAAAAGCAGTGGTGGGATATTGTGACAAGACTGAATAAAATGAATGCTTCACCTAGAATACTGTACCCAGAAAAACTCACTTTCTGGTTTGACAGAAGAATACATGGTTTCAAAGACAAAAAACAGCTCAGAAACTTTACAGACTCAAAACCAGTCTTAAAAGAAAAACTGAGACCTAATTTTAGACAAGACTAACCAAAAGACACATCAAATTTCGATATAAAGATGGCAATAAATCCCAGGACAATTCTTTCTTTCAATGTCAATAGACTAAATGCACCAGTTAAGAGACACAGAGTGGCTAAATGGATCAAAAAACTCAATCCAACATTCTGCTGCCTACAAGAAAAGCAAATGAATAGTCAGAACAAACATAGACTCAAAATAAAAGGCTGGAGAAAAATTTCCAAGCAAACAACACCCATAAAACAGCTGGAGTGGCCATACTAATATCAGATAATGCAAACTTTATACTCAGGATTATTATAAGGGACAAAGATGGACATTTTATATTAATCAAGTGGTATGTAGAGCAGGAAGAAATAGCTCTCCTAAACATATATGCACTGAATGAGGGGCCAGGAAAATATTTAATACAATTGTTGACAAATCTGAAAAATAATATGAATAACAACACAATAATTGTGGGGGACCTCAACACGGCTTTGTCAACACTAGATAGGTCAACCAGACTGAAACCGAACAAGAATATACTTGACCTGAGGAAAGGAATGGAAGACAGAGGCTTAGTGAATATATAAAGGACACTCCATCTCCAGAAACCTGGATACACATTCTTCTCAAATGTACATGGGACATTCTCCAGGACAGACTACATGCTGGCACATAAAACATACCTCCATAATATCAAGAGCATAGAAATTTTACAGACTACCTTCACTGACAACAAGGCTCTGAAATTATTTGTGAATTCCAAAGGGACTCAGAAGAAAAACTTTAAGACCTGGAAATTAAACAGCCTCATATTCAATAACCAGAGGGTCTGAGATGAAATCAAGGAGGAAATCAAAAGGTTCCTGGAAACAAATGACAATAAAGACACAAACTATCAGAACTTATGGGACACAGCAAAAGCAGTACTGAGAGGAAAATTTATAGCTTTGCAAGCACACATACGGAAGGAAGAAGGGGATTACCTGAGTAGATTAATGACACAGCTAATAGAACTAGAAAGTGCTCAACAAAAGGACCCAAAAATAGGAAGACAGAAGGAAATAACAAAGCTGAGAAAAGAAATCCACGAAGTGAAAACCCAAAAAACAATCCGAAAGATCAACGAAAGCAGAAGTTGGTTCTTTGAAAAATATCAAGATTGATAGACCACTGGCAAACCTAACAAAGAAAGAGAGAGAGAGAAACTTGATGACTCGTACTAGGAATGAAAAAGGAGAGATCACTACTGATATGACAGAGATTCAAAGGGCAATCAGAAACTACTTTGAGAAACTCTACGCCACTAAAAATGAGAACCTGGAAGAAATGGATAAATTCTTGGACTCTTATAATATTCCCGGTTTAAGGAAGAGGATGTAGCATATGTAAACACCCCCATCACCATTGATGAAATTAAAACGGTAATCAAATGTCCGCCCAAAAACAAAAGCCCAGGCCCAGATGGATTCACTAATGAATACTTTCAAATTTTCCAAGAGGAATTACTGCCAATCCTGGCAAGACTCCTTCATGAAATTGAACAAACAGAAACACTTCCAAATAGCTTTTACTACCAAAATCACCCTGATACCTAAACCAGACAGAGATGATACAAAAAAAGAAAATTACAGACCAATATCGCTGATGAATGCAGATGCAAAGATCCTCAACAAAATTCTGGCAAATAGGATTCAATGCCTCATTAAGAAGATCATCCTCTATGATCAAGTAGGTTTCATCCCAGGAATGCAAGGATGGTTTAACATCCGTACATCTATCAACATAATATACAACGTCAACAACAAGAAAAATAAAAACAACATAATCATATCAATAGAGGCAGAGAAAGCATTTGATAAGGTCCAATACCCATTCTTGATCAAAACTCTCAGCAAGATGGGAATGGAAGGAACCTTTCTCAATATAGTTAAGGCCATCTACCACAAGCCAGTGGCAAATATTATCCTCAATGGAGAAAAACTAAAGGATATCCCTCTAAATTCTGGCACAAGACAAGGCTGTCCTCTCTCACCACTCCTATTCAACATAGCACTGGAAGTACTCGCTATAGTGATTAGGCAAGAAAAATATATCAAGGGAATTCAGATAGGAAAGGAAGAAGTCAAGCTCTCACTGTTTGTAGATGACATGATACTCTACTTAGAAAACCCTAAAGACTCTCCCAAAAAGCTTCTAGAAACAATAGACTCATACAGCAAGTTGGCAGGCTACAAAATTAACACACAAAAATGAATGGACTTTCTATACACAGAGAGTACTAATGAAGAAATGGACATTAAGAAAACAACCCCAGGGCCGGGCGGTGGCGCTGGAGGTAAGGTGCCTGCCTTGCCTGCGCTAGCCTAGGACGGACCGCGGTTCGATACCCCGGTGTCCCATATGGTCCCCCAAGAAGCCAGGAGCAACTTCTGAGCGCATAGCCAGGAGTAACCCTTGAGTGTCACAGGGTGTGGCCCAAAAACCAAAAAAAAAAAAAAAAAAAAAAAAGAAAACAACCCCATTCACAATATTGCCACACAAACTCAAATAACTTGGAATCAACTTGACTAAAAATGTGAAGGACCTATACAAAGAAAACTATAAAACTCTGCTCCAAGAAATAAGAGAGGACACGCGGAAATGGAAACACATACCCTGCTCATGGATTGGCAGGATTAACATCATCAAAATGGCAATACTCCCCAAGGCATTATACAGATTTAATGCTATCCCTCTAAAGATACCCATGATATTCTTCAAAGAAGTGGATCAGGCAGTTTTGAAATTCACTTGGAACAATAAAGACCCTAGAATAGCTAAAGCAATTATTGGGAAAAAGAATATGGGAGGAATTACTTTCCCCAACTTAAAACTATACTACAAAGCAATAGTTATCAAAACAGCAAGGTATTGGAATAAAGACAGTCCCTCAGATCAGTGGAATAGGCTTGAATACTCAGAAAAAGTTCCCCAGACATACAATCATCTAATTTTTGATAGAGGAGCAGGAAATCCTAAATGGAGCATGGAAAGCCTCTTCAACAAGTGGTGTTGGCACAACTGGCTAGCCACTTGCAAAAAATTGAACTTAGACCCCCAGCTAACATCATGTACTATGGTAAAATCCAAATGGATGAAAGACCTCAATATCAGACCCCAAACCATAAGATATATAGAACAACACATAGGCAAAACTGTCCAGGACATTGAGACTACAGGCATCTTCAAAGAGGAAACTGCAGTTTCCAAGCAAATGAAACCAGAGATTAACAGATGGGAATATATTAAGCTGAGAAGCTTCTCCACCTCAAAGGAAATAGTGCCCAGGATACAAGAGCCACCCACTAAGTAGGAGAAACTGTTCACCTAATACCCATCAGATAAGGGGCTAATCTCCAAAATATACAAGGCACTGACAAAACTTTACAAGAAAAAAAATCTAATCCCATCAAAAAATGGGGAGAAGAAATGAACAGACACTTTGACAAAGAAGAAGTACAAATGGCCAAAAGACATATGAAAAAATGCTCCACATCACTAATCATCAGGGAGATGCAAATGAAAGCAACAATCAGATACCACCTCACACCACAGAGAATGGCACACATCACAAAGAATGAGAATCAACAGTGTTGCGGGGATGTGGAGAGAAAGGAAATCTTATCCACTGCTGGTGGGAATGCCGTCTAGTTCAAGCTTTATGGAAAGCTATATGGAGATTCCTCCAAAAACTGGAAATCGAGCTCCCATACTATCCAGCTATACCACTCCTAGGAATATACCCTAGCAACACAAAAATACAGTACAAAAACCCCTTCCTTACCCCTATATTCATTGCAGCACTATTTACCATAGCAAGACGATGGAAACAACCAAGATGCCCTTCAACAGACGAATGGCTAAAGAAACGGTTGTACATATACACAATGGAATATTATGCAGCTGTCAGGAGAGATGAAGTCATGAAATTTTCCTATACATGGATGTACACGGAATCTATTATGCTAAGTGAAATAAGTCAAGAGAGAGAAAAACGCAGAATGGTCTCACTCATCTATGGGTTTTAAGAAAAATGAAAGACATTCTTGCAATAATAATTTTCAGACACAAAAGAGAAAAGAGCTGGAAGTTCCAGCTCACCTCAGGAAGCTCACCACAAAGAGTGATGAGTTTAGTTAGAAAAATAACTACATTTTGAACTGTCCTAATAATGAGAATATATGCCGGAAATGGAAAGCCTGTCTAGATTACAGGCGGGGATCGGGTGGGGAGGAGGGAGATTTGGGACATTGATGATGGTAATGTTGCACTGGTGATGGGTAGTGTTCTTTACATGACTGAAACCCAAACACAATCATGTATGTAATCAAGATGTTTAAATAAAATTAAAAAAAAGAAAAAATAGAAGGCTGTGGTTTTTGTTTCTTGTATCAAATTCTCAGTCATGGGACTGAGCCTGGGATGGGGGCATTCCCCCTGTCACCTCCCATGTTTCAGTTGCCGTTCAGCCCCCAGAAATGATGTCAACCATCTTTGAAAATTGCTCCACGTGGTGGCTCAAGGTTTTGGGGTCACTGCAACTGAAAAGAGCCAAAATGAAACTTCAGAACAGAAATTGCACCATGCTGTATTGATCCAGAGTTCAAATCGAATTCCTGGTACCAGATTGTTGCATTAAATAATTAAAGAGGCATTTTGGATGGAGCTGGATGGATGGAGGGGCCTTTCTTTGCCGTCCAGGCCATGTGGCTCCAAACTCCTCCAGCTGGTGGGTTAGCAGGCTCAGGTAGAGGTGAGTAAATCATCCACAGACAGTTTCGAAGAAATATCAGCTTTATTTGCCCTGGCCAACTTGTGTGGCCTGTAATCTAAATTTTATTTGTTTTTTCTTTTCGGGCCACACCCGTTTGATGCTCAGGGGTTATTCCTGGTTAAGCGCTCAGAAATTGTCCCTGGCTTGGGGGGACAATATGGGGCACTGGGGGATTGAACCGTGGTCCTGATCCTTGGCTAGATCTTACATGGCAGACACCGTACCTCTAGCGACACCTTGCCGGCCCCAATGGCCTGTAATCTTAAACCTATTTTAGTACATGCCATTCTTAGCTTGCCCTGCATCTTAGCTTCCTTCAGTCATCCCTCCTCCTGCTCCCTTTCCATCCAGGCAAATTATCCTTTCTGCCCTTCCAGTCAAAGCCTTATCTAACTTTTCCAAGACCTCTCCCAGAAATGGGAGGGTCATTTAGCAGGTAAGATTAAGCAGGAGTATTGGAGGGTGTGGCAACAGGTGCGTATATGTCTAGTAGTGCGATTTCTACAGTTCCACATATCCCTTGATTAGTAAGAAGTGCCCATCTTTGTCACTTAAAACTTTTCTGAGTATAAAGTTTGTGTCTTCTGAAATTAGTATGGCCAATCCAGCTTTTGTAAGGGTGTTGTTTGCTTGTATGATTTTCTTCCAGTCTTCGATTTTGAGTCTATATTTGTTCTCAATGTTCAGGTATGTTTCTTGTAGGCAGCAGAAGTTTGGATTCATTATTTTGATCCATTTAGACCAAGGGTCCTCAGACTTTTTAAACAGGGGGCCAGTCCCTCAGACCATTGGAGGGTCTGCCTATAGTAAAAACAAAACTTATGAACGAATTCTTATGCACACTGCATATATCTTATTTTGCAATGAAGAAACAAAACAGATACAAATACAATATGTTGCCCGTGGGCCATAGTTTGAGGACCACGGATTTAGACACTTTGTGTCCCTTATTTGGTGCATTTAGTGCACTGACTTTGAGGGAGATGATTGTCATGGGACTTAATGGCATGTTTGTCTATAAGTTTGGTGTGTCTGTTGGTCTGTTTTATCTTTAAGTATATCTTTCAGTTTTTTCCTTTGAGGCTGTTTTTGCATCTGTGAAGTTTCTGAGCTGTTGCTTATCCATGAAACTATGTATCTTTCCTTCAAAGCTGAACGTGGGTTAGGCTGGGTGCAGTATACTAGGCGAAGCATTCATTTCATTCAGTCTTGTCACAATCTCCCACCACTGTCTTCTGGCATTGAGGGTTTCTTGTAACATGTCTGCTGTAAATATTAAGGATGCTCCTCTGAATGCAATTTCCCTTTTTGATCTTGCTGTTTTCAGCATTGTCTCTCTATCTGTGGAATTTGTCACTGTGCCTAGGAAGTGGCTTGGGGTGCTGTTTTCGGGTCTCTTTTAGTTGGTACTCCTCAGGCATGCAGGATTTGATTGCACACAGTTTTTAGCTCTGGGAGTTTCACATCTGGGAGTTTCTCTGTGACAATTTCTTTGACTCTTGATTCTTTCTGGGGATCTCTTTCCTGGGACTCCAATGATTTTTATATTGTTTCTGTTGAGTTTCTCAAAGACTTCTATTTTCATCTGTTCACATTCCTTGAGTACTTTTTCCATTGTCTAATACTTACCTTAAGGTTCTTTTCTAATCTCTTTTGCTGTATGGAGTTGTTTTGCATTTCATCTTCCAGTTCACAGATTCTAATCTGGCTGCTCTTACCCTGTTGAAGATGCATTCCATTGAGGTTTTCAGTTCAGCTACCGTGTTTTTCATATCTGTTATTTTAGTTTGGAGTTTTCTGATATTTTTCTTTGTGTTCTGTTCAGCTAGAGCTATGTTTTCTTTGATTTCCATGAGGATCTTTCATATTATTATTCTAAGCTCCTTATCTAGAAGATTAATCAGATGGTTGGTATTTTTTCGGTCACCAGAGCTATCATTTTCATTCTCAGTGCATGATGTTTCCCTGAGAGGTTTCCCCATCGTCACGCTTGTAGTGTGATTTTTTCCTGTGTGTTATATGTGTCATTACTTAGAAAGAGCAACGCCCTGAATTGAAGCATAGTGGTCCTGCTCTTCAGGGGTCTCTAGGTAATAGATTTTTTTTGGGGGGGGCCCTTCCTGGTCCTCTCAGGAAAGCTTCAGGAGACAAGAGAATAGAAACATCAATGCTGACTGGTCCCCTTAGTTTCTCCCAGTCGCCAATCTCACAGCATGATAGACCCCTTTAGCCTGCATTCACAAAGGATTCATCTCTCTGCCTTGCCCCCCTGGTAGCCTATTTTCACTCACTCAGCCAGTCCTTCTTTGCCTTTTGGCCTGAGCGGCTCCAGGAGACAGTGTTTTTGGGCCCTTCCTGGCCCTCTCAGGAGAGCTTTAGGAGAGAAGAGAAAAGAAAAACACAAAGCAGTTAGGTCCTCTCAGTTTCCCCTGTCCTACTCTTTTTATTCTTTAAGGTTTTCATCATACAGCATCTTTTGTCTTCTTGACTAATTAAAATATATTTTATTGGCTCATATCAAAAATAATGGGAGCAACCTTTGTTGGAGAGGATGTGGTATGAAAGGAACTCTCATTCATTGCTGGTGGGAATGTCCCTTGGTCCAACATCTATGGAGAAAAGTCTGGAGAGTGCTCAAAGAACTCAGAATTGAGCTGCCATTTGACCCAGCAATTGCTCTCCTAGGCATATATCCCCAAGATGGAAGGACATTCATTCCAAAATACGTATGCACCCCACTATTTATTGCAGCACTCAGTATAATAGCCAAATCTTGGAACCAACCTCGATGTCCAACAACAGATGAATGGATCATTAAGATGTGGTACATATATACAATGGAATATTACATGGCAGTTAGAAATGATACAATCACAGACTTTGCAGCAACGTGGATGGACCTAGATCATATTATGTTAAACGAAGTAAGTCAGAAGACAAAAGAAAAACACAGAATGGTAGCACTATTCTGAAACACCTAGAACACATAAAAAACAAAAAAAGGACATTGAAGAAGCATAACTGCTAGAACCACAAAGAAAGACTTCATAAACTCCATTCCCTGATCTGCACAGCCACTAAGACCTCTAGAAACAGGTCTGATTTTACCATCCAAGATAAAGTAGAAGTCTTCCACATACCACGAAAGCAGCAAGCAAGAGGAGAATAAATAATCTATTTTTTTGACGTCTTTATTTTGGTGTGGAGATTACGGTTGATGTCTCCAATATTATTTTATTTTATTTTGTTTTGTCTTTTTCTTTCTTTTTGCATTTGAGTATGATTTGATTTCAGAACCGAGATTATTGTGTGGTGCCTGTCTTTATTGTTGTGGTGTTTATCGGTTATTTAATTCGATATTTTTTTGTGTGTGTGTGTGTATTGTTGTGGTATTTTAATTACTTTTTTCACATCCTCTCTCAAACTGAGGTTGGAAGCCTCTAGACAGGACTCTGCCTATTTTCAGTATATTTGATTTTTGATTGAGAAGAGGACATATTAGGTGATGGGTATTCCCCTGATTCAATGTGAATATGTACCCAAAATACTACAGTGAAAGATATGTAAGCCATTATGGAAAAAAAATTGTGTTTTTAATCAGAAAAAAAAAAAAAGATCCTGGAATCTGCATATCCTCTATTGCAGTCAGGATGGTGCAGAGCGTCCTCTCGTTTCACCTCACAATTAAAAGGCAATGCAGAGAACCCTCAGTTCTTAACCCCTCAGGAACCAAACCTTCCCCCTGCCACTGCAAGCTTCCAGCTTGCTCCCAAAGCAAAACGACAGCCTGTCAGACCACCTTGCTTTAGCCCAGGAAGAAGCTGCTGCCACTGCTCCTGCTGATTCACTTTATGTGGTCCCATTTCTTCCACCTTCTTTCACTGGGGACTGTTGCACACTACTGGATTGGGCTCCAGAAGGACCCTAAGCTTGAGGACACTACATGATCACTGACTTCTGCTAATCATTTTTTCAGAAAAAGGCCACATGCAGGTTGAAACTGTGAAACTGTTGAAACTGTGCTCTAGATTTTAAGCTCCCCACACTCAACTATTTCAAAGTACTTAAATGGGATATTTATGTTTCCTTTGTATATTTCTAAAGAAATATATGGATAATTATAATTATCAATTATAAAAATATATATATTTTATAACGCAACTTATTACAAAGATCAGTAATAGTTTTTGGCACAACTTAAATTTCATCTCTTTCCTAATAGATCTTTTTGTCAGCTAAATCAATCCTGTCCACTAAATATGTTACGTGAGAGTAAAAATTAACTCTTTTTTTGGGTATTTTTTGTTTTTATTTTGTTTTGTTTGTTCTGAGGCCACACCCGGTGATGTCCAGGGGTTACTTTTGACTGTGCACTCAGAAATTGCTCCTGGCTTGAGGGACTATTTGAAACACCAGGGGATTTAACTGCAGTTTATCTTAAGTCAGCCATGTATAAGGCAAATACCCTACCACTGCGCCACTGCTCAGGCCCCAAGAAAAATCTCTTTTAGGAAATTGTCACTCTTGGTTCTGGAGAAGTGGTGCAAACAGTAAGGCATCTCCCTTGCTCACTCTAGCCTAAGACCAATCTTGGTTAAATCCCCTGGTGTCCCATATGGTCCCCCAAGCCAGGAGTGATTTCAAAGTGCATAGCAGGAGTAACCCCTGAGCATCACCTTGTGTGGCCCAAAAACCAAAAGGGAAAAGAAAAGAAAATTAAATTGTCACTCTTGAAAAATAATAGAACAACTTTTATGTCCAGGTAACTTGATTTCATTTATTCTATAGTATATTCTAGTTTCGTTTAAAATATTTTAAATTTATCCTGTACTTTAGTACTACTGAAATAAAAATATCATATGTTAGTGTTACTTATTTAAAAGCATTTTTGTTAGTATTAAAATATGTCTTGGTTCTTTTGTACTAGGTATTATTTCTACTCAAATTGTTCAGTCAGGAAAGACTTGGCACTAGTTTCCTGACTACTTACGACATAACTTAAGTATTTATTTTTAATATCAAAGCTTCACCTTCTCCATTATCTCCATTAAGCCCAATTCTTAAGAGTCTTCTGGTGATCATTACCCAGTGTAACATTCTCCTAAAGAGCTATGGCAAGACTTTTTGTTTCCATGTTAAATCTTAGTCTTTGGATCTTGACCCCCATTTAACTCCTTTGTTCATGGTTTTAAGTATTTCATTTACTATAGTAAGAACTTGTTTTTCTACTTGTTTAAAGTTAATTCTCTATCAACACTGTGAAACATTATTGAGTGCTTAATGGAATCATTGTTTGCCACACATAAGAAAGATTTCTGGTCTCCCACTATTGGCTAAAACAATGTAATGTAGGCTGCCTTTTAAGGTGTTCTATAAGATTTTGAGTCCCTATTTCTTTTTTTTAATTTTTATTGTGACCAAGGTGCATTACAAATCTTTCACTGCATCATTTATGGTACATAGTGACAATAAATGAGGGGCATTCCCACCACCAGTGCTGTCCTCTCTCCTCCCCTGTTCTCAGTATGCATCCCGTATCTCCCTCCTCTACCTCCCAGTATGCCAGTGCAACTGGTCTCCACTTTACAGTTTGTTGTAGATTGAGTATCCATTCAACCGTCATTGGAGATAAAAAAAAAGGTTAAGAAAAAGGGGAGAAAAAATTTGGTGACAACTACCAAAAAAGAAAGGAGAAAAGAAAAAAAAGAAAAATGGAGGAAAAAAGAAAAAATGGACCCAGCAAATAAAAATAAATAAATCTAAATAATAACCACGAACGTGAAAAAGAAAGAGAAAAGTGGAAGAAAAAAAGAAGAAAAATAAAGTCAATAACTAACAAATCTAAACAAAACAAGAAAAAGTATTGGTGATGGAGTGGTAGGGTTTGGTGTTCCCCCCCATTTTTTTTGCATAGGCACAGTAAGCATCGGGGAAGAAAGGAAATTCACGTGGCCTAAAAGATTCAGGGTTTCTCCATCCTTGAAGCATACCATTATGGGATCAACCCCTGGCTCCATATATACTCATTACCCCATTCCAAAGACTTTTTTGTGATGCCAGGAAAGTTTCCTCTCTGTTGTGTGTGAGAAAATCAAGCCACTGTAGCTAGCAATCTTGGTATTTGCACAAGTTATAGGTCAGGGTCTAGGATAGAGTCTCTAGGTTCTAGAGGTTCCTATCCATCGTTGTTGTGGTGTTCAGTCTTCTGTAACACTTTCTCCCTGTTTTCGTTCAGTCCCTAAGCTGAAGCCTAGGATACTATCGATCCAAAGGTTCTGCTCAGTCTCTGTTGTCCAAGTTGGACCACAGCAATAAGACATCTTGTTGTTGTTGTTGTTGTTTTTGTGTCCTGGACTACAGCCTAGGGTAGAGTTTTCCTTATTAGTCTCAAGGTAGGCTCTGTTCAGTCACAGTTGTCCAAGTCAGTTTTCTGTTGTTGGTGCTCTTATTTTTCACAGTTCAAAGGACGATAGCTCTTCTGATTTCCATTTAGTGTTAGGTGATGTGATAGGAAAGCCTGGTCTTAGGTCAAGTTTTCCTTTCCTCCTTGTCATATCAAAATTGGCACAAGTTGGTGCCAGAGTAGTGTTATAAATCTCCCAATGGAGCTTAGTTCCTGGTGGTGTTGCCCAGAGCTATATCACTTCTATGTCGGGGATCTGGGGTTTCGGATTGGACTAATACTATCCAATCTCCTGGGACTGGTTGTATCCACATGACACATGTTCAGGATGAGAGGCACCCCTTCTGCTGTAAAAAGTGAGTTCTTATCCCTAGAATATAAGATCTTGTTTCTGTGTCTATGGTTTCCCCTTTTTTTACTGTGCCCATACAAAAACATATGGTGTCATACTGTGTTGCTGGTGCTATTCTGGGTAAGGATGACAGGCTGCACACACAGTCTCTGTCGTCTGGTTTTGTTCTGAGATTTTATCTCAGTCAAGGCTTTTTGTACCAAGCAGCACCAAAAATGGTAAGAATAGAGAAAAATGTATATATTAAAATAGAACAAATAGATAAAACTGAGTCAAAAAGAAAAGGTATTCGAATAAAACAAGTGGTGGAGGAGGCTACTTGTATATTTAGGAATACACATCTTAAGATACAGGTATTGAGCTTCCATAGGCAATATAAGACTCCCAATTAAGTCTTTTGATATATTCTTGTGGGGAGTAAAAGCCAAGGTACTTTTCGATTCACAGGCCTTGGAATTGAGTTTGAGAGATGCTTTGCTGCATTACGAGACCATATAGTGTCTTTGAGCTGGGAGTTTTGCTGAGGCTGATTCCTGTATTGAGCAACAGTCCACGATTTGGTGGGGGTGATAGGGGCCATCAAGCGTCATGAGTCAGCAGGCGTGCTGGTTGTAGTTCTTTGCTGATGCATGAGATGGGGACCCAGAGGGTGTCTTTCACTGAGGAGTTGGAAGGTGGTCTGTTGGGGCAGGTGGTCAATCTTGGTGCCTACCGAGTTAGGAACTGAGGGTAAAGAGGGTTAAGTTAAGGGAAGATAACGGATCAGGATTGAAAAATGAGGGGATAGAGAAGACACAGGGGTAGGGGAGAGGCAATATATGACAGGACTATATATAATATATATATATGAATTGTTTGTGATTTTGGCTTGGAGTCAGTATGGAAAGTCACGTCCATAAAGACTGATTTTAAAGATCTGTTTGAGTGTTATCAACCAAATCTTTGGTATTCCGTTTGATTTCCTAGAAACCGTCTAGAATGAAGAAAATTTTTAGATAATGCTTATAAAGCAAATGCGCTAGCGCGGTTATAAAAATGAGTATTAGTAAGAAAAGACACCGCTGCAGGAGGTCTAGTATAAATATGGAAGGAGTTTCCCTCCTCCCCCCTCCCCCCAGAGCCCCGTTGCCAAACCTGGCCCTGAAGACCAGTTTGGCATGGGTGGATCTCGGTCTCCGGGACTAAGTGGTCAGCCCAGGAGGCCATTGGCCAGCTGTCTGCCCAGATTCCCAACCATACCTGTAGGAGAGGAGCAGGAGTCCTGGCATGTGGGATCGTCTGTGTCCAGCTGCAGCCTCCCTGTCCAGTATGATAAAGCATGGAGGAGGAGTTTGCCTCCTCCCCATCTCCCCAGAGCTCAGATGCCAGGCCTGGCCTTTAAAGCCAGCTTGGCGTGGGGGGCTCTCGGTCTCCAGGACTAACTGGTCAGTCCTGGGGGCCTTTGGCCAACTGTCTGTCCAGATTCCCAGCCATGCTAGTAGAAGAGCAGCAGTAATCCTGGCATGTGGGATTTTCTGGTTCCAGCTGCAGTCTTCCTCTCTAGTTTGAAAAGCATGGGATTGGAGTTTCCCTCCTCCCCCCTCCCCCCAGAGCCTAGTTGCCAAACCTGGCCCTGAAGACCAGTTTGGCATGGGGTGATCTCGGTCTCCTGGACTAGGTGGTTAGCCCAGGAGGCTTGAGTCCCTATTTCTATGACTTCTTTCTATTTCTCTGTATTACTGTGTTCTTTCTTCTTGAATACACTTCAGCTATGATGGTTTTTAGAACATATTTAGCCTCTGGTAAATGTTCCTATTTATACATTTCTAGAATCCCACCACTACCTTGCTTCTTTATAGTATATATGTTTTATTACTTTTAAGTTTAGAGCATCAGATGAACTCTAAATTTCTGACTACTTCAGTTGAACCACCATTCTCACAAAATAGTACTTCTCCAGTACTTCGTAGATATAAACAGGATGTGTATTCCAGAATAGTCAAGTTAAATATAAATACAGATGGTGTTTAATATAATACATATGGAAACTGCTAATATGATGCAAAGGGGAGTGAAATGACAAATCAATAAATTCAGAACCCTATTTTCATCAAGACTAAATTTCACCAACTGGTGAATTTTTCCAAGATACATGTAAGCCACATAAAATAAGCATTACTTAACTTCTATAGAATCAGTAAAAGATGGAATCACTTCTGTTATACGTGTTTCTAAAACCATTTAGGAGGTTTTGAGCCAAAAGAAAGGTATCAATTAAGCTATGGGCTCCAAATATTTCTGTAAAAGTTTTACAGAAAATGCTACTTTTAGAACATAATCCTAAGCATTCTCTATTGAAGCTTTGTCTCAATGTAGAAGCTGATCTGAAAGGGGCTTGTAAAAATTACTCCATGTACTGTTTCTCCAACCTCAGGTGATTGAGTCTGAAATCAGGGTTGCACATAAATAATCAAAAATAGTGAAACATGTATAGTCGAGGAGTCTTCTTCCTCTTATCTTCATCAAGCTGCCTGCCAGAACTGTTTTTATTGTGTACATAGACCGCTCAGGTGGGACAGTATGTACATAGTGAGATCAGATAGCTCAGGCTATTCTTCCCAGGTTTACATATAAGACAACCTTTGTTTTGGGTGAAGCCAAGTTGTAAACAAACAGATACAAAGACACCAGGGATGATCTTTGTTTTGGTAAAATAAAGTATAACATGAAAAAGGATAATCACCATAGAGTGTTTCTCTGTCTTCATACATTGATTTCGTAACATAATTGTTTGTGCCTTTATTCTAAACTTGCAGGTAGAGTTCTATAAATTTGCAAATATTGGTGAACAGGTTAGCAAAAATATTTCAGATAATGAATATTTACTTCATAATAACTATACTAATCCCAATAAAAATCTATATATTGTTAACAACTGAGTTACACAAGCATTTACATAAATATAACAAATTGAAATTGGAAACTGATGTAAATATAACCACATTGTACCCTAAAATGGCAACTGATAAACACCTCTTCTGGAATGTAGAGATAGCTAATGTATACATTGTTTCCTGTGATCATTATTAGCATCCTCTTATGAAGAGAAAGATGGGTACTTCAAGTGTTAATATGGGCAGTCCAGTGGTACCCTCACTCCCTCTCTTAAGAGTTAATTACCATCAGATTGGGTCAAAGCAGATGTATGTTTTATCATTATGCATAGATTTTAGCTTAATAAAGATTCCTCTTAGGACTACTTAAACACTGGAATTGTACTTTGTGCTGTTGTGCGGGCTTGCATGATTCCTCAGAAAAAAATGTGTGATATTAAATTTGCTGACACAAATTGAATGGTGTCCAGGTATAGAGAATGGAAAAGTTTGGAGTCTGTTTGGAGAGAAATAAAGCATTGTTTATTTTTTCTGTAAATAAAATCATGGCTGCTTTTACCACAGGTACCAGCAGTCTAAGTTTGTGATTCACAGAGTGAATCACCTGACCCTTACAGATTCTAAGTGCTTCAGCAAATTACAAAATCTCTTTCTTTGTTGTATATAGACTCTGTCCTTCTAACGGTCCCATCTTCTGACCTCTGAACAAAAATACACAAGAAAACAAGTACTTGTAGAGTCCACCATCCTAGCATTTTTATAAAATTCTAGATAATAGAGAATGTTTGGCTACTCTTGAAATGTATAAAATAAATCCCTTTGCAGGAAAAAGATCTTGAAAAAAATCCAGTTAATCGAACCCATGAGCACATTGTATAGTTTATTAGTTTTATTGTATGTATTGTTTATTACTTGTATGAAAAATTCATTGTATGTATTGTTTATTAGTTTAATTTTAAATTTATTTATTAGACTTTAGATCAGTTAGTCCACTAGTATTAATTAAAAATATAAGAAAAAAGTAGAAATATTTATTCTGCAGGATGTTTTTTGAGAAGTATATCTCTCAATTTACTAGAATTAAGTATCTCAAACTCTTATTTCTACAACCTAAAGTCCCATAGATGTGTTATTTTCTCTGTTTTTTTTTTATAAAACTCTAAAAGACCCTTGCTAATTTCACTTGTAAGCATTTATAAGAAATGCATATCATTGGGCTGGAGAGATAGCACAGCAGTAGGTGTGTGCCTTGTATGCAGCCGATCGAGGATGGACAGTGGTTCGAATTCCAGCATCTCTTATGGTCCAACATGCCTGCCAGGAGCGATTTCTGAGGGCACAGCCAGGAGTAACCCATGAGTACCGCTGGGTGTGATCCAAAAACAAACAAAAAAAGAAAGAAATACACATCATTATAATATATTAAAAAGTTAAGTAAATAGTACATAACCATAATATTTATTAACACCAATTATGTTATACTATAATATAGTACTAGTTTATGAATGAGCTAGGGATTCTTGTGCAAATATAAGTATTTTATACAATTTTCAGGAAATGGGGAAGCAGACATAGTTTGTGTTGCTGCTTTATAATCACATGATAATATTTTTCTGCTGATCAATATAGACTTCATTTTCAGCGCAGTCTGTAGGGTTCATATGGCTTCTACATTATGACCACTGACCATAGAACATTTTATGCCAAATTCTTATTTTAAAAGCATATGACTTATGGCATGATTTTATTGATATCAATCAGTGTGAATCTCTTCTCAATAATAGTTGTATAATTACAACACAGACTGATACCTATCTAATGTAATTTTGTAATTTAATTATTATTTTCTATTTTGGGGTCATACCTTGTAGTTTTCAGGGATTACTCATGGCTCTATGATCAGTGGTCACTGCAGATGGTGCTTAGGAGACACATGTGTGGTACTGGCGATTTAGAGTCAGTTTCATGCAAGGCATGCAGTTTAACCCCTGTGCTAACTTTCTGGCTCCTGTGACCTAATCTTGACCTAACTGAGTATATGGACACAGAGATGGACTAAACTTAAATAAACTATTTGAATAATTAAATAGTCAATTAAAACGACTTTTTGACTTCTATTTCCATGGAATTGCACTAGTCAATTTTTTCATATAACAAGAGGCATGCCTATATGAATTTTACTATTTTGGGGGGGCACACCCATTTGATGCTCAGGGGTTACTCCTGGCTACGCACTCAGAAATTGTCCCTGGTTTGGGGGGACCATATGCGACTATGGGGGATAGAACCGTGGTCCTTCCTTGGCTATTGCTCGCAAGGCAGACAATTTAACTCTAGCGCCACCTCACCGGCCCCAGAATTTTATTATTTTTATTAGTATGATATTGGCTTACAAGTGTAAAAATATTTATAGAATTTTAGGGGTACAATGTTAAGATATCTACCCACCAACAAAGTTACAACATATTTTAAAGTTGAAAAGTTCATTTAAATTTTATTCTAGGAATTTTACAATAAATAAAATCTATTGTCTATTAAAGACTTCTTCCATATGTTGAACATATTTTTGCCAATATATTTAATTAAACCATTAAGAGAGGGTTTCATCTCCTTTTTCATCAAGGTTAAGTGACTTGACCAAGTTTACATAGTAACAAGTAGCATATTAACTGTCTAAATTAAGATCTACAATGCTCTAAAATATCAAACTAGTTCTATGTAACTCTAAAACAAATGCATGACACTATCAACTAAATGAAGTGTTTAATTTTTGCTTGTCTTTAAATAGAGCATCCAATTTCAAAGGACCTTCTGCTTTGCAGCAAAATTGAGAGAAATGTATAGAGTTCCCATATATTGCTTTTCACTGAGTATGTACAACTTTGTAAATAATCAACATACTGCACTGATTGTGACGATGCAGTGTTGTATATATTTCACAACCAATGAGCTATTTTACATTTCATCATCCAAAGTGCATGTTTTATATTAAATTAAATGTTTTATACATTCTATGTATTTAAATAAAAACTGCATAATGACATGTATTCTCTGTAGTCTCATATTATTCTATAATTATCTAGATGCACCACAATTTATTTGGTTTTATATTTTGGCTTGGAATCAATAACTGGGAGTTTTTCTGGCTCTACATTCAGAAAATACTCCTTGTGATGGTCAGGCGACCATCTAGAAAGCCAGAAATAAAACAAGAGCTGACTACTCACAAAGCAGGCACCCTATTCTCTGTACTATCCTATATTTCTGGCCCTGAACCTCAATCTATTTTCTTAGTTACAGACGGATATTTACTGGTCTGCTTTTAGGCCACACAACGTAGTGCTTGGTGTTGCTTTCAATAGCGGACCATATGGTGCCAAAAATTGAATCTGGGACATCACATAAGCAAGGCACACAGTACGCATACAAGCTTATCTATTTGTAAGCACATAGAAAGAAGTTCTAAGAATTCTAGAACAGATAAACATCACTGGCCCACACAAATATTATTCATGCAATACACTGTGGCTAGATCTACATGTATTTACTTTAGTTCTCCAGAAGGTCTTTACCAATTATTTGAAGTAATGAACAAAGAAATAAATATATTCTGCTTGTGTCAGAATTCATCCAGAAAAGTATCCCAGTTCTAACAACAGTTCCAAAGAACATTTTGTTAAAAACTACATATTATTGTTCTTCTTATACCAACTCTAAAATATTACAAAAAATACTTCATAAAACATAGTTTTTCTTCATTTAGTCAGCAAAAATATAAGAAAAATTTTCTTCAAATATTTACAAAGATAAGCTCATGCATATTTTAAATTGCAAAATTTGAAACAATATTATCAAAGTTGCTTGTTATTGAGAATCAAAAGAAATTAATATATTGAAGTTATCAAATCACTTTAATGACAAGCTAAATATAATTTAAGCCTAAACTAAAATTTAATAATTAATTTCTTTCTATATTTTCTTTTCTTATGGTTTATCAATGGTATCACATAGTTTCTCAAAAATGTGAATTAATACCCACATAAATATAAAAAAGAAGTATATATATGGTAATATTACTTCAGACACTTCAGTCTTTTTATATATTTATTAAAATAATGAATATAGTTCCAATTGAGTGGTTATAATTTACCTTACAGATAATGAAACCAATATTTTCTGTTCATGGTTATTTTACCTTTTTAATAATAAAATTATATTTCTATTTTTATTAGAACATGTAAAAATTATTAAAAGGATTCATACCCTGTCAGCTTGTCTTGGCTGAGGTGAGTCTTTCCAGGCTGGAGTTGTGGATAAAGCTGACTGCTGGGCCCCTTAGGCTCGGCAGACATTTTGGGGCTTCCCCCAGCTTGCTTCAACCTGGGAACTTTGATCTTCTCTGGCATTTATCTCCTGAGGGCATGCCTCGGCTGAGGTGTGTCTTTCCAGGCCAGAGTTGTGGAAAAAGCTGACTCTGCTGGTCCCCTTAAGCCCAACTATAAGGGGTTGAAGCAGAGGAGAGTGGCCGTGAAGCGAATGAATACCACCACAACACGTAGAAAAAAAAAAAAACACAGCATAAGCATGACAATGGGGAAACTATGCAGACCAACATCAGCCATAGACAATGAAGATGGAAACTCTGATGACCCAACAATGTCCAACCACCTAAGCAGTCTTTTAGAAACGAAGTTTAGAGAAGAAATATGGAGGAAGCTCACAGAAATTTTGCAGGCTACCTTTGCTGACCACAAGGCTCTGAAGTTAGATGTGAACTAAAAAGGGACACAGAAGAAAAAAAATTAACACCAGGAAATTAAACAGTCTACTATTGAACAACCAGTGGGTCTGAGACGAAATCAAAGAAGAAATCAAAAATTTCCTCGAAACAAACGACAATGAAAACACAAACTATCAGAACCTATGGGATATAGCAAAAGCGGTACTGAGAGGAAAATTTATAGCTTTGCAAGCACACATCAGGAAGAAGGAGCATACATAAATAGCTTAATGATGCAGCTTATAGAATTAGAAAATGATTAACAAAAGAAACTAAAAATAGGGAGACAGAAGGAAATAACAAAGCTGAGAGAAGAAATCAATGAAATGGAAACGCAAAAAAACAATCCGAAAGATCAACGAAAGCAGAAGTTGTTTCTTTGAAAAAATAAACAAGATTAATAGACCATTGGCAAAACTCACAAAGCAAAAGAGAGAGAAACTTGATAACTCATATTAGAAATGAAAAGGGGGAGATCACTACAGATACTGCAGTGATACATAGAGTATTCAGAGAATACTTTGAGAAACTCTACACCACTAAAAATGAGAACCTGGAAGAAATGGATAAATTTTTGAACTCATATAACCTTCCATGGTTGATTAAAGAAGATGTAACATATCTAAACACCCCCATCACTATTGAAGAAACTGAAACCATAATCAAAAATTTGCCCAAAACAAAAGCCCAGGCCCTGATGGATTCACGAATGAATTCTTTCAAACCTCTCGAGAGGAACTACTAACAATCCTGGCCAGGCTCTTTAATGAAATCGAAAAAGCAGGAGCACTTCCAAATAGCTTTTATGAAGCTAACATCACCTTAATATCAAAACCAGATAGAATAGCTGCCAAAAAGAAAATTACAGACCAATATCCCTGATGAACACAAATGCAAAGATCCTCAACAAAATCCTGGTGAACAGGATCCAGTGCCTCATCAATAAGATTATTCACTTTGATCAAGTAGGTTTCATCCCAGGAATGCAAGGATGGTTTAACATCTGTAAATCTATCAACATAATACACAGGATAAACAACAAGAAAAATTAAAATCACATGGTCATATCAATAAATGAAGAAAAAGCATTTGATAAGGTTCAACACCCATTCTTGATGAAAACCTCTCAGCAAGATAGGAATAAAAGAAACCTTTCTCAATATAGTTAAACCCATCTACCACAAGCCAGTGGCAAATATTATCCTCAATGGAGAAAAAGTAAAAGCATTCCCTCTAAATTCTGGGACAAGACAAGGTTGCCCTCTCTCACCATTCCTATTCAACATAGTACTGAAAGTACTTGCTATAGCAATTTGTCAAGAAAAAGATATCAAGGGAATCCAGATAGAAAAGGAAGAAGTCAAGCTCTCACTGTTTGCAGATGACATGATACTCTACTTAGAAAACCCTAAAGACTCTACCAAAAAGCTTCTAGAAATAATAGATTCATACAGCAAAGTGGCAGGCTACAAAATTAACACACAAAAATCAATGGCCTTTTTATACACTAATAATGATAGGGTAGATATGGACATTAAGAGAACAATCCCATTCACATTAGTGTCACACAAACTGAAATATCTTGGAGTCAACCTGACTAAAGATGTGAAGGATTTATACAAAGAAAACTATAAAACACTGCTCCAAGAAACAAGAGAGGACACGCAGAAATGGAAACTCAAACCCTGCTCATGGATTGACAGGATCAACATCATTAAAATGGCAATACTTCCAAAAGCATTGTACAGATTTAACGTGATTCCTCTAAAGATACCCATGACATTCTTCAAAGAAGTGGATCAAACACTTCTGAAATTCTTTTGCAACAATAAACAACCTCGAATAGCTAAAGCACTCCTTGGGAAAAGGAATATAGGAGGCATTACTTTCCCCAATTTTAAGCTGTATTACAAAGCAATAGTTATTAAAACAGCATGGTATTGGAATAAAGACAGACCCTCAGATCAGTGGAATAGGCTTGAGTACTCACATAATGTTCCTCAGACATATAACCACCTCGTTTTTGATAAAGGAGCAAGAAATCCTAAATGGAGCAAGGAAAGCCTATTCAAGAAGTGGTGTTTACACAACTGGTTAACCACTTGAAAAAAGTGAGCTCAGACCCCCAGCTAACACCATGTACAAAGGTAAAATACAAAAGGATTAAAGACCTTGATATCAGATCTGAAACTATAAGGTATATAGAACAACATGTAAGTGAAACACTCCAGACATTTAGACTAAAGGCATCTTTAAGGAGAAGAGACCACTCCAAACAAATGGACGCAGAGATAAACAGATGGGACCATATTAATATGAGAAGCTTCTGCATCTCAAAGGAGATAGTGCCCAGAAATCAAAGGCCACCCACTGAGTGGGAGAAATTATTCACCACTCATCAGATAAAGGACTAATATCCAATATTTACAAGGTACTGGCAGAACTATACAAGAAAAATACAACTAACCCCATCAAAAATGGGGAGAAGTAATGAACAGACACTTTGAAGAAAAAAAAAGAAGGGCAAATGTCCAAAAGGCACATAAAAAGATGCTCAACATCACTAATCGTCAGGGAGATGTAAATCAAAACTTGTCTGAGGTACCACCTTACGCCACTGAGATTGGCACACATCACAAAAAAGAAAAACAAGCAGTGCTGGCGGGGATGTTGAGAGAAAGGAGCTCTTTTTCACTGTTGGTGGGAATGCTGTCAGTACAACCTTTATAGAAAGCGATATGGAGTTTCCTTCACAAACTGGAAATTGAGCTTCCATACAATCCAGGTATACCACTACTAGGAATATACCCAAGGAACACAAAAATACAATACAAAAATCCCTTCCTTACACCTATTTTCATTTCAGCATTATTTATAATAGCCATACTCTGGAAACAACCAAGATGCCCTTCAACAGATGAGTGGCTAAAGAAACTGTGGTACATATACACAATGGAATACTATGCAGCCATCAGGAGAGATGAAGTCATGAAATTTTCCTATACATGGATGTGCATGGAATCTATTATGCTGAGTGAAGTAAGTCAGAGGGAGAGAGAAAGACGCAGAATGGTTTCACTCATCTATGGGTTTTAAGAAAAATGAAAGACATTTTAATAGTATCTCAAAGACAAGAGAGATGAGTGCTGGTAGGTGCAGCTCATGACATGAAGCTCATCACATAGAGTAATGTGCTCAGTTGGAGCGATGACTACACAGAAAACAATTGTAACAATATGAATGAATGAGGGAAGTAGAAAGCCTGTCTCTAGTACAAGTGTGGGGGTGGGGAGGAGGGAGATCTGGGAAATTGGTGTGGGAATGTTGCACTGGTGAAGAGGGGTGTTCTTTACATGACTGTAATCATACAACTATAATCATATTTGTAAGCACAGTGTTTAAATAAAGATAATTATAAAAAAGAAAATTTATTAAAACTAAATAAAATGTTATTAGTAAAATACAATCAGTGTAATATTTACCATTTTAAGTGTTGAGATCATTATCAATAAGTATAATTTGTCATAGTACAGCCTTTAACTCTGTCCATCCTCAGAATTTTGTCATCTTCCCGAACTGATGTTTTGTCCCCATAGATAATAACTTCTCATTATTGCTTCTTACTAGAATCTGGAAATTATCATTCTACTTTATGTTTCTATAAAATCTTGCTAATATATACCTCAGTCATTATACAATAATTTCCTCTATAAGTTATAATTTTTTTTGGTTTTGGGGTCACACCCTGCGACCCTCAAAGGTTACTCCTGATTCTGCACTCAAATATTTCTGCTGGCAGGCTCAGGAGACCATATGGGATGCTGGGAATCAAACTAGGGTCTATTCAGGGTTGTTCGCATGCAAGGCATATGCCCTAACACTGTGCTATTACTCAGGCTTCTATTATAATATCTTTAAGGATTTTCCATGCTGCATCACTTGCCTTCCTTTGAAAAACTTAATATCACACTTTGTATATACATTTTATTTTTAATCTATTTATCTGTTAAAAGATACTTGGATTGATTCTACCTTTAAGCTATTTTAATAATATATCGATCATGAATCTAAATATATTTCTGAATTCTTCTTTTTCATTCTTTTTTTTTCTTTTGGTTTATGGGTCACTCTCGGTAGCGCTCATGTGTTACACCTGGCTCTATGCTCAGAAATCGCTCCTCGCAGGCTCGAGGGACCATATGGGATGCCAGGATTCGAACCACAGTCCTTCTGCATGCAAGGCAAACGCCCTACCTCCATGCTATCTCTTCAACCCCTTTTCATTCATATATGTATATATGTATACAGAATTATAATTGCTGAGTGATATATACTTTTTTGTTTATGGGGAATCTGTTTTCCATAGAGACTGCATCAGTGTTATATTATGTCCAGGAAAGCACACTATTTTAATTTCTTCATATATTTGCTAACATTTTCTATGTTCCATTATTTTAAAGCTGGGTATGAAGTTTATCTCAGGAACTCTTTTGTGTTTCTCTCAAGCTTCATGTTTCCCTAATAATTAATGATATTGCTATATGGTTTTTTTTTTTAGTGTTTGCTTTTTTTTATTTCACCTGGAAATGTTCAAGGATTACTCCTGGTTCTGTACTTAGGATTTATTTTTGGTAGTGTTCAAGACACCATATTGGATGCTAGAGGGGGTAGAGGCTACTCAGCACAACATATGGGATGCTGGAGATCGAAATTTGGTTAGTGGCATGCAAGACAAATGCCCTACCCACTGTACTATTTCTCTAGATCATATTGACATTGAACAAAATTTAGTATTTTATTGGCAATTTGTATATTTTTCATAAATGTATTTCATTTATTTTCCAGCTATGATTTTGTTTATGATTTTTGACATTCTATAATGAAACATTCTTATGTGATTAACAAATATTATATTCCATTTTGTGAGTTGCATTTTCCCACTGCCTCTGTACTTAGAAAGCTAATTTTGATAGAATCAAGTTATCTTTTTTATTTTGTTGTCTATGCTTTTGGTATTATATAATAAATCATTGCTAAATCCAATGCCATGACACACTTCCACTATATTTTCTCTAAATGTTTTATAGTTCTGTATTTTTATAGTTGTGATCTTTGATGTCATTTTGTTAAATTTTGAACATTATCTAAAATTAGGGCTTAACTTCTTTTTTTGTTTTTTGTTATTTTTGTATGTAGACATCTTTTTTTCCACCATTATATTTTGAGAAGTTTCTACTTTACCTATTGAATAGTTTTGGGACCATTGTCAAAATATTTGGTCATATTTGTGGCAGTTTACTTCTAAATTGTCTAGTATATTATAGTCTATTGATCGATATGACTGTCTTTATGTCAGTAACACCGTTTTTATTACTATAGTTTTATAGTCAGTTATAACATCTAGAAATCAGAGACCTTCAATGTTGTTCTTTTTTCATTGCTTTGGCTATTCAAGGTCCTTAGAGATACCATGTGAACTTTTCTATTTTTGTAAAATCATTACTTGGGTTTAGATAAAGATTGGATTGAATCCACAAATCACATGGGAACAGTAGGTATGATTTGCTTTTGTTCTCATGTGTTGGGACAGCACTAGGAATTGTTCAAGTCGTACTACTGACTCTGCTCAGGAATCACTCATAATGATCAGGGAATCATAAGAAGTGCTAGTTATTTCTAAGGTAAGCAATGTCCAAGTGTCTCAACCCTTGTACAATCAGTCCCAAAATTGACATCTAAATAATATTAAATTTTCCTTTATATAAATTTGCTTTTTAAATAACTATATCTTTATTTAAGCACCATGGTTACAAATATTTTTGTAATTGGTTTCAGCCATAGGATGCACACCCCCTTCACCAGGATAAATACTCTACTACAAATATCCCCCATTTCCCTTCTGCCCCATCCCCTGCCTGTCTTCAAGACAGGTATTGTAATTCTCTCTATCATTGTCATGGTAGTTGTTACTGTAGTTATTTCTCTAACTGCACTTACCACTCTTTGTGGTAAGCTTCATTGTCATCTCCATTGTCTCTGGGTATTATTACTATACTGTCTTTCATTTTTCTTAGATGACACAGGTAAGTAAGGCTATTCTATGTTGAACTCTCTCCCTGTGACTTATTTCACTCAACATAATAATCTCTAAGTCCATTCATGTATAGTAAAATTTTGTGATTTCATTTTATTTTTATGATTTCATTTTTAACAGCTGTGTAGCATTCCATGTAATAGATGTAGCAGAATTTTTTACCCACTGATCTCTTGTAGGGCATCTGGGTTGTTTCCATGTTTTGACTACTGTAAATAGCACTGCTATGAAGATAGGAGTGCAGAAAGAAATATTGTATTGTGTTTTAGTGATTCTAGGCTATATACATAGTAGTAATTTGGGAGCTCCAGTTTTCTTAAGGAATATACTTATTGTTTTCCAGAAAAGCTGGACTAGGTGGAATTCCCACCAGCAGTAAATGAGAGTTCCTTTTACCCCCCACACCCACATCAACACTGGTTATTTTTGTACTTTGTGATTTGTGCCAGTCTCTTTAGCATGAGATAATATCATGTTGTTATTTTGATTTGCATCTCCCTGACTTTTAGTGCCACAGAGCATTTTTATGTGCCCTTTGGCCATCTGTAATTCTTCTTTGAGGAAATGCTTGTTAACTTCTCTCCATTATTTGATTGGGTTGTATGTTTTTTTTCTTGTCAGGTTCTTTCAGTACCATGTATATCTTAGATATTAGGCCCTTATTTGATAAGTATTAAATAGGGTGTATAGTTTCTACTATTCTCTAGGTGGCCTTTTTACTCTAATTGCTGTTTCCTTTAAAGTGCAACATCACTAATTATTCAATCCATATTTATAGGATATCTTCATATTTATTTGTGTTTTATTTAATCTTTTTGGGACCTGAGTTCTGAACAAGGAGAGATGCCATTTTGTAAAGGACACATGGCAGGCTTTTTCTCAGGTCCTGAGCAGGGAGAAATGCCTGTGAGAACCACATAGTATAAACCACATTCTAAGTCTTCACAAGCCTATTTCCATAGGCATCATCCTAAGATACCTGGCCATACCAGGTAGCCTATCAGGAAATAACAAGGGAACAGGAAGAAGATACCCCTACACAAGAGCCAATGATTTTAGAGATCATCAGAAATCTGGAAAACCCCTACATCATCTTCCTTATAACCTTGGGTAGGGCTCATCTCCTTCAGGAAGTAGCCTTGGCTGACCAGTGTGAGGGTCTTGTTGGAAGACAGATTAAAGTACTAAACTTTTTACTACTTGTATGGTCTCATCCTTCTACTCCAGACCAAGCATTTAGGGGCTAGTCTGGGAGAGAACAGAGGATGACTCAGTCATAAATAAGAACAAGTAGGTCCCATGAACATACAGGGCATCCTTGAGGTATGTAAAGTCCTAAGAAACTAGAACTCCAGGGAACTCCCTGGAGGGGAAAAACCAGACATAATATTGCTCCTCAGGGCAGGAGGCTAAAGGCACACCCTAGTCATTGCAGAAGTGTCACAACATTGGACACCCACGTGAGTTACAGACCCACTCATCGGTGTACTAGCATCACCACCAGAGGTGATATGTGGATTTGAGTCCCACCAGGGGATCTTGTGCCTTCAAGTACCACCAGGGATTCCAGTGTCTATCTGTATGTCTAACGCTGATGGTGGTATGTGGATTTGGGTGCAATATGGGCCCTTGTGGGTTTAACTCCCATTGAGAGTTCCAGTCACTCTCTGTCAATCTTTGTCTATGGTTCTGTCTTTGTTGTTTTCTGTCTTTTCTGGTCAAAACATGAAGAGAAATTCTAGGGAGAATGTTAATCCGCCTTACGGTTCATGGACTTTGGTTTGAGTCTAACAGAAACTGTGTGTTGTGTTGGCCTTGTGTTTTTGTGTAACTTGACTTGTAAGTCTGATATTGCTCTACTAGAGACAGGGCAGAGATCAGAGGGGAAGGTTGTTAACCTCAGATTTTTCTTTTTTTTTTATTTAAACACCTTGATTACATACATGCTTGTGTTTGGGTTTCAGTCATGTAAAGAACACCACCCATCACCAGTGCAACATTCCCATCACCAATGTCCCAAATCTCCTTCCTCCCCAACCGACCCCCACCTGTATTCTAAACAGGCTCTCCATTTCCCTCATACATTCTCATTATTAGGACAGTTCAAAGACAAGAGAGATGAGGGCTGGTAGGTGCAGCTTAGGACATGAAGCTCATCACATAGAGTGATGAGTGCAGTTGGAGAGATGACTACACTGAAAACTATCATAACAATGTGAATGAATGAGGGAAGTAGAAAGACTGTCTCGAGTACAGGTGTAGGGGGGTGGGGAGGAGGGAGATCTGGGAAATTGGTGGTGGGAATGTTGCACTGGTGAAGGGGGGTGTTCTTTACATGACTGTAATCATACAACTATAATCATGTTTGTAATCACGGTGTTTAAATAAAGATTAAAAAAAATGAAAAAAAAAATCAAAAGAACCCCACCCTTTGATCTGTGCAAAAACCAAGATAATTAATTACAGAAGACTCTAAATGAGCATAATTTCTGGAACCATAAAAACTCTATCCTAGACTTAACCCTAGGATATGTATAAAAAACAAGATCTCCAATTTCAGAGTACTGAGTTTAACAACCACAACTGAGCAGGACATTTCCTGGCACCATAAAGAAAGACCTTGGGGTTCGACAATGAACGTGCCTGGCGCATGTAGTTGGTTGTTCTCATGCTGCAACTGTGGAGACACCCTGTATCTCTTAGCCCAAGGCAATTTTCTTTAAATTCCCTAATACTTACTGTGCCTATACAAAAACAACAACAACAACAAAAATCTTGCCACAACAGCCCCTCGTTTTCCTTCTGTTTTTGTCTTTTTAAATTTATATTTATAGCTTCTATAAAGGGGTCCTATTCTCTTTCTTTCTGTTCTTTCTCTCTTTCTTTCTTTCTTTCTCTTTCTCTCTTTCTTCCTTTCTCTTTCTTCCTTTCTCTTTCTTTCTTTCTTTCTTTCTTTCTTTCTCTCTCTTTCTTTCTTTCTTTCTTTCTCTCTCTCTCTCTCTTTCTTTCTTTCTTTCTTTCTTTCTTTCTTTCTTTCTTTCTTTCTTTCTTTCTTTCTTTCTTTCCTTCTTTCTTTCTCTCTCTCTTTCTTTCTTTCTTTCTTTCTCTCTTTCTTTCTTTCTTTCTTTCTTTCTTTCTTTCTTTCTTTCTTTCTTTCTTTCTTTCTTTCTTTCTTTCTTTCTTTCTTTCTTTCTCTCTCTCTCTCTCTCTTTCTTTCTTTCTTTCTTTCTTTCTTTCTTTCTTTCTTTCTTTCTTTCTTTCTCTCTCTCTTTCTTTCGTTCTTTCTTTCTTTCTTTCTTTCTTTCTTTCTTTCTTCCTTATCTTTCTTATACATTCTTTATTTCTTTTTCTCTTCCTTACTTCCTTTCTTTATACATTCCTTCCTTCCTTTCTTTTTTTGTTGTTTTGATTTTTTAATTTATTTTAAACATAAATCATCTTGTTCTGCATTATATTTCTATGTCTTCCTACAAACTGAGAAAAATTAAAGTGGATGGTAACATAATATTGAGTAGAAATAAAAAATAACTATACCTAAATAACCAATCCAAAGTCAACAAGTCAACAATAATAGAATCAAGAGACCCAAACTACAACAAGCTATACATAAAAGACCTGTTACACTAGTAGTCCAGGGGGCAAAGGGTAAAGATATGGGATGAGTGGTAGAGGGAGATCAACACTGGTAATGGGAATTGCCCTAATTCAGTGTCACTATGTACCATAAATATAACTGTGAAAGACTTGTAAAAAAAAGAATGAGTGTTGGATCTTATCAAATGCTTTCTCTGCATCTATTGATATGATCATGTGGTTTTTATTTTTCTTGTTGTTGATGTTGTGTATTATGTTGATATATTTACGCATGTTAAACCATCCTTGCATTCCTGGAATGAAACCTACTTGATTATAGTGGATGATCTTCTTAATGAGGCATTGAATCCTATTTGCCAGGATTTTGTTGAGGATCTTTGCATCTGCATTTATCAGCGATATGGGTCTATAATTTTCTTTTTTCGTAGCATCTCTGTCTGGTTTAGGTATCAGTGTGATGTTGGCTTCATAAAAGCTATTTGGAAGTATTTCCGTTTGTTCAATTTTATGAAAGAGTCTTGCCAGTATTGGTAGTAGTTCCTCTTGGAAAGTTGGAAAGAATTCATTAGTGAATCCACCTGGGCTTAGGCTTTTGTTTTGGGACAGATATTTGATTACCATTTTAATTTCATCAATGGTGAGGAGAGTGTTTAGATATGCTACATCCTCTTCCTTCAAACATGGAAGATAATAAGAGTCCAAGAATTTATCCATTTCTTCCAGGTTCTCATTTTTAGTGGCGTAGATTTTCTCAAAGTAGTTTTTGATTACCCTTTGAATCTCTGCCATATCAGTAGTAATCTCTCCTTTTTCATTCCTAATATGAGTTATCAAGTTTCTTTCTCTCTTTCTTTGTTAGGTTTGCTAGTGGTCTATCAATCTTGTTTCTTTTTTCAAAGAACCAACTTCTGCTTTCGTTGATCTTTTGGATTGTTTTTTGGGTTTCCACTTCGTTGATTTCTGCTCTCAGCTTTGTTAATCCTTCTGTCTCCCTATTTTGGGGTTCTTTTGTTGAGCACTTTCTAGTTCTATTAGCTGTGTCATTAAGCTACTCAGGTAAGCTCCTTCTTCCTTCCTGATGTGTGTTTGCAAAGCTATAAATTTTCCTCTCAGTACTGCTTTTGCTGTGTCCCATAAGTTCTGATAGTTTGTGTCTTTATTGTCATTTGTTTCAAGGAACCTTTTGATTTACTCCTTGATTTTATCTCAAACCCACAGGTTATTCAGTATGAGGCTGTTTAACTTCCAGGTATTAAAGATTTTCTTCTGTGTTCCTTAGGAATTCACAAATAATTTCAGAGCCTTGTGGTCAGTGAAGGTAGTCTGCAAAATTTCTATCTGTTTGATATTATGGAGGTATGTTTTATGTGCCATCATGTAGTCTATCCTGGAGAATGTCCCATGTACATTGGAGAAGAATGTGTATTCAGGTTTCTGGGGATGGAGTGTCCTATATATATATCCACTAGGCCTCTTTCTTCCATTTTTTTTTCAGGTCTAGTATATTCTTGTTGGGTTTCAGTCTGCTTGACCTATCCAGTGTTGACAAAGCCGTGTTGAGGTCCCCCACAATTATTGTGTAGTTATTGATATTATTTTTCAGATTTGTCAACAGTTGTATTAAATATTTTGCTGGCCCCTCATTCACTGCATATATGTTTAGGAGAGTAAATTCTTCCTGCTCTACATAACCCTTGATTAATATAAAATGTCCATCTTTGTCCCTTACAACTGTCTTGAGTATAAAGTTTGCATTATCTGATATTAGTATGGCCACTCCAGCTTTTTTATGGGTGTTGTTTGCTTGGATAATTTTTCTCTAGCCTTTTATTTTGAGTCTATTTTTGTTCTGACTATTCAGGTGCATTTCTTGTAGGCAATGGAAGGTTGGATTGAGTTTTTTGATCCGTTTAGCCACTCTGTGTTTCTTTTTTTTTTTTTTTTTTTGTTTTTTGGCCACACCTGCTTGACGCTCAGGAGTTACTCCTGGCTATGCGCTCAGAAATCGCCCCTGACTTGGGGGAACATGTGGGATGCTGGGGGATCGAACAACAGTCCATCCTACACTAGCGTTTGCAAGGCAGACACCTTACCTCTATCGCCACCTTCCTGGCCCCCACTCTGTGTTTCTTAACTGGTGCATTTAGTCCATTGAAATTGAGAAAAAGAATTGTCCTGGGATTTAATGCCATCTCTATATTGAAATTTGGTGTGTCTTTTGGTTAGTCTCGTCTTAAATTAGGTCTTTCAGTTTTTCTCTTGAGACTGGTTTTGAGTCTGTAAAGTTTCTGAGCTGTTTTTTGTCTGTGAAACCATGTATTCTTCCGTCAAACTGGAAAGTGAGTTTTGCTGGGTACAGTATTCTAGGTGAAGCATTCATTTCATTCAGTCTTGTCACAATATCACACCACTGCTTTCTGGCATTGAGTGTTTCTGTTGACAGGTCTGCTATAAATCTCAAGGATGCTTGCTTGAACGTAATTTCCCCTTTTGATCTTGCTGTTTTCAGAATTCTGTCTCTATCTGTGGGATTTGTCATTGTGACTAGGATGTGTCTTGGGGTGGTTTTTCTGGGGTCTCTTTTGGTTGGTACTCTTCGATCATGCAGGATTTGATCACATATATTCTTTAGCTCTGGAAGTTTCTCTTTAATGATGTTCTTGACCGTTGATTCTTCCTGGAAATTTTCTTCCTGGGTCTCTGGGACGCCAATGATTCTTAAGTTGTTTCTGTTGATCTTATCATAAACTTCTATTTTCATCTGTTCCCATTCTTTGACAAATTTTTCCATTGTCTGTTCATTTGCTTTTAGTTTTTTTCCAATCTCTCCTGCTGTATGGAATTGTTATGTATCTCATCTTTCACAGCACCAAGTCTATTCTGAGATTCTGATACCCTGTCCCAGAGCTTATCCATTTTGTCATTCACTTCATTTACTGAGTTTTTCAGGCCTGTTAGTTGACATGTTATTTTAGTTTGGAGTTTTGTGATTTCTGTCTTCATATTTTCTTGGTTCTTATTAGTGTTCTGTTCAACTCGATCCATGGTTTCTTTGAGTTTGTTGAACATCTTCCATATTGCTAGTCTAAAGTCCTTATCTGAGATGTTGATTATTTGGTTGGTCATTATCTGGTCATCAGAATTGTCATCTTCATTCTCTATGTCTGATGCTGGCCTGCGTTGTTTCCCCATTGTCACACTTGTATTGTGGGTTTTTCTACTTTTTGTGGTGGTATTTATTGGCTAAATGATGCAGGCAGCACACTCCTCTGGCTCTGCCCTTTCTGGACGGGCCGTCTTGCCTCTAATGGAGGGGAGTCCTCGTGGATGAAGCCTCACACAGGATCATATCTTAGGCCTGAGCACACAGCAGAGAAGACAGTCCAGAGAGAAATGCTGGGCTTCAGTAATATAGCACAGTGCTTAGTGTGATTTTTTCTTTTTGTTGCAATGGTGTTCTTTTCTTAGAAAGAGCACATGGCTGCGTAGCGAAGCGAAGCCAAAGTGCTCTGCTGGATCCTCTTTTTGTCCCACTCCCAAGAGGTTCACACAACAGGATAGTAGACTGACACACACAGGCAGCACTCACAGTTTTTCACAGTCGGGCCCCACTGGGCAGGCATAACTTCAGATTTTTCTAATTGGCCATCAGGGCGTCAATTTGTCCTGGAGAAAAACTTTGATTTTCAACCATCTCTGCTGCTTTCTGCCTGCTTAGTTGAGGGCAGAGGAAGATGAAGAAAGAGGAAGATGAAATTATCCACATGTGTATATAGAGAGGTGTGGTGTAATCAAAAGTATCATGAAAGCTTTTTGCCTTGCTAATTTTTAGGTTAAAATTGGCTGTAGATTGAAAAGAAAAGAAAAAACGTTGTCTTTTTTAATTTTCTACGGGAGTTTTATCTGAAAAGGGAAACTTTCCCAGTCCCTTACCCCTACAGAGTTTATTGTCTGTAATCCCAAAACAAACTTCATGGAGGGGGGTAGTCATAGTGATCCAGGTGGATCCTTTTTATATCAAAGGATATATATAGATAAGGGAGGGGAATGTCTTTGTCTCCTTAATGGCTAGGAGTCCAGAGGGGGAAAATTTTAAATGTATACTGGAGAAAATTTCTCTGACTTCAGAGGTTTTAAATGTATACTGGGGAAAATTTCTCTGTCTTCAGAGGTTTCTAAGAGTGAAGAACTGTGTGTAAAATGTTGCAACTTATTGTGGTTGGCTTCTTTAGACAATATTGTTAATTTTGTGAGTAAATATTGTTAAAATAACTCAATTCCATGTCAAATTTATCACATAAAACTTAATATTGGTTTAAGATAGTTTTAATCTAAAAATCTCAATGGTACTAGTTTGTGAAAATCTAAAGAAAAGGAATCAACAGAACTGGTTTAAAGATCATTAATAAGTGCCATAAAGAACAATTTGGCCCTGCTAGGTGCAAGAATGTCTAGCAATTTGGTTCCAAATTGGAGGCAGGCAATTTAAATCATCTCTTCTAGGGCCTTAGTGATGGATTCTCTGCTGTCAACTTGGGAAGCTGGTCAGGAGAGTCTAGAGCACTGAACCAAAAAAAGCCCCTCAAGTAGTCTGAGCTGAGTGCACGTGGTTGCCTGTTGCAGGCAAGACTGAAAGACCATCTTCAGAGGATGAAGAGAGAAGAGAGTGTAAGAAAATTGGAGTGCAAATGAGTTTTATGCAAGAAAATTAATAAACAGACAAAGTAATATACAGGAGTTTTAAGGTTTGTGTTAGGAAAAACTGTATTGTTATTAGTATATCTTTAAATTAGGAATGATCTACTGTTTTGTACAGAGAATTCTATTGAAAAAAGCTTAGATTCTCTAGACTCATGTTACAATGCTCTTAGAAAAATTGGATCTTTAGAAATTACAGGAATCAAGGGTTTCCAAATGGAATTTAAAAATGTAATTTAAAATTACAAGCATAATAGTTATTCTGTGTGTTTGGTAAGTTGAGAAACATTGCTTTTTATCTTTTCCTCGCACCTTTTGTATTTTTTTTTTTTTTTTGGTTTTTGGGCCACACGTGGCGGTGCTCAGGGGTTACTCCTGGCTGCTCAGAAATAGGTCCTGGCAGGCACGGGGGACCATATGGGACACTGGGATTCAAACCAACCACCTTAGGTCCTGGATCAACTGCTTGCAAGGCAAACACCGCTGTGCTATCTCTCTGGGCCCACCTTCTGTATTTTTAATGTTTCATGGAATTATGTTGATTTGCATAAATACAGGAATGACATTATCCTCTCTGTACTGGGATCACTCCTCAGGCAGACAGAAATCTTAAAAGTCAGCTAGGGGAACCCAGATTCTTCTTTTAGGGAAATATAGTTAAAAGGGGTTGAGGTTGAGTGACAAACAGGTCCCTACTGTTAAGAACTTGACCAACAGGGAGGCCATAGAGGTGGAATAGCCTGGGAAAATTGAAGATTTTCTAGGAGTTTCTGGATCTGCACCAACTGGCCACAGCTCTACTCTCAACCTCAAGAAAACTTCCAGAGGACAAAACTCTCCCAATCCTGAAGATAAATGTGGGTAGACAACCTCCAGGACACTCCTACAGAGAGTGAAAAGCCCAAGGCCATCCTACTGATCATTGTGCTGAACTGATCTCCTCATCTCTACATTGGCCAAGCCTGGGTAAGATACTGATGTCTTTATTGGTAAAGCACCTGCTCTGTTCTTGACCAGTCCTCAGAAATTCTCTGAAAATAATGGGGTTTCCTAGATGGAGATTTTCCAGTATTTCTGTGTTTATGCAAAGGAACAAGTCAAAATTATTTTTCAATTATCTGGCAAAGTTCAAGGTGAAAGTGGAGAGAAAATCTATTTTTCTGTAGATGATTGAATTAAATGCATTCTACTGGGCTTAACTTACAGCCTACTTCTTTTGGTTAACCTATGTGGAAATGTGCTTACCAGTTGTAATAATTGGAAACTTTAAATGCACAGGAACAGGTATAATGTTATAATGCTTTGGTTTTTATTGTTTAACTTCTGTGTTATCATTACCTATAATAAGGATAGAGAGGATCATTTACTAATCCACGGCCTGATTGGTTTAAATAATATTCCCCTGTAAAATTGATCCAATCCTTTACAGGTTTTGAAACTGCAGAACTGAACGGGTTAATTGCTCATTTAAGGTTGCGTGAGATTTCATCCCTTTTTAGGTAGAGACCCCAGTCCTTTGTTGGCCTGAAGAAGTTACAGGAGTTGGACCTTCAGCCATACTTCCTTTTAATGTCTTCTAAGATGGTAAAATCTCTAGGAAAAAAATATGAAACAGGAAGGTCACCACAAAAGCTTCATGGGAATAAGCACAAAGAAGAGACATGGGCAATCAACAAGATAAGGCCATTGACATTAAGTGAAAATTACATTTTGCTTGTTTATCTCAGAGATTGGGACAAATAGCAATAATTAACCAGACAATGACATTTAACAAGGATGGGTGGTATAAGGAAAGAAGGAGCAAAACTTATGACTTCCCTTGGCAATGTTAAGGGTAAAAAATATTAGCACCAGGTATGGGAGAAATTTCTCCATTTGTCTGACCCAGTTCATGAATGGCAACTGGACTTTAGGGCCCTATGTTCTCTCCAGCCTTGCACCTGTTTAAGTTGCAAGACTGAAGAAGAAACAGAAACTTCTGTTCTCTTCGTCAGTGAAGTCACAGCCTAAATAAGGAGGACCCCCCTGCAGATCCAGCTTACTCAGCTCACAGGACCATGAAAGAAGGCTGATAGTCCTGGTGTTCCTGCTGACTGCAGCTGTGACTGTGCAGTAACTGCAGGACAACCAGCAAGAATGATCACCCTCTTAACCAGACTTTGGATAGGGGAATTTGTGGGTCACTCTGTGGGACTGGGATGTCATTCTGGCTTCCCTCCTCTAAACTTTGACTTTTGTTCTTTGGGGTTTGTTTGTGTTTGTTTATGTTTGGGGTTTGTTTTGGGGGAGTTTGGGATGTCACTCTGACATCCCTCTTCTAAATTTTGACTTACGTTATTTGTTTGGAGTTTCTGGTTATGCTCTACAAGATCGCCTACTGAGGTTTAAGTGTTAAAAGAAGTGGATACTGATCCATGGATTTGGGTTCTGGGATAGGGAATTTGCCTCAAGAGCACTCTCAGTTTGCTATTATAAAGAAGGTAGTTCCCAAAAATTGGGGAAAGGGATTTTCCCTGCAGGGTATAGGAATGTGTCAGGTAAGCCACTTGACAGCACAGCTGGACCCTGAGGCTAAGGATGGAGATATCAGGCAGAGTTTTGGTAGTGCTTTTAACCTAAGCTTCCTGGCCAAATTATCAGTAGGGCCCTTAATAGAATGTGCTCAGACTAACTTCCTAGTGGAAAGTTAAGGCAAATAAGGAGGAAGTTAGCAGCTAAACACTGCCTTAATGTGCCTGTGTAAGCCCTATGACCCTATACCTCTTCTTGACCCAATAATTGAAGGGGAAGAGGCACTCAGTATTCGAGTATAAGGTGCAGAATTTTCTACCAGAAAAAGAAATGAAAGTTTGGGTGCGCGTTATAAACGAGGGCTGGGGTGGGGCAGCAGTGGCAGCTGGTCCAAAGAGGGCGCAGGCCAATTGTGAGTTCGCAGTGCGCCTTTTCCGGGCTGCAGCCGCGCACTGTATGCGAGGATGAAGAAAAAAAAAAACAACTCAAGAAACCTGACCTATCTCTTGTGACATCCTGGGTTAAAACATCATGAGGAGACATACTAAAAGAAATGATCATCAAGAGTTTTTTGAAGACAGGCATCAGCAATAAAATGGACAGTACAGAAGATGACCTGCTGTGGAATTCAAACTCAGAAGAAAGCGAAGAAACTGGAGAAACAGATGTTCCTGCCAACTGGGACACTGATGAAAAATTAACTCGAGGAGAATGGGAACAACTCTTTAGTGTATCTGATGATGAATCTGACTTTGAAGCATTTTAAATAAATATTGTTACCGGTAATTTTATTTCGGTATTGTGTTTATACCAGTTTACATTGTCAATAAATGATATTTATCATGGACGCACGTGCTCAACAACGTTTTTTTGTCAATTACAATGCTTGGTGTCAAACAAAATTTTGTACTGATTTTTAATCGAAAATTAGGGGTGCATGTTATACATCGGTGTGCGCTATACTCTAATAAATACTGTACATGGCTTTGTATATTAAGATACTGACCCCTATAAGTTTGCCACTGTTTATGCAAACCCAGATGAGTTTTGCATCATAGTCATTCTCCCACCCCATATGTTATGTCATTCTTCCACCCCATATGTCATACCAGGGAACCATACATGGTGCTAAGGATCAAACCTTGGTCAGCTACAAGCAAAGCAAGTACTATGATTTAGTCCCTCATTTTGTTTTGATTTTGTATCCTTTAAGGACTGAATTAATATAGTAAGTCTAACAATATTTTATGATGCATTTAGTGTCTTCTATATATAATGTCATATGCAAAATAATCTAAAATCTAATTTTATTCCTCTCTATCCATGTTGGAAGCTATGCATATTCATATACAACATACATGTGATGTATTATATGTGTTGTGTTATTTATATTATGTATCACTATACTTATATACAATGTCATAATAACACATAAATGATATACACGTATCTTCATTTTGGCCTTCTTTGAACTTTAATTTTTGTCATCTAATCAGAAACAATGACTAAAATCACTATTATTTATCAGAACACTCTTTGGAAAGATAGTTAAATATTCAGTAAAAAATAAATCAGGCAGGGATATTTAAATTAAGTGCAAACTTTAAATATTAAAGCCTATAATTTCTTAGAAGTCTTATTCTATTGCCAAATATTTTTCTTCCTTCCTTCCTCCCTTCCTTCCTTCCTTCCTTCCTTCCTTCCTTCCTTCCTTCCTTCCTTCCTTCCTTCCTTCCTTCCTTCCTTCCTTCCTCCCTCCCTTCCTTCCTTCCTTCCTTCCTTCCTTCTTTCCTTCCTACCCTCCTTCCTTCCTTCCTTTTTCTTTCCTTCTTTGTTTGTTTCATTCTTTCTTTTATTTATTCTTTTGGCTTTTGGGACACACCCTGCATTGCTCAGGGTTTACTCCTGGATCTGCCCTCAGAAATTGCTCCTGGCAAGCATGGGGACCATATGGGATGCCGGGATTCGAACCATCCTTCATCCTGGGTCAGTTGCATGCAAGGCAAATGCCCTACTGCTGTGCTATCTCTCTGCCCCATGCTAAATATTTCTAATTTGCGAGATGCACATTAATTAAAAGGCAAAGTGTTATATATTGATTGACCATACCATTTTTATAAGCTGCAGAGGCAAATAGAATATTCACATGCAATTTGAGGTCATTTGAGTTTCTGTTTGCCTACACAGATAGATCATGAATGTGCAGACATTAGTATCACACACATATACACACAATCAGATAAGGTATAAAAAGGTTTATTACTTACCTAAATTTCTGGGAAGAGCAGCAGGAAGCCACTCATATAGTTCTGAAATAAAGAAAATAAGAATTACCTGGGATTTTATTTTGACTTTGGGGTGAGGCTGAGATGACATTTCCAAAAGGGTGGTGAGTTTATATGTCTCAAATTTTCTTCCTTTAGGAGGAAGGAAGCTAATCTCATCGTCCTCATCTGTTTTTCCAGATAAACAACATGGGAAGAGGGGACAGAGCTATAAAAATTGTAACGCATTTAAAACTAGGATTAGACTCACTGTTCTACCCTTTGACTATGGAAGAACATTGGAAGAGCACATGAGCACATTTGAAGAGCAAAGGTAGGGTTGTGCTTTTTCAGTTTGTTTTATGGGCCACATCTTGCAGTATGTGAGGACCTACACATGACACTAATTTCTGCCCAATTTTGGGAATGGAGCTTAAATAAAGTCTGAGATTATACCCCCGGGTCAGAGTAGTGGTGCCTGGGAGACCCTGCATGGAAAATTCCCATTCAAGACCGTTAAGCTATCTTTCCAGTTCTACAGTTATGTTTTAACAATAAAACCGTGATAAAATATTTGTGTATATCTCTTATAAGGACCAATAATGGTTTATAAAGTTTACACTTTGAAGTGCAACTATGAAACAGTTAAGTTCTATTTTAAGGCCATTTACAATCAAATAAGCTCTTGGGATTTCTTTTTTTTCCCTTTCTTTTGGGGGGGCACACACGTTGACACTCAAGGGTTACTCCTGGCTATGCGCTCAGAAATCGCTCTTGGCTGGGGGTACCATATGGGACACCAGGGATCAAACCCAGGTATGCCCTGGGTCAACTGTGTGCAAGGCAAACACATTACTACTGTGCTATTGCTCCAGCTTCAGCTCTTGGAATTTCTACTTCTTCACCACTACTTGATATGTTCTTTCCTTTTATTTTGTTTTTTTTTCTATTAATGCTGATTATTAAATGAAAGAAGATAATACATATTAATATCTAGTAAGGGGCATAGAATATATTGTCACCAATTATCTCTTATTGTTGCTTGTAGCAGCATATTAAAAGCACATTTTGCAGTAGTTTTCATTGTGTTAGAAATATCAAGGTTCTATGGGTTATTATAAATATAAAATTAACAAATAACCATGATGGGAAGAACTGTGCTGCTGAGTTTTCTTCTCAAACTTCTCATATACACACACTCATAATTAGGTTCTAATAGGTACATTCCTTTGAAATTTTTTCTCCCTGGAGTTATTTAAATGCAAATTCTGTTACCTCTTATGTGAGCTACTCTCTATACCCTTATGTCAGACAGAGCCCATCTGGCTAGTCAAAGGGAGCCCAAACACAGGCATCTGCCAAAGGGCAGGTTTGCATATGGGTTCCTATGCCTCCAGTGCTTTCTTCAGCCTGTGCCAGGTGCCTTCAGGACACAGGCTTATACTTTAAAACTTCTTGCAGATCAGCACCTGTTTCGTTGTTTTAAGTTGAGCAAGTCTGTTCATTTCTAAACCAACATTTCATCCTTTCTCCTATGAGGCTATCAATCTGTTCCTGACAAAGAAAATATACTGGAAAGAACTAAATCTAAATGAAGTAAGACACCAACTGTGCTCCAAAATCTACAAAATTATTAAATTCAAGTCGTTTTAGAAATGTAATATTTAGCTACACTTAATAATCTGAAACAATCTGAATTGCCAAGAGAGAAAGAAGACCCTTTTGGAAAAAATATCTAATAACACAGTTGTAAGATGCTCAGCATCTGGTTGATCACCTAGGAATTCATTCTTGTCTTCTGTCACCTTTTTTATGATCTTCATCGGGCACCTGGAATCTCTAAAGAACTATCACTGTCTGTTAGAAAGCCTATGTGCTTAATGCTTTTATTGATGTGCTTGAAATTTTTTTCTAAAGATAACATTAAAAGACAGTTATTAGAGATAGACATTTTGGAACATTTTCTAAGCCCAGTGACCACCATAAATGTTAAATCATAAGTCTTATACACATGAGTAAGAATATCAAATATCAAATATATGTGATAATTGTTATTAAAAATAGGCCCCCAATATTGTCACTTACTAATTGTGACCCATCAATTTACTTAATTAATATTTTACCTAAATATATAGAAATAAAAATAAATCAATCAGTAACTTTATGCACAGAAATATTAGGTAATATTAATATGGCTGAAAAATGATTCCTGAAATTTCCAAAGTAATAATTTTACAAAATTGGTATGAGATAAAATTTGAGTTCTAATAAAAATTTAAAAAAACTTGAGTTCTTATTACAAATATAATTTTTTTAAATTTTTTATTTACTATATAAAATAAGAGTTGTTAGCTAAACTATTGTGGCACTCATTTTAATGTATAGGCATATATATAAATGAAACAATCATACCCTAAACCGGTACTTATACAGCAAAGTACCGTATTTGCCAGCGTATAATACTACTGGGTGTATAAGACGACCCCCTAATTTTGCAATTAAAACATAGGTTTAGGCCTTTATTTGCTGTATCAGACAGAACGTTCCTGTGCTGGAACTGTATGTACCACAGTGAGCCAATCACAACAAGCAAAGGTTCAAAGGTTATACTGTAATAGACTTCCTCTCTGACTCTGGCCAATCTGTACAGGCTTTTTACAGTGTAAATTCGGGTCCAAAACATTGCCTAATTTGCATGCACATAAAGCCGGCTTGGATTGGCTGAGTTAGAGAGGCAGTCCGAGCAGCCTTGCAGTGATTGGTCCCTTATCATAGGCACCTTTTCTGGCAATTCCTTGGTGGCGTCAGTTAATTTCCTCCACTACATGAACCAAACAACAGCCCCATCCTTGGACCCGAGCACTGAACCATCAACACGGTTAGCTGGGTTTTGCCAGAAGTGGCCCCTAGATCTCCTGAGTACTGTTTGGGAGCCCCCAAGAAAGAGATTTGGAAACTCTGCGGCCTGATTTCTTTTTTGTTTTGTTTAGCGGCATACTAAAACATTTTTGGGGATATACTCAGCATATAAGACGACCCCCGATTTTCGGTTGACTTATTTTTTTATTTTTTATTTTTATTGTTGTATAACAGAGCATTCAATCAATATATGTTTTTCCTCAAGTTAATTACTTACAAATTTTAAAATTGCATTAGTTTATGAACTTCAAATATAAGACATAGAATAAAATAGCATATAGAGTCCTGTAATTAGGGTTAATTCAAATCTAAAGATGAAAATGCCATTGGCATGAAGTTGGTAATATTTTTTAAAGTTATGAGTTGTGGAGAGTTTACAAAGGTATTATTAGTAATTAAATGATAAAATTCATTATCTTGAAGCAATAACATATCTATTAGGAAATTTTAGCCTATCAAATGTAAAATATACAAATTTATTACATAAACTTTACTCCTACTTTTCTTATGCTTTTCTCACAAACTTGACTTTTTTGTTTCAAAAGTTGTCTTATATGCTGGAAAATACTGTATGTAATTTTATTTCAGTGATACTTGGGAAAAAATGACAAAAAATGTAGGAAGAGTATTTGGACTCTGTTGGGATGAAAAAATGAATTTGTGGGCTTAGAAAGAATTCACCAAGATGGAGTCAGAGCACGTGCTTGCTTTTTACTTGACAATAGGGGTTCCATGCCAGGCAACCTATGTTCCTCCTTGAGCCCGGAGTAAACCTGAGCACTGCTAGGTGGAGTTCACCCTCCCCACAAATAAAAATAAATTCAACAACATTTATTAATGATAAAAAAGTTAAGTTTAATGGTGAAAGGGTAAATGGCCCAGAGTTCTCCTTTATTTTGGCTTATAAACATGTTTTTTGGTTTGCCAACATCATATGTGGGATGCCAACACCATATATAGGATGCTATCTACATGTGCTTAGGCCTTGCAATGTGACTTAGACCTGAGGACCAGACATGACATAGTTGCTTCTTTTCACTTAGATGCTGTCTACATCTTACTTATAAATGTTCTTTTCCTTCACCATTGCTCCTTCTCAGTGACATCTGAGACTCTAAATATATAGTCAGACTTTGTTCTGGAAACAGGAACCTGCTGAGAAGTCCCAGAGGGGAAAGCACAAGGGCTTGTCTCCACATCATTGTTTGCTGAAGAATATATTGCTTGCATCTCCCAGTAGATCCCATGTTGATTTTTACATTCTGGTGTACCTGATTTGTACATGTTATCTGTTCAACAGTGCTATAATGTAAATGTAGTACTCTCTTGAGAGGAAGGATTGGACCACATTTATTTATGCTCAAAGCTTCTCCAGGCTCTGATTTCAGGGATAATATGTGGTACCTAAAATCAAATCAGTTGGTTGCTAACAAGGCAAGCACATAAATCCTTCTAATATATCTCTGGATCTTGCCCCCCATTTTAATTAAATTTCTTTTGCCTCTAAATTAAGGTTCTTATATTCAACAATTATCAATTTTTTTATAAATGAAGAAAATAGACTGGAAAATTATTTGAGAAGATGTAGCTCATACAAGATTTTCATCTAAAATACTAAAGAAAATTTAGATCTTATCAATGAGATACAATAAACCAATTAAAATAGGAAATGAATTGAGAAAACATGTTTAGCATCATTAGGCATGAAACAGTAATCAAAACCACAATAAGATTACAAAAAGTGCAGTGGCCTTGTTCACAAGTGCCAGATTATAGACTCACTCTTATCTTGAAATAAATGTAAACCAAGCCTTGAAAAATCATCATATATTCTCCACAAGGCTGAAAGCTGACAGTCTAGGAGGAGACAGCCAGGCACCTACCCTGCCAAAGTCACTACTGCTGCATCTATTACCCCAAATCATCATATTGACTATTACCATGCCTTACCACACCTCTACAACAATTCTCTTAGGATATACCAACCTAACCAAATTTCAGATATGCCAGTATTGGTATTTGGGCTGATATCTCTTGAATCTAAGTCCTCTGGTTCCAACCCGGGACACTGGTGAGATGGGTCTGAATTGTGAAGTGCTCTGCAAAATAATCAAACACACACTTTAAAAAAGAAAAAACTTTTATCAAAAACATCAAGATAGGAAAGGATGTCAAGTTCTCAATGTTTACGGATGACATGATACTATATTTAGAAAACCCTAAAGTTTCTACCAAAAAGTGTTTAGGAACAATAGATTTATATTGCAAAGTGACAGGCTATAAAATTAACACCAAAAAATTAATGGCGGGGCCAAAAAGATAGCATGGATATAAGGTGTTTGCCTGTCATGCAGAAGAACGGGGTGATTTGAATCCTGGCATCACTGTGCCAGGGATGATATCTGAGCCTAGAGCCAGGAGTAACCCCTGTGCGCTGCTGGGTGTGACCCCTCCCAAAAAATCAGTGGCTTTTTATACATCAATAATGATGGGGAAGAACTGGACATTAAGAAAACAACCCCATTCACATTAGTGCCACACAAACTCAAATATCTTGGAGTAAACTTGACTAAAGACGTGAAGGAATTATACAAAGAAAACTATAAAACCCTGCTTCAAGAAATAAGAGAGGACATGTGGAAATGGAAACACATAACCTGCAATTGGATTATCAGGATTTATCATTAAAATGGCAATACTTCCCAAAGCATTGTACAGATTTAATGCGATCCCTCTAAAAATAACCATGACAATTTTCAAAGAAGAGAATCAAACACTTCTGAAATTAATTTGGAAAAGTAAACACCTTCGAATAGCTAAAGTGATACTTGGGAAAAGAAATATTGGAGGCATTACATCCTCCAATTTTAAACTGTATTACAAAGCAATAGTTATCAAAGCAGCCTGGTATTGGAATAAAGACAGATCTTCAGATCAGTGGAAGTGGCTTGAGTACTGAGAGAATGTTCTCCAGACATACAATCTCTTAATTTGTGGTAAGGGGGCAAGAAATCCTAAATGGAGCAAGGAAAGCCTCTTCAACAAGTGGTGTTGGAAAAACTGGTTAGCCACTTGCAAAAAAGGGAACTCAGACCCCCAGCTAACACCGTGTACAAGGTAAAATACAAATTAATTAAATACCTTGATATCAAACCATAAGGTATATAGAACAACACGTAGGTAATACACTTCATGACATTGAGAGTAAAGGCATCTTCAAGTGGGAAACTGCACTCTCCGAACAAATGTAAACAGAAATAAACAGATGGGAATATATTAAGCTGAGAAGCTTCTGCACCTCAAAAGATATAGTATCCAGGATACAAGAGCCATTCACTGAGTGGGAGAAATTATTCACCCAATACCCATCAGATAAAAGGCTAATATCCAAAATATACAAGGCACTGACAAAACTTTACAAGAAAAATAAATCTAATCCCATCAAAAAATGGGGAGAAGAAATGAACAAACACTTTGTCAAAAAAGAAATACAAATGGCCAAAAGACACATGAAAAAATGTTCCACAGTAGGGAATGCCATCTAGTTCAAACTGTGAAAAACGATATGGAGATTCCTCAAAAAACTGGAAATTTATCTCTCATATAATCCAGCTCTACCACTTCTAGGGATCTACCCTAGGAATACAAAAATACAATTCAAAAATCCCTTCCTCACACCTATATTCTTTGCAGCACTATTTACAATAGGCAGACTCTGGAAACAACCAAGATGCCCTTCAACAGATGAGTGGCTAAAGAAACTGTGGTATATATTCACACAATGGAATATTATACAGCCGTTAGGATTGATGGAGTCATGAAATTATCTTATACATGGATGTACATAGAATCTATTATGCTGAGTGAAATAAGTCAGATGGAGATAGACACAGAATAGTCTCACTTATCTATGGATTTTAAGAAAAATAAAAGACATTTTTGTAGTAATTCTAGAGACAAAAAAGATGAGGGCTAAAAGGTCCAGCTCACGATATGAAGCACACCATAAAGAGTGGTGAATCCAGTTAGAGAAATAACTACACTGACAACTATCATAGCAATGTAAATGAATGAGAAAAGTAGAAACCTGTCTCACATACATGCGGAGGTGTGCGAAATGGGAGAAGGTAAATTTGGGACATTGGTGATGGGCATGCTGTACTGGTGAAGAAGGTGGGATGTTCTCTATATGACTGAAACCCAACTACAATAATATTTGTAATCAAGGTTTTTAAATAAAGATATTAAAAAATTTTCACATTACCCTCACTCCAATCTGCATACCATCAGTAAGCAGACAGCTCATTGAACCTCTGGAAAATAAAAATGTCTCTGCTCTTCCAACCTAGCTTTTTATCTTTGGAAAAACCTCATACCTAGAAGGTGGGACCATCCATTTGAGAGTAACATCCATTGATAAACAATGTAATTATAAAAAACGAAAAGAGAAAAAAAAAGGAGAAAAAAGAGAAACAATGTGTATGTTGATTGATGTAGACACAGACAAATCCTGTAATCCCACAGATATCAACAGTGCTTTTTTTAAGCAAATGAGAGCACCCTCCTCCTGCATTCTTCTTCTCATGAGAGGTCTGGAAGCTGAGAAAATGCTTCACAAAAGTTGCATATCAGTAATATTCTTTGAAGTCCTGGACAACTTTGTTTGATGCTGCCATCCTTAAATCCTTAAAGGAACAACCAATTTAGATGTCAATGTGTAGCTGAAGTCAGTTAATGTTCATAAAGAAATAAAATAACAGAATGGACAGCTAGCAAAACGAGCTTACTAAATATTCTGTCAATGTTTTAATGACTTCATTGGAAATACAAAATTTTAGAAATTTGCTTGCCACTACATTTTTCTTGTTCTGACTTTTTAAATATTTTTTCTTTCTTCTCTTCCTTTTTTGTTATATTTTCTTTCTATTTTGTTAATAATTTTGCTCTTATTTCTCTGGAAACAAATATAATGTGGTCAAATATGTCAACTATGTGAGATACGTACTATTGTCACACATCAAAGAGAATCACTTTAATGTATGTATTCTAGAGAATTAAAAACCCAAAGAGATACATATATGGATGTGTCTATGTGTATATATGCATATAAATATACAAGTTATATGTGAATATTCATGGCATTCTTCACAGTAGTAAAAATCTATACTTGTTGAATGTTACTATATTGAAAGAATGGAAATAGATGTTTATTGAAGATCAAATGCGAGGTAAGGAGATGGATACAAACAGGACACACAGGTTCTGAGCAAGTGTAAAGTCATTGCTTTTCATGTGTTTAACATAGGTTCTATTCTTAGAATTCCATATGGTTTATATATCCCACCAGGAATAATCTGTGAGGAACAAAAAAAAGGGGTAAACCATGAACACAGTCATCTATGACCCATAAACAAAACAAAAACCATCAGGCACACAGGAACTGGTCAAATAATAAAAATATTAAATATCTTCATTGTTATGGTCAATTCCTAACTTTATTACATTAATCAAAATGAATCATTTAATAAGCATTTAAATTTGGTGTGATTATATGTCAACTGTTACAACTAGGCTTATTTCAAGAAATCATATGACCTTGCCCCAAATGAGCATGATTTAAAAAATATTTGGAGTCAAACTATCTAGATTTAAGATATGGCTCTGCCAGTCTCTATTTGGTTCACCTTGTGAAATTATTCTTTCTATTCTTGAACATCCTTACCTACCCTGAGGCAAAGTCAAATCTTCCATCTTGTATTGTTGCCATGTAACTTTACAAAACAATAGAAGAATGTCCAAAATGAAGAATTTGCTGTGACAGAAATACTTGCTGCTTCCAGTTATTTCTCTAACATAGGCTTGCAAATCTCATACCATAATTGATGCAAACCATTTTAAGGTACCAAATTCAGGAATTTGTATATAATCAGCACGTTTCTTCTAGAGACCTTAATTTCCCATTCCATTTAATGTTGATTCCCTCGCTATTAAAGGGATACTCATTAATATGAAAGCTGCAGGCATAAGATAGTAGTCCTGGTATATACGTGAGAGACTTCTAGTCTTTTCCCTTTAAATTTGTCTATCACAAAGATATTATAGTACAGAAAATGAGAATATAATAAAGAAATATCAGAATCTTAAAGAGTTTTCTCAGATCCTGTATAGAACTATGGAGGAAGTTCCTTTTTATTTGAAAATTCTATTCAAGAAAATTTAGCTTCCTACAGGAGGAACTAAGCCATTTCACGATATCAATCAGCCTTAATCTCATACGTATAAAACTTATATTTTATGCCATAATAAAACACCATTTCTAATTTTAGGCCTTTTAAAAAGAGACTTCAAGATTAATCTTAATTAATAAAATTTTCTGACACATTCTTGGAGTCTCTATAAAAATTCATGATGATTTATTGCATGTTTAATAAAAATGTACATTACAGCTGTCATGTTATTCCTAAAACTTGATTACTTCACCTGTAATTGTATGAGAGGTGTATGATTACATGTACTGCCAGATTTCCCGTGAAAGGTATTTACATAAAGGCAATCAAACTCTTGGGCTGAATCTGTTCACAAACCTGCAGCCAGGTAGGCACTGCTGTGCCTCTAGCCACCACTTTGGGCTTTTTTCAGCTGAGACAGAAAATCCAAAAGCCTTTTCACCCTCAAACACTGGTAGGTTTTTCTTTCTTTTCTTTTCATTTCTTTTCTTTTCTTTTCTTTTCTTTTCTTTTCTTTTCTTTTCTTTTCTTGGCAAGTGGGCAAGTGGCTAACCACACCACTTGTTGAGCAGGCTTTCCTTGCTCCATTTTGGATTTCTTGCCCCTTTATCAAAGATTAGTAGATTGCATGCCCAGGGAACATTCTCTGAATACTCAAGTCTACTCCACTTATCTGAGAATCTGTCTTTATTCAAATATCAGGCTGTTTTGAATACTATTGCTCTGTAATACAGTTCCAATTGGGAAAAGTAATGACTTCCATATTGCTTTTCCCAAGGATTGCTATAGCTATTCGTGAGTGTTTATTGTTCCAAATGAATTTCAGGAGTGTTTGATATACTTCTTTGAAGAATGTCATGGGTATCCTTAGAGGGATTGCATTAAATCTGTACAATGCTTTGGGGAGTATTGCCATTTTAATTATATTAATCCTGCCAATCCATAAGCAGGGTATGTATCTCCATTTCCTTGTGTCCTCTCTTATTTCTTGAAGCAGGCATTTGTAGTTCATTTTGTATAGGTCCTTCACCTCTTTAGTGTAGTTGACTCCAAGATATTTGAGTATGTGGGGCACTAATGTAAATGGTGTAATTTTTATAATATTTATTTCTTCTCTATCATTATTGGTGTATAAGAAAGCCATTGATTTTTGCTTCTTAATTTTGTAGCTGGAACTTTGCTATATTAATCTATTGTTTTCAAAAGTTTGTTGGCAGAGTCCTTAGGGTTTTCTAAATATGTCATGTCATCTGCAAATAGTGAGATCTTGACTTCTTCCTTAGCTATCTGGATACCCTTATTATCTTTAAATTGTGATATCTTGTATTATTCCATCTTAGACCATGCTAAAAGAATCAAATCCAAATGGATTAAATACCTCGATAACAGGCCTGAAACCATAAGGTACATAGAAAAACACGCAGGAAAAACACTCTATGATACTGAGACTAAAAGCATTGTCAAGGAGAAAACATCACTCTCCAAACAAGTGGAGCAGAGATAAACGGATGGGATTATATTAAGCTGAGAATCTTCTGAACCTTAAAGGAAACAGTGTCTATGATACAAAAGCCACCCACAATATGGGATAACCTATTCACCCAGTACCCATCAGACAAGAGGCTAATATCAAAATATACATGATACTAACAGAACTTAATAAAAAACATATAATCCCATCAAAAATGGGGAGAAAAATGAACAGTTTCTCAAAAAAGAAATAGGTACATGAAAAAATGCTCCTCATCACTAATTATCAGGGAGATGAAAATCAAAACAATGATGAGATACCATCTGATACCACAGAGATTGACACACATCACAAAGAATGAGAAAAATCAGTGCTGGCAGGGATGTGGAGAGAAAGGAACTCTTATCCACTGCTGGTGGGAATGTCGTCTAGTCCAACCTCTATGGAAAGTGAGATGGAGATTCCTCCAAAAACTGGAAATTGAGCTCCCATTTGATTCAGCTTTACCACTCCTAGGGATATACCTTAGGAACACAAGAATAAAATAAAAAAATCCCTTCCTCACACCTGTATTTATTGCAGCACTATTCACAATAGCTAGGCTCTAGAAACAACCAAGATGCCCTTCAACAAATAAATGGCTAAAGAAACAGTGGTACATATACACAATGGAATATTATGCAGCCGTCAGGAGAAATGAAGTCATGAAATTTTCCTATACATGGATGTACATGGAATCTATCATGCTGAGTGAAATAAGTCAGAGGGAGGGAGAGATGCAGAGTAGTCTCACTCATTTATGGGTTTTAAGAAAAATAAAATTCAGTTTTTGCAACAATCCTCAGAGACAAAGAGAGGAAGGCTGCAACTTCCAGCTCACTACATGAAGTTCACTACAAAGAGTGGTGATGTAGTTATAGAAATAACTACACTGAGAACTACCATAACCATGTGAATGAATGAGGAAACTGGAAAGCCTGTCTGATGTACAGGAAAGGGTGTTGTGGGATGGAGGGAGACTTGGGACATTGGTGGTGGGAATGTTGCACTAGTGAAGGGGGGTGTTCTTTACATTACTGAAACCTAATCAATCATATTTGTAATTAAGATGTTTAAATAAAGAATAAAAGAAACATCTTAATAGAATAAAACCATTTGAAAAGAAAAACTTAATTCGGAAATTAAAAAATAATGCAACTATTAAAAAAAGAAATACAAATGGCCAAAAGTTATATGCAAAGATGCTCCACATCACTAATCATTAGAGAGATGCAAATCCAAACAACAATGTGGTACCATGTCACATCACAGAGATTGGCACAGATCACAACTAACAAAAACAATCAGTGCTGATGGGGATTTGAAGAGTAAGGAACACTAATTCACTACTGGTAGATATGTTGGCTAGTTAAGCCTTTATGGAAAACAATATGGTGATTCATAAAAAAAAAACTGAAAATTGGGGGAGAGACTGAGGGGCCCTGTTGGCTTTGTGTGTTTCTCTTCTTACTCTCTCCTGAAGCTCTCCTGAAAGGGCCAGGAAGGGCCCAGCAAAAACTGTCTCCTAAAACCGGGGCCAAAAGGATTAGAAAGACAGACTGAGTGAAAATTGGCTACCAGACTGCTTTGTCTTTGAAGGCAGTTGAGAGTGGTCTGGCCCTGCTGTGAGATAAGCGACTGGGAGAGATCTAGGGGACCTGTCAGATTTGCGTGTTTCACTTCTCTTCTCTCTCCTGAAGCTTTCCTGAGAAGGCCAGGAAGGGCCCAGAAAGAAACTGTCTTCTAGAAGCCCTAGAGGTGCATGACCGCTCCACTTCACTGCATGGCTGGGTGCTCATTTTAATTAATGAAACCCACTATAACACAGAAAAAAATCCAGTACATGGTTGACAATGGGGAAACCTCGCAGGCAAACACCATGCACAGAGAATGTAGATGATAGCTCTGATGACCTTAAAATACCAACCATCTAATTAATCTCTCAGACAAGAAATTTAGAATAAAAATATGGAGGATCCTCAAATCAAAGAAAACATAGCTCTACCTGAACATAACACAAATAAAGAAAGCAGAAAATTCCAAACTGAAATAACAGATCTGAAAAACACGGTAGCTGAACTGAAAAACTCACTAGAAAGCATATCCAACAGGGTAACAGCAGCCAAGGACAAAATTAGTGAACTTGGAAGATGAAATGCAGAAGAACTCCATACAGCAGAAGAGATTGGAAAAGAATCCTAAGGCAAACTATCTGACAATGGAAAAAGTACACAAGGAATGTGAAGAAATGAAAATAGAAGTCTTTGATAAACTCAACATAAACAACATAAAAATCGTTGGATTCCCAGAGTCCCAGGAAGCAGATCCCCAGTGAGAATCAACAGTCAAAGACATCATCACAGTAAAATTCCCAGAGCTAAAAACTCCATGCAATCAAATCCTGCATGCTTGAAGAATACCAGCTAAAATAGACCCGAAAAAAAGCACCTCAAGCCACATCCTAGTCACAGTGATCAATTTCACAGAGATAAAATACTGAAAGAAGCAAGATCAAAAAAGGAAATTACATTCCAAGGAGCATCCTTAAGATTTACAGCAGACCTGTCACAGAAAACTCTCAACACCAGAAGACAGTGCTGGGATATTGTGACAAGATGGAATGAAATGGATACTTCACCTAGAATACTGCACCCAGACCAACTCACGTTAAGGTTTGAAAGAAGGGTACATATTTTCACGGATAAGCTACAGCTCAGAAACTTTACAGATGCAAAACCTGCCTTAAAGGAAAAACTAAAAGGTCCACTTAAAGACAAGACAGACCAACAGCACACCAAATTTATACACAAAGATGACATTAAATCTCATGACAATCATCTTCCTCAATGTCAATGGACTAAGTGCACAAGTTAAAAGACACAGAGTGGCTAAATTGATCAAAAAATGAATCCAACCTTCTGCAGGCTACAAAAATCACACTTGAATAATTAGAACAAACATAGACTCAAAATCAAAGGCTGGAGGAAAATCATCCAAGCAAACAACACCCTTAAAAAGCTGTGGTGGCCATATTAATATCAAATGACACAAACTTTAGACTAAGAAAAGTTGTAAGGGACAAAGATAGATACTTCGTACTAATCAAAGGATATGTGCAACAGGAAGAAATCACACTACTAAACATATATACACCCAATGAGAGACAAGCAAATTATCTAAGACTATTATTGACAAATTTGAAAGAAGAAATCAATAATAACACAATAATTGTGGGAAACCTCAACACTGCCCTGTCAATATGTCAACCAGATTGAAATATACAAATATACAAAAATATATGAGCCCTGAAAAGAGAAATGGAAGAGGCATATATCTATATCTATATATCTATATCTATCTGTCTATCTATATATGACACTCCATCCCCAGAAACCCGGATATACATTCTTCTCCAATGTACATTGGTTATTCTCTAGGATAGACTGCATGCTGGCACATAAAATATACCTCCATAAAATCAAGAGGATAGAAATTTTTCAAGCTACCTTTGCTGCCCACAAGCTATGAAATTAGATGTGAACTACAAAGGGACACAGAAAAAAACTTTTAACAACTGGAAATTAAACAGCATACTACTGAACAACTAGTGGGTTCGAGATGAAATCAAAGAGCAAATCAAAACTTTCCTGGAAACAAACGACAATGAAGACACAAATTCAGAATCTATGGGACACAGCAAAAGTGGCACTGAAAGGAAAATTTATAGCTTTACAAGCAAACATAAGGAAGGAAGAAGGGGCATACTGGAAGAGCTTAATGACAGAGCTTATATAATTAGAAAATGATCTACAAAAAGAAGCAAACATAGGTAGATATAAGGAAACAAATTATAGAGCAGAAATCAATGTGGAAATTCAAAAAAACACTCGAAAGATCAACAAAAGAAGAAGTTGGATCTTTGAAAAAATAAACAAGATTTTAAACCATTGGCAAAACTCACAAAGAGAGAGTGAGTGAAATTTGATAACCCGTATTAGAAATATAAAGGGGGAGATAAATAACGATATTGCAGAGATACAAAGGGTAACCAGAGACTACTTTGAGAAACTCTATGCCACTAAACATAAGAACCTGGAAGAAATGGATAAATTCTTGTACTCTTATAAGCTTCCAGGGTTGAATAAAAAGGATGAAGCTTATGTATACACCACCATCACTATTGATTAAATTAAAACGGTAATCAAATGTTTGCCCAAAAACAAAAGCCCAGGCCCAGATGGATTCAGTAGTGAATTCTTTCAAACCTTTTAAGAGGAAATACTACCAATCCTGGCCTGGCCTTTTCATGAAATTGAACAAATGGGAACACTTCCAAATAGCTTTTATGAAGCAAAAATCACCTTGATACCTAAACCAGACAGAGTGTTGTTAAAAAAGAAAATTATAGACCAATATGTTTGCTGAACATAGATACAAATATTATAAAGAAAATCCTGGCAAATGAGATCCAATGCCTCATCAGGAAGATCATTCACTACGATCAAGTAGGTTTCATCCCTGAAATGCAAGCACAATTTAGCATCTGTAAATCAATTGACATAATACACAATATCAACAGAAAGAAAAATAAAAATACATTATCATATCAATAGAAGGAGAGAAAAATTTGATAAGGTACAACATCCATTCTTGATAAAAATTCTCAGCAAGATGGGAATGAAAGGAACCTTTCTCAATCTAGTTAAGGCCATCTACTCCAAGACAGTGGCAAATATTATCCTCAATGGAGAACAAAAAAATTCTTCCCTCTAAATTATCGTACAAGACAAGGCTGTCCTCTCTTATCACTCCTATTCAAGATAGTACTGGAAGTACCTGCTATAGCGATTAGGCAAAAAATATATATATAACGTGAATCCAGATAGGAAAGAAAGAAATCAAGCTCTCACTATTTGCAGTTGACATTATATTCTACTTAGAAAACTCTAAAGACTCTACCAAAAAGTTTCTAGAAACAAAAGTTTCATATAGCAATGTGGCAGGCTACAAAATTAACACACAAATATCAATGGTCTTTTTGCTTGCTTTTAAAATAAAACTATAAAAATGAAAACAATTAAAGATTTTCCCTGCCAAGCCATATAATTATCAGCCAAATAACACTTAGAATCCCTGAAATTTTCTCACAAAATGACATTTTAGCCTTTTATTAATCATAAGACAGCTCAAATTTACTTTCCACCTGACAGTTTTAAACTCGTAGTCAAATTGTGAGTTAATTAATTGACAGTGTCCATGTTGCTCAGGAAGATGAAGCAATAAACAGCTTCTGTGACAGATTAAATGCCTGGATAAAATTGAGTTGTCTTTGATGAGCCACTGAAGAGGTTATTGGTTACTCTACTGGCTTAGTCTAAACAGCTGTCCCAGAGACCACAAACACCTGCACAACAGCAGTTACTATTTTCTCCAGGGCGGTGAAAATTATTCCATAATGCCTAAGGATATAAAAACAACTGGAAATTGAGCTCCCATATGATCGACCTCTACCACTACTAGGCATATACCCTAGGAACACAAAAATACAATTCAAAAATCCCTTCCTCACACCTATATGTATTGCATTGCTATTTACAATAGCCAAACTCTGGAAACAACCAATATGCCTTTTGTTATAACAGGTGAATGGGCAATGAAACTGTAGTACATATACACAATAGAATATTACGCAGCAGTCAGGAGAGATGAAGTAAAGAAATTTTCCTATACCTGGATGTACATGGAATGTATTATAATGAGTGAAATAAGAGAGACATAGACACAGTATAATTTCACTCATCTATGGGTTTTAATAAAAATAAAAGACATCATTGTAATAAGGCCCAGAGAAAATAAAGTTAAGGGCTAGAAGTGCTGGAAAAACCGACTTACAATTTGAAGCTCACCACTAAGAGTGGTAAATTCTGTTAGGGAAATAAATACAGTATGAGCTAGCATGAATAAATTAAAGAATGAGAGAACTAGAATACCTGTTTCGAATACAGGCATGAGTGGGCGATGTGGGGAGCTTTGGTGGTGGGAATGTTGCACTGGTCAAGGGGGTATTCTGTATATGATTGAATCTCAACTACAATCATTCTTGTAATCATGGTGCTTAAAGATCTTATATATTTAAAAAGTACACTGGTGGGCCCGGAGAGATAGCACAGCGGTGTTTGCCTTGCAAGCAACCGATCCAGGACCAAAGGTGGTTGGTTCGAATCCCAGTGTCCCATATGGTCCCCCGTGCCTGCCAGGAGCTATTTCTGAGCAGACAGCCAGGAGTAACCCCTGAGCAATGCCGGGTGTGGCCCAAAAAAACGAAAAAAAAAAAGTACACTGGTACGTGGTTGTAAATTCAGACTTGTTGTGGGTGGAGAGAGATGGGTGGCATTGGTGGTAGGAATGCTGCACTGTGAAGGGGGTGTTTTTCTTGTGACTGAAATCCAACTACAGTCATGTTTATAATCACAGTGTTTAAATATAAATATTATAAAAAATAAATTTAGACTTTTTCACTGATAAAATTTGTGTGTTTTAAACCTGTTTATTCTCAACTTTCTTATGCTCAGATAAAATGGCCTTCACCTTAAAATAATTCTTCTTTTGCCACTAAAAATATCAGGCAGATGAAAAGAGATTTTCATTTCTACAATGGTTTCTGATAACCTTTTTAGAGTGGGAAGAACATAGACATATTTCTACCTTGCCTAAGTCTATGTGACAATAAAGTTACAGTTCAAACTCAGCTCTCCCAAATTTTAAAAATGGAGACTTACTGTTCATTTGTAAATCATTTAGAACTGAATTGTTATATATAATTCATTTATATTTGCTTTATGTATAATCTAAAATTTCTTTGAAATTTCAGTCAGAAAAGGAGAAACAAGTAAAGTCACTTGAAAGTAATTTTCTGTGTATATAATTTGGCTTACACATGTCTTATTTAAACAGACTGTAGGTATTTTTTGTTCTCTTGCTGTAATCTATGCTCCTTCAATCTCTAACTTTTCCTCAATATCCAGTAGAGCAGAGAGGATACTGTCTTCAAGTTTATTTTCTGTTCATTTTTCTGATAGCTGGGCAATATGTTTTACCACTTTATTGCAATTTACCAACAAATTATAATTAGTATAGCTCATGACTTGGTTTCCTCTGACTTGGTCAAAAATCTGCTTTTTCTTATTGGCTGAACTGAGCTTATCAGCTCTCTTACTGGTCATATATACTCATGAATATTATCGATGATATCTCACCATTTTCTTTACTTATGTTGGAGTCCACTCTCTGCCTCTACTGTGTTCTCACCAGCATCTGCTTTTATGAGCCCCGATAAGGCCAATTGTATCTCAATATAATGTATGAACTAATAAAAATGTACAACTATATACTGCCTACAAAAGACTCACTTAAGCTTTAAAGACTTTTACATACTAAAAATTGAAAATATAAAAAAAAGATGGTCTGTCTAGTGAAAACCAAACTAAAGGAGGTCACCTATAATTAATTCAGGCAATATACTTTAAGTCAAAAGCTGTAATGAAGGGTTGGAGTGATAGTACAGCGGGTAGGGCATTTATATTGTGGTCCACCTTGGTTTGAGTTCCATATCCAATATGGTCCACTGAGTCTGCCAGGAGTGAATATTGAGCTCAGAGCCAGGAGTACAGGAGTAACTCTGGAGTACTATCAGGTGTGCTCCAAAAACAAACGAACAAACAAAAAAGTTGTAACCAATAAACATTTTATCTATGAGCTTAATCAATGGCTAATAGGTGTGCTGTGCAAGCAGAAAGCTCCATTTCAATCTCTAGAATCACATGAGTGAGTCCCTGAGATGAAAACCAAGCTCGGAGCCAGAAGTAGACCCTTAATGTCACAAAATATATCCCCCCAAAACACACAACAAAAAATCATTCTCTAATTAGCGGGTACAATTCATCAGAAGGCTATAACAGCAGTAAATATATGAGCATGTACAATTTTATCACCTTAATATGTTAAACAATTATCAGATCTCAAAGAAGTAGATAGCAGTACAATAACAGTAAGTAACTTCATGCTCCACTTTCTACAGTGAATAGATCATCCAGACAGAAAATCAATAAGGAAATAATGGACTTAACCATCACTTTAGGAGAAAATGGCTGTAACAGACATATACTGAATGTTCTATCTATAGTAGAATACAAATTCTTTTCTAGTCACACAGAATTTTCTGCAAGATAAATCATATTAAATCACAGAACAATTCTTGACAAATTTAAGAACAATAAAATTATATCTACCTATTCCTGACATAATAGTATAAAACTATCAGTATGTGGAGAACTAGTTTTTTTTATAAAAAGTAAAAAATTTACAAATAACTAAGTATTAAATAATAAACTTCTGAACAACCAGTTAATCAAAGAAGAAATAAAAAATATCCTAAGACAAAAATACAAGCATGACATACCAACTTACAAATTTATGGAGAACAATAAAATAAATTCTAAAAGAATTGTATAGTTATAAATGGTTACATAAAGCTAAACAAGTTACTTCAAAGAAATATTCTAACTTCATATCTAAAGAAATAACTAAATGAATGAACTAAGCCTCTAAGTAATAGATAGAAAAAATAATTTGAAAATACATAGTGATTATAAAAGCAATATAATATCAAAAATAAGTTGCAGTTTTCTATTTTTAATTTATTGAGATTGTGAAGTTTACACTACTTATAATAATGGTTTTTCCTGTATATAATTTCAAAACAAAATAAATATGTTAAACTAGTTTCATAGATATGGTACAGTGGGTAAAGTGTTTGTCCTAAATATGGCCCTTCTAGATTTTGATCTTTCATACCCAATATAGTTTCCTGAGCACCACGAGGAGAGATCCCTGAATGCAGAGTAAAGAGTAAGCCCTAAGTATTTTTGTGGCCTAGAAAAATTAATAAAATAAAAACCAATCTTTAAAATATATTTACCTAAACTAAGAAAGAGATCAAAAGTTCAAATATAATAAACTAGAGGAGATGTGCAAATTGGTACCTCGGAAATAACAATTGTTATAAAGATTACTATGTGCTATACACCACCTCTTTGAGCAATATACTCAGCCACTCATTTGTTTATTTTCCCTTTTGTTTCCTTTGATATTATACTTTAGTCTACGAGAATATCTGTAATGTAGTTAGATGTCTATGAGCATATTGCCCTGTTTTCTTCCATATATATTATGACTTCAGATTTTAGATTCAATTTCTTATTCTATACATATATATTTATTCAGTAACTTAACCAAATAGAGTTTGGATAGATAATACAGCAAATAGGGCATTTGGCTTGCATGTGGTTGACTAGAACTTAATCATTGTAATAGCATATGATCCCCTGAGTACCACCAGGAATAATATCTGAAAGCAGTGCCAGGAGTAACCCCTTAGCATTGTTGGGTCTATCCCTCAAACCAGACAAATAAACTAAACATATTTGGCATGCATGCAACTGAATATTATTTACTTGTAAAAGAGATTTCCTTTATTCATAACTATGTGGATAAAACTAGATGGTACTATATTTAGTTAGAGAAATAGAACAAGAAAGACAAATAATATACTATATTATCAATATTTTAATTCAAGATCACTCAGAAAGAAGAGGATATAAATAACACTTACAAATAACCTGTACAACAATAAGGCTAAAGCAATTTATAGAAAATACATTCACACAATAAAAAACTAAATTCAAAAATGAAGTAATGGAAAAATAAACCATTCTATAACATTATTAGAAATATGTAGAACAACCCCTAATTTGCTCCATCAAATGAAAGTGGAGCCTTCTCTCTAGGATTCCCTCAGCCTTCTTCTAGGTTCCAGTGCCATTTCTGATGATCGGCCCCTTGAAGCCAGCCACGTAATTTTGTTGTTGTTGTTGTTGTTGTTGTTGTTCAGGAGGAAATAGGGAACCTCACGTCTTTATCCGTTCTACCAAATAAAAATGGGGCTGTCTTTGAGTCTGTTCACAGCCTCTTTTCAGGTCCCGGTGCCAACAACAACAACAACAACCCTTCTCAAAATATTGGAACAACAGCTCTTTCTGTCAATAATTTATTAAGAGTCAATAGACTAAACTCTCCCATCAAAAGGCACAAAGTAGCAGGTTGGATCAGGAAAAAAAGACATTTGCTGCTTCAGGAAACAACTTAAAAGTTCATTACAGACCAAAGCTCAGAAGAAAAGGATTGAAAACAATTATATAAGCACTGGGGATTAAAAAGCTGGGACAGCTATACTCATATCAGACCAAATTGCATTCAACTTCAAGAAAGTACTTATAGACAAAGATGGTCACAACTTATTAATTAGGGGAACACAGACCAAGAAGTACTAACAATATCTCTGCACCAATATAGACCCAGGAAATTATGTAAACCTTTATTCTCACAAAATTAGATAAATATATAGACAGAAACTATTAATAATGAGGGATGTTAATACCCCATTATCACCATGAGACAGATCCATTAGGCAGAACACTGGCTAAGATATAAAAGTCCTAAGTGAGAAACTAGAATAAAATGGAATAATAGATGTATAGAGGGCCTTCCATCTTCATAAAATGGAATACACATTCTCCTCAAGTGCACATGAAACTTTCTACAGGATAGACTATATCCTAGGACACAAGCCTAACCTACATAAGGTCACAAATAAACCAACCACCCCATCAGGCCACAATGCCATAAAGATCAAGATTGACTGTAAAAATTAAATGTGGAGAAATTCTTACAGCTGCAGACTAAACAAGATGCTGCATCAAACAGAAAATAAAGAAATAAAGAGATTCCCTGAAACCAATGATAATAACAAAACAAATTGCCAATATTTATGGGACAAAGCAAGAGTAATTAGGGTAAACTCATAGTAATACAGGCCTACATTGAAAAGAATAAAATGACAAAATCAACAACCTAAAGAAAATGACAAAATCAACAACTAAAAACATAACAGAATCAACAATCTTAAACATCTAGAAAACCAACAACAAAGGAACCTAAACACAAGCAGAAGAAAAGAAAAAACAGAGCAGAAATCAACAATATAGAAACACAAAATTATAAATAATTAAAGAGACCAGGAGTTGTTTTTTAAAGAATATACAAGATACACAAACTACTGGCAAGATTCACAAGAAAAAAAGAAAAATAAATAAATAGAATCAGAAATGAATGGGGAGAAATTACAATAGGACCCCAAGAAATCCAAGATATTATGAGAGCTTATTATGAACAACTTATTCAGTTAAGCTAGAGTACTTAGATAAAATGAACAGATATCTGAAAAAATATTATCTACCAATACTTAATAAGATAAAGCTTTAACAGACAATTTACACATAAAGAAATTAAAAGACTAATTAAGAAACTCCCCAAGGAAAAAAAGTCCAGGACCAGATGGGTCTACAGGTTAATTTTATTAAACATTCAGAGAAGTTACTACTATTGATTATTAGGCCTTTTACAAATATTTAACGTGAGAACCCTCCCTAATACCTTTTATGAAGCTAATATAACACTCATTTCAAAAGTTGACAAAGATACTACAAAGGAAGAAAACTACAGATCAATCACACTAATGAATATGGTTGCAAAAATCCTTTACAAAATCTTAACAAACTGAATCCAACAACACATCAAAAAGATTGATTGACCAAGTGGATTTAATCACAGAAATGCAAGAATGGTTTAAATATACAAATCAATCAACATCATACACCTCATCAATAAAAGGAAGGATAAAAAACATATGATTATATCACTTGATGCAGAAAAAGCTTTTAACAAAGTATAACACCCATTCATGATAAAAAAAAAACACTCAGCAAAATAGGTGTGAATGGAACCTTCCTCAAGGGAATAACAGCTATCTATAAAAATCCCACATCAAACATTATTCTTAATGGTAATAACTGAAAGCATTTCCTCTAATATCTGGCACAGGCAAGGATGTTCACTATCTTCACCCTTATTCAACATAGTATTAGAAATTCTAGCAAAAGCAGACAAGAGAAGGAAATCAAATCAATCTTAGTCATAAAAGAGGCAGTCAAGCTATCTCTATTTGCAGATGACATGATTATTCATACTGAAGACCCCAAAGAGTCCACATAAAAGCTCCTAGAAACAATAAATCAATACAGTAAAAGTGGCAGACTATAAAGTCAATACCCAAAATACAATGACTCAAAGGAGAAAGAGATTAGAGTCCATCCATTTGAGTTAGGGTTCAAAACTATCAAGTGCCTAATAATCAACCTAACAAGAGAGGTGAGAATCCTATGTCAAGAAAACTTCAAAAACATTTCAGAAAGAAATTGAAGAAAACCTAAAAAAAATGGAAGAATATTCCATGCTCATGGATTGGGAAAAAAAGTTTAATCAAAATGACCATTTAACCTTTACTCTTATACTGATTTAATGCAATTCCTATTCACATTCAAATAGACTTCTAAAAGAAATTAGAACAATACATTATAAAGTTTGTGTGTTACCACAAAGACCTAGAATATTGAAATCAATACTGAAAAAGAAGAAACTGGTGCTACATTATATTGCTGGTACATTTGGAAATGGGAAGAGAAGAAAACAGAAACAAGACAAAAAATAAAAATTTATATACTCACATATATATAAAGAAAAAAAGAATTTTTAAAATGAATTTTAAAAAGTAATTAAAGGAACAAAGTGATGCAGGAGACTACCATACATTTGGGGAAAAACAGGATAAGATGGGCCCGGAGAGATGGCACAGCAGCGTTTGCCTTGCAAGCAGCCGATCCAGGACCAAAGGTGGTTGGTTCGAATCCCGGTGTCCCATATGGTCCCCCGTGCCTGCCAGGAGCTATTTCTGAGCAGACAGCCAGGAGTAACCCCTGAGCAACGCCGGGTGTGGCCCAAAAACTAAAAAAAAAAAAAAACAGGATAAGAGATAGTATTATATAGGTCTTAAACTTATGAAGGAAGTATATTCTTTCCATTATCTTTTGAGATTTTCTTGTGGGGTGTGGGATCCAGGGAGCATTTTTATCACACACCCTGGTCTTGTTGAGATTGAGAAAATATTTACGGTGAAGAGGTCTTGGGTAGAGTTCTTGCAGTGGGGATCATTTTGGAGCTGATCCGATATCAAACAACAGTCCAAGTTAGGAGGAGGTGAGAAGGAGGGCCACACAGCATGATGTGTGGGTGCTATTTGTAGTTTCTTGCTGGGATGAGGTGTGGGTCTGATTGTGTGTCCCTTCGCTTGAGTGCTGGGTAATGGCTTATTGGGGTAGGAGGTCGGTCTTGATGCCTAATGAATTAAGAACTGCGGGTAAAGAGTTTTAATAAGGTAGAAAATCGGGTTGGGATAGAGGGTGAAGGGATAGTTGGATTTCTGAAGGGGGAAGGGAGGGGATAGTATCACAGATGACTGACTGTGACAACCATGACTGAACAGAACGTATCCTGGGACCAATAAAAAAGCCTTAGTCTAGGGTTCGGCCTATGATCTGTACAACAACCAAGATCTCTAATTCCAGAGGTCTGACTGAGACAACTGCAACTGAATGGGTCTTCTGGAAATATAATGAAAGACTCTATCCCAGGCTTCATCCTAGGATCAGTGCAATGACCAAGACCACCAACTACAGAAGACTGATTAAAATGACAGTGAAGGAATAAAACTTCTAGAACCGTAAACAAAGACTTCTTCATAACTTCCATTCCTTGACCTGTGTAAAATACCAAGATCTCTAGATACAGAGGTCTGATTTTACACCCATGACAGAGCAGATATCTTCCATACACCACAAAAGGACCTAGGGGAGAGTAAATGAACATGTAAGAAGTCTGTAGTTATTTCCATGACAGTATACTTCAAGGGCAGAGAAACCCTGTATTTCTTAGGACAAGGTAATTCCCTCTCTAATTTTCCCCAATATTTACTGTGTTGTGCGGCAAAAAAAGAGGCAGCACAAAATAATTTTATTTATTTGTTTGTTTTTTGGGTTTGTTATTGTTGTTTTCATTTTATTTGCACTCTGTTTTGTTTTTATTTCAGGACTGTGGTTATTATGTAGTGCTTGTCTTTATTGCTGTAGTGCTCATTGGATTTTTGTTTGATTTTTCTTTTTGTATTATTGTGGTATTTCACTTCCTGTTTCCCTTTCTTCCCTCAAACTGATGTTGAGAGCCTCTAAGGACTCTGCCCATTTTTGGCTTGTTTGATTTTTTCCCCCATTTTATTGCTTTTCTTTTCCTCAAACAGAACCACTTAACTTGAACCATCTTGCTCCACCTTTCAAATTGAGAGGGAAATAATGGAGGGTACCAAGAACAAACAGTTGTATGATCACTAAGTAGTAATAAAAATGATTGGACTTAAACACCAAATCCAAAGCCAATGACAAAAGAATTGATATCCAATCTACAACAAGCTAGACACAGAGGGAACCTCTTATACTAGCAGCCTGGGGGGTATGGGATGCAAGCTGGGAACAAGGGTGGAGGGAGGACAACTTTGGTGATGAGCATTCCCTGATTCAATGTTAATATGTACCTAAAATATTACTGTAAAAGATATGTAATACACTTTGGTCAAAATAAAAATTATTATTATAAAATAAAATAAACAAACTGGGAGGCATTTCATTACCTAATTTGAAGCTATACTATAAAGCCATAGTGCTCAAAACAGCATTGTATTGGAATAAAGAAAATTTTTCAGACCAATGGGTCAGAATAGAATATCCAGTGGCAAACCCCCAAGCATATGGTCAACTAATTTTTGACAAAAAGTACATGAAATAGAACAAAGAGAGTCTTTTCAGCATATGGTATGGATCAAATGAATTACAATGTGTAAGATATTAAAGATTGATTCATATCTTACACCTAACACGAAAGTCAATTCAAATGGATTAAAGATATTGAGATTAGACCTTAATCCATAAAATTCATCAAGAAAAACATAGGCTGAACACTACAAGGCATGGACCTCAAAGAAATATTCAATGATAGGATGCCAATAGCAAAAGTTATAGCTATCTCTTAAATAAATGAGAGTACATCAAAATAAAAGTTTCAATGTGGCAAAAGAAACACGAGCTAAAATTAGAAAGCAAGTAATTTATCGGGAGAGAAATTTTACACTCAAGACATCAGATAAAGTGTTGATTTCTAGGATTTACAAAGTACTCACAAAGGTTCACTCCACAGCACTCAAAAATCAAAAAATGAGGGGCCGGAGAGATAGCATGGAGGTAAGGCGCTTACCTTTCATGCAGAAGGTCATCGGTTCAAATCCCGGAGTCCCATATGGTCCCCCTTGCCTGCCAGGAGCAATTTCTGAGCACGGAGCCAGGAAAAACCTCTGAGCACTGCCGGGTGTGACCCAAAAACCACAAACAAAAACAAAACAAAAATAAATAAAATAAAAAAAATGAGGAGTGTAGAATACTAGGCACTTCTCAGTGAAGAACCAACAGATGGCCAATAGACACATGAAAAAGTGTTCATCATCACTTAATATTAGGGATATCCAAGTCACGACAACAATGAGGTACTATATTACAGCAGTGAGGTTGGCACATATTATAAATAATGGGAATAATCTCTGTTGGCAGGGATGTGGTTAGAAAGTAACTCTATCCACTGCTTGTGGGAATTCCACCTGATCTAACCACTATAGAAAACAGTAATAAGGGTTTCTCACTAAACTCAAAATTGAATTGTCTCATGACAGCAATCCAGTTTGGGGGTATCTATCCCCATGACAAAAAAAGTCCTTCATCCAAAAGAATGTATACATATGGCTATTTATTGCAGCACTCAGTACAATAGCTAAGACTTGGAATCTTAGATGCCCAACAACAGATGAGGTGATCATGAAGATGTGGTACATTTATACAATGGAATATTACATAGCTGTAGTGAATGATACTATTATTCATAGAGCTTGAAGATATCATGCTAAGCCAGAAGAAGGATAAATACAGAATAATATAATTTATATTTGGTATTTAGAATAACATCATGAAATAACACAGTGGTCTAATTGGTAGTTGTCCTAAACACCATTAGCCCCAGAGTATAGTTAAAAGAAGAGAAAGCAACTGAGTGGACGAGAAAAAACGCAAATACTGTATTCTCTTCTATACTTCAAAGAGAACATCAGCAATGGCTACAGCTGTTTAGATTTCTAGGTATCAAATCAACTGCTCTTTGCAGAAGTCTATAGTAATGTTCTAATGCTTTTAGTCACAGAATCTTGTGCAGAATGTTTTGGAAGCCATGGACTTCCACTACAGTACTTGCAATAAGAAGTTTTAACATCTTAATTTTATTATGTGCATAATAACTCATTTTATTTACAGTGGTACTTGGAGGTTAATCACCCTAGTTTAACATTGAAATGCTATACTCTATTAGACAGTGCTCATTAAGAATATGCATTGAAAAATATATAATCATTCATTTTCTACTTGATTATGCCTTGTAATATAATCTAATGTTTATGTCAGCAGATAACATTGGAATATACAACTGCATGCCAAAAACTCATTTAAAGAGCTCATTCAGTGAGTATGTTGTTGTAATTTGTTTTCAATTTTAGGTATGTTACTATTATTCCATAATGCTCATTATATTGGTTTCTTGCAGATAATCAACTTGATGCTCAAGACCCTCTAGATAATTTCTCTTGATGTAGACTCCTCTTACAGTGTTCATTACCATATTGCTTATTTTTAGACTTAAAAATTATAATTTCTTTTAATAATCTAACCCAGAAAGTCTTTCTTTAATTAAGTTTAGCCTCTCCAATGATGATTGGCCTACCATGAAAATATAAAACCTTTCAATCTTACTTGCCAGATTTATAGTTTTATGCACTTTGATCCATTCCACCTGGGTCAGCTTTTAAACTGTAACCCATGGATCTATCACCAATGTTTGTTTATATCACAAGCCATTTGGAGCTGGGCAGGAGTGTCTGGTCAGAGAAACTGCAGTGATATCCTCTAGGAGTGTAAACAGCAGAGTTTGCAAATTTTGACTAGACCCCACACCAGAAGAAAAGTTTGAATCTAGCCCCTTTATTCACTCAAAAAGCATGATTTTTATACATTTACTTTAGCAAGTCATTCTGAGTTATCAAAGAAGAATGGAGTGATCAGTAGTTTACATAGCAGGAAAACATGTGGCTTCTATGAAGTGGAAATAATCACCAAAACATTCTATAGAATCATTGCCATCCTCTTTAACATTATCCTAATTTCCCAAAGGCTCCTAATTCTGCTGAATCAGCTTTTTGGCTTGAATACCCAGTTCCTATTTTCTGGGGGGTCTTTTGTGTAGCTGTTTACTGCATGCCTAAATTGGGTTTTGTTTTGATGCAACGATTATCATTAAAATCAAGTGACTATGGCTCAGGGCCGGAAGCTATGATTCTTTAGTAATTCTCTCATTCTTACCTCATATAGTATTCCCATGTTGATTAGGAAAGCCTGAATAATTAGCCCAGACCATTGCTTAGTAACTCAGAAACAGTTTTGATCTACAGAAGTCATAGTGGTCTTTAGAGGCACTCAGAGAGATGTCCTTAGGATGCTAGTGAATCTATGTCTGAAAAGAGACAGTGAATTTATGCATGATGTCTATCAATAACCTCTTTATCTTAAGCAATTGTGGGTACAGATAATCAAAGGATTTTTAAACTAGTGTCTTCCATGATCTCTAGGCTGGGCTTCCTTATACAGAGGTGGTGACGTGAATGAGTGTATGTGATGGCCACCACAATGTAATATACATAATGTCTGTCTGTGTTGTTTATTGTCCTTCCCCTGCTTTGTATAGCCTATTCTCTACCCCCAGGCTTCTCATTTTACAAATTCTTTTCTAGTCCTTCATTCTCTCACCATGACTGGTTATTTCCCCTCATTTTAATTTTTTTTACCCTCAGTTCTTAACTTCTCAGGAACTGGTATGTTCTTCCACCCCAGCCAGCTGCCAAACAGCTCCCAAAGCAAAAAGACAGAATCCCAGCTAGCCAAGCCTCTGCTTGAGAAGAACCTCCCCACTGCCACTGCTGATTATTTGCTCTCAACAGCCTCTTTCCCCCACCTCCCTTCTCTGTGGACTGTTGGTTTCTGAAATAAAAAACCAGCTCAAGGACAATTCCTGATATTTGATTTCTGTGAGGCACTTTTTGACTACACAAGACCATGTTGCAGGCTGAAGCTCTACTCTGGACTTTATCCTCCCAGACTATTTAAAAAGACTTAAAGTTTTTTGTTTTTGGGTTTGGGGCCACACCCAGTTATGCCCAGGGGTTACTCCTGGGAATGTGCTCATAAATCTCGCCTGACTTGGGAGGACATAAGGGATGCTGAGGGATTGAACTGCAGTCTACCCTAGGTTAGCACATGCAAGGCAAACAACCTACCACTTGTGCCATCAAAACGAGACTTAAATCATTTCTTAATAGGTATAATACTAATTGTCCAATTTCTTATTTAGTGAGATTCCCAATCATTTTTGGATATATTTAGTAGGAATTTCTAGTATAAAAGTTCCTCTTTGGTTTCAAGTTTATGTTAAAACCAGATTATCAGTGTTGTTTAGCTTGTTAATTTTATCCCCATATACATGTGTGGCATTTTACTTTTTACATAGGAACATTAAAATGGGGAAATCTTACATGTAAAAACAAGTTCTTATGTAATAGGGGCAGGAACACAAATTTTAAATTGCAGTTGAGCCTCACACCCTGAACATTTGTCATAGTGACTTGGCTTAGGCTTCAGAAATAGGACATTGGCTATTAATCCCTGAACCTGTACCCCGTCTATGGAATCAGCACGGTTTTCTACATCAATATCAGGAATTGGACTTACACCAGGGAAGGCCATAATGCTATCCTAGCATGGAGTTGCTCCAGACATAAATCACAAAACTCCAAACTGAAATAACATGTCAACTAATAGGCCTGAAAAACTCAGTAAACAAAGTGAATGACAAAATGGATAAGCTCTGGGACAGGGTATCAGAATCTCAGAATAGACTTGGTGCTGTGGAAGATGAGATACATAACAATTCCATACAGCAGGAGAAATTGGGAAAAAACTTAAAGTAAATAAACAGACAATGGAAAAATTAGTCAAAGAATGGGAACAGATGAAAATAGAAGTCTATGATAAGATCAACAGAAACAACTTAAGAATCATTGGAGTCCCAGAGACCCAGGAATAAAATTTCCAGGAAGAATCAACGGTCAAGAACATCATTAAAGAGAAACTTCCAGAGCTAAAGAATATATGTGATCAAATCCTGCATGCTCGAAGAGTACCAACCAAAAGAGACACAAAACTAGTCTTAAGAGATAAACTGAAAGACCTAATTTAAGACAAGACTAACCAAAAGACACACCAAACTTCGATATATAGATGGCATTAAATCTCAGGACAATTCTTTCTCTCAACGTCAATGGACTAAATGCACCAGTTAAGAGACACAGAGTGGCTAAATGGATCAAAAAACTCAATCCAACCTTCTGCTGCCTACAAGAAACGCTCCTGAATAGTCAGAACAAACATAGACTCAAAATAAAAGGCTGGAGGAAAATCATCCAAGAAAACAACACCCATAAAAAAGCAGGAGTGACCATACTAATATCAGATGATGCAAACTTTATACTTAGGAAAGCTGTAAGGGACAAAGATGGATATTTTGTATTAATCAAGGGATATGTACAGCAGGAAGGAATCACCATCCTAAACATATATGCACCGAATGAGGGTCAGCAAAATATTTAATACAATTGTTGACAAATCTGAAAAATAATATCAATAACAACACAATAATTTGGGGGACCTCAACACGGCTTTGTCAACATTGACAGGTCAACTAGACTGAAACCCAACAAGAAAATACTAGACCTGAGGAGAGAAATGGAAGAAAGAGGCCTAGTGGATATATATATAGACACTCCATCCCCAGAAACCTGGATACATATTCTTCTCCAATGTATATGGGACATTCTCCAGGATAGACTACATGCTGGCACATAAAACATACCTCCATAATATCAAGAGAATAGAAAATTTTCAGACTACGTTTGCTGATCACCAGGCTCTGAAATTATTTGTGAATTCCAAAGGGACTCAGAAGAAAAACTTTAATACCTGGAAGTTAAACAGCCTCAAACTGAATAACAAGTGGGTCCGAGATGAAATCAAGGAGGAAATCAAAAGTTTCCTGCACAAAATGACAATAAAGACACAAACTATCAGAACTTATGGGACACAGCAAAAGCAGTACTGAGAGGAAAATTTATAGCTTTGCAAGCAAACATCAGGAAGGAAGAAGGAACTTACCAGAGTAGCTTAATGACACAGCTAATAGAGCTAGAAAGTGCTCAACCAAAGGACCCAAAAATAGGGAGACAGAAGGAAATAACAGAGCTGAGAACAGAAATCAACAAAGTGGAAACCCAAAAAACAATCGGAAAGATCAACAAAAGCAGAAGTTGGTTCTTTGAAAAAATAAACAAGATTGATAGACTACTGACAAAACTAACAAAGAAAGAGAGAGAAACATGATAACTCGTATTAGGAATGAAAAAGGAGGGGCCGGGTGGTGGCGCTGGAGGTAAGGTGCCTGCCTTACAAGCGCTAGCCAAGGAACGGACAGCGGTTCGATCCCCCGGCATCCCATATGGTTCCCCCAAGCCAGGGGCGATTTCTGAGCACATAGCCAGGAGTAACCCCTGAGCGTCAAACGGGTGTGGCCCAAAAAAAAAAAAAAAAAGGAATGAAAAAGGAGAGATCGAGAGCATAAAAACCGGCTAAGCTTTGCAAAAGCCGGCTCCCTGTGTGTGACACCAGGCGGGGAAAATCCGCGAAAGTACACCGGCCCAGTGGGGCTCAACTGTGAAAGACTGTGAGTGTGACCTGTCTATGTCTGTCTACTGTCCTCTTGCGTGAAACTCTTGCGAGTGGGGCAAAAAGAGGCTCCAGAGGAGCACGGCTGCTCCGCTTCGCTACGCGGCTGTGCACTCTTTCTAAGAACACCATTGCAACAAAAAGGAAAAAATCACACTAAGAACGGCGCTATATCACAGAAGCAAACATTTCTCTCCGGACTGTCTTCTCTATTGCATGCTCGGGCCTAAGATTTGACCCAGTGTGAGGCTTCATCCACGGAGGACTCCCCTCCCTTAGAGGCAAGTCAGCCCATCCAGAAAGGGAGGAGCCAGAGGAGTGTGCTGCCTACATCATATAGACAATGAATACCACCACAACACGTAGAAAAACCCACAATACAAGTGTGACAATGGGGAAACAACGCAGGACAGCATCAGACATAGAGAATGAAGATGACAATTCTGAGGACCAGATAATGACTGAACAACTAATCAACCTCTCAGATAAGGACTTTAGACTAGCAATATGGAAGGTGCTCAACAGACTCCAAGAAACCATGGATCGAGTTGAACAGAACACTAATAAGAACCAAGAAAATATGAAGGCAGAAATGACAAAACTCCAAACTGAAATAACATGTCAACTAACAGGCCTGAAAAATTCAGTAAACAAAGTGAATGACAAAATGGATAAGCTCTGGGACAGGGTATCAGAATCTCAGAATATACTTGGTGCTGTGGAAGATGAGATACATAACAATTCCATACAGCAGGAGAGATTGGACAAAAAACTTAAAGCAAATGAGCAGACAATGGAAAAATTAGTCAAAGAATGGGAACAGACGAAAATAGAAGTCTATGATAAGATCAACAGAAACAACTTAAAAATCATTGGAGTCCCAGAGACCCAGGAAGAAAATTTCCAGGAAGGATCAACGGTCAAGAACATCATTAAAGAGAAACTTCCAGAACTAAAGAATATATGTGATCAAATCCTGCATGCCCGAAGAGTACCAACCAAAAGAGACCCCAGAAAAACCACCCCAAGACACATCCTAGTCACAATGACAAATCCCACAGATAGAGACAGAATTCTGAAAACAGCAAGATCAAAAGGGGAAATCATGTTCAAGCAAGCTTCCCTGAGATTTACAGCAGACCTGTCACCAGAAACACTCAATGCCAGAAAGCAGTGGTGGGATATTGTGACAAGACTGAATGAAATGAATGCTTCACCCAGAATACTATACCCAGCAAAACTCATTTTCCGGTTTGATGGAAGAATACATGGTTTCACAGACAAAAAACAGCTCAGAAATTTCACAGACACAAAACCAGTCTTAAGAGAAAAACTGAAACACCTAATCTAAGACAAGACTACCCAAAAGAAACACCAAATTTTGAAATAAAGATGGCGTTAAATCCCAGGACAATTCTTTCTCTCAACGTCAATGGACTAAATGCACCAGTTAAGAGACACAGAGTGGCTAAATGGATCAAAAAACTCAATCCAACCTTCTGCTGCCTACAAGAAACGCACCTGAATAGTCAGAACAAACATAGACTCAAAATAAAAGGCTGGAGAAAAATTATCCAAGCAAACAACACCCATAAAAAGCTGGAGTGGCCATACTAATATCAGATAATGCAAACTTTATACTCAGGAAGTTTGTAAGGGACAAAGACGGACATTTTATATTAATCAAGGGGTACGTAGAGCAGGAAGAATTCACTCTCCTAAACATATATGCACCGAAAGAGGGGCCAGCAAAATATTTAATACAACTGTTGACAAATCTGAAAAATAATATAAACAACAACAGCATAATTGTGGGGGACCTTAACACGGCTTTGTCAACACTGGACAGGTCAACCAGAATGAAACCCAACAAGAATATACTAGACCTGAGGAGAGAAATGGAAGAAAGAGGCCTAGTGGATATATATAGGACACTCCATCCCCAGAAACCTGGATACACATTCTTCTCCAATGTACATGGAACATTCTCCAGGATAGACTACATGCTGGCACATAAAACATACCTCCATAAGATCAAGAGGATAGAAATTTTGCAGACTACCTTCGCTGACCACAAGGCTCTGAAATTATTTGTGAACTCCAAAGGGACTCAAAAGAAACATTTTAACACCTGGAAGTTAAACAGCCTCATGCTCAATAACCAGTGGGTCCGAGATGAAATCAAGGAGGAAATCAGAAGGTTCCTGGAAACAGATGACAATAAAGACACAAACTATCAGAACTTATGGGACACAGCAAAAGCAGTACTGAGAGGAAAATTTATAGCTTTGCAAGCACACATCAGGAAGGAAGAGGGAGCTTACCTGAGTAGCTTTATGACACAGCTAATAGAACTAGAAAATGCTCAACAAAAGGACCCAAGAATAGGAAGACAGAATGAAATAACAAAGCTGAGAGCAGAAATCAACGAAGTGGAAACTCAAAAAACAATCCGAAAGATCAACGAAAGCAAAAGTTGGTTCTTTGAAAAAATAAACAAGATTGATAGACCACTGGCAAACCTAACAAAGAAAGAGAGAGAGAGAAACTTGATAACTCGTATCAGGAATGAAAAAGGAGAGATCACTACTGATATGACAGAGATTCAAAGGGTAATCAGAAACTACTTTGAAAAACTCTACGCCACTAAAAATGAGAACCTGGAAGAAATGGATAAATTCTTGGACTCTTATAATCTTCCACGGTTGAAGGAAGAGGATGTAGCATATCTAAACACCCCCATCACCATTGATGAAATTAAAACAGTAATCAAATGTCTGCCGAAAAACAAAAGCCCAGGTCCAGATGGATTCACTAATGAATTCTATCAAACTTTCCAAGAGGAACTACTGCCAATCTTGGCAAGACTCTTTCATAAAATTGAACAAACAGAAACACTTCCAAATAGCTTTTATGAAGCCAACATCACCTTGATACCTAAACCAGACAGAGACACTACCAAAAAAGAAAATTACAGACCAATATCACTGATGAATGCAGATGCAAAGATCCTCAACAAAATCCTGGCAAATAGGATTCAATGCCTCGTTAAGAAGATCATCCACTACGATCAAGTAGGTTTCATCCCAGGAATGCAAGGCTGGTTTAACATCCGTAAATCTATCAACATAATACACAACATCAATAACAAGAAAAATAAAAACCACATGATCATATCAATAGATGCAGAGAATGCATTTGATAAGGTCCAACACCCATTCTTGATCAAAACTCTCAGAAAGACGGGAATGGAGGGAACCTTTCTCAATATAGTGAAGGCCATCTACCACAAGCCAGTGGCAAATATTATCCTCAATGGAGAAAAACTGAAAGCCTTCCCTCTAAATTCTGGCACAAGACAAGGCTGTCCTCTCTCATCACTCCTATTCAACATAGCACTGGAAGTACTTGCTATAGCGATTAGGCAAGAAAAGGATATCAAGGGAATCCAGATAGGAAAGGAAGAAGTCAACCTCTCACTGTTTGCAGATGACATGATACTCTACTTAGAAAACCCTAAAGACTCTATCAAAAAGCTTCTAGAAACAATAGACTCATATAGCAAGGTGGCAGGCTACAAAATTAACACACAAAAATCAATGGCCTTTCTATATACCAATAGTAATAAGGAAGAAATGGACATTAAGAGAACAACCCCATTCACAATAGTGCCACACAAACTCAAATATCTTGGAATCAACTTGACTAAATATGTGAAGGACCTATACAAAGAAAACTATAAAACTCTGCTCCAAGAAATAAGAGAGGACACACGGAAATGGAAACGCATACCCTGCTCATGGATTGGCAGGATTAACATCATCAAAATGTCAATACTCCCCAAGGCATTATACAGATTTAATGCCATCCCTCTAAAGATACCCATGACATTCTTCAAAGAAGTGGATCAGACACTTTTGAAATTCATTTGGAACAATAAACACCCTCGAATAGCTAAAGCAATCATTGGGAAAAAGAATATGGGATGAATTACCTTTCCCAACTTTAAACTGTACTACAAAGCAACAGTTATCAAAACAGCATGGTATTGGAATAAGGATAGGTCCTCAGATCAGTGGAATAGGCTTGAATACCCAGAAAATGTTCCCCAGAGATACAACCATCTAATTTTTGATAAAGGAGCAGGAAATCCTAAATGGAGCAGGGAAAGCCTCTTCAACAAGTGGTGTTGGCACAATTGGATAGCCACTTGCAAAAAATTAAACTTAGACCCCCACCTAACATCATGTACAAAGGTAAAATCCAAATGGATTAAAGACCTCGATATCAGCCCCAAAACCATAATATATATAGAACAGCACATAGGCATAACACTCCAGGACATTACAGGCATCTTCAAGGAGGAAACTGCACTGTCCAAGCAAGTGAAAGCAGAGATTAACAGATGGGAATATATTAAGCTGAGAAGCTTCTGCACCTCAAATGAAATATTGCCCAGGCTACAAGAGCCACCCACTGAGTGGGAGAAACTATTCACCCAATACCCATCAGATAAGGGGCTAATCTCCAAAATATACAAGGCACTGACAGAACTTTACAAGAAAAAAACATCTAACCCCATCCAAAAATGGGGAGAAGAAATGAACAGACACTTTGACAAAGAAGAAAAACACATGGCCAAAAGTCACATGAAAAAATGTTCCACATCACTAATCATCAGGGAGATGCAAATCAAAACAACGATGAGATACCACCTCACACCCCAAAGAATGGCACACATCACAAAGAATGAGAATAAACAGTGTTGGCGGGGATGTGGAGAGAAAGGAACTCTTATCCACTGCTGGTGGGAATGCTGTCTAGTTCAACCTTTATGGAAAGCGATATGGAGATTCCTCCAAAAACTGGAAATCGAGCTCCCATACGATCCAGCTATACCACTCCTAGGAATATACCCTAGGAACACAAAAATACAATACAAAAACCCCTTCCTTACACCTATATTCATTGCAGCTCTATTTACCATAGCAAGACTCTGGAAACAACCAAGATGCCCTTCAACAGACGAATGGCTAAAGAAACTGTGGTACATATACACAATGGAATATTATGCAGCTGTCAGGAGAGATGAAGTCATGAAATTTTCCTATACATGGATGTACATGGAATCTATTATGCTGAGTGAAATAAGTCAGAGAGAGAGAGAAAAACGCAGAATGGTCTCACTCATCTATGGGTTTTAAGAAAAATGAAAGACACCCTTGTAATAATAATTTTCAGACACAAAAGAGAAAAGAGCTGGAAGTTCCAGCTCACCTCAGGAAGCTCACCACAAAGAGTGATGAGTTTAGTTAGAGAAATAACTACATTTTGAACTGTCCTAATATTGAGAATGTATGAGGGAAATGTAGAGCCTGTTTAGGGTACAGGCGGGGGTTGGGTGGGGAGGAGGGAGATTTGGGACTTGGGTGATGGGAATGTTGCACTGGTGATGGGTGGTGTTCCTTTTATGACTGAAACCCAAACACAATCATGTATGTAATCAAGGTGTTTAAATAAAAAAAATTATGCATTAAAAAGAAAAAAGAAAAAAGAAAAAGGAGAGATCACAACTGATATGACTGAGATTCAGAAACTACTTTGAGAAACTCTATGCCACTAAAAATGAGAACCTGGAAGAAATGGATAAATTCTTCGACTCTTACAATCTCCCACAGTTGAAGGAATAGGATGTAGTATATCTAAACACCCCCATCACCATTGATTAAATTAAAATGGTAATCAAATGTCTGCTCAAATACAAAAGCCAGGCCCAGATGGATTCACTAATGAATTCTTTCAAACTTTCCAAGAGGAACTACTACTAATCTTGGCAAGACTCTTTCATGAAATTGAACAAACAGAAACAATTCCAAATACCTTTTATGAAGCCAACATCACCTTGATACCTAAACCAGACAGAGATGCTACCAAAAAAGAAAATTACAGACCAATATCACTGATGAATGCAGATGCAAAGATCCTCAACAAAATCCTGGCAAATAGGATTCAATGCCTCATTAAGAAGGTCATCCACTACGATCAATAGGTTTCATCCCAGGAATGCAAAGATGGTTTAACATCCATAAATCTATCAACATAATACACAACATCAACAACAAGAAAAACAAAAACCATATCATATCAATAGATGCAGAGAAAGCATTTGTAAGGTCCAACACCCATTCTTGATCAAAACTCTCAGCAAGATGGGAATGGAAGAAACCTTTCTCAGTATAGTTAAGGCCATCTACCACAAGCCAGTGGCAAATATTATCCTCAATGGAGAAAAACTAAAAGCCTTCCCTCTTCATTCTGGCACAAGACAAGGCTGTCCTCTCTCATCACTCCTATTCAACATAGCACTGGAAGTACTTGCGATAGCAATTAGGCAAGAAAAAGATATCAAGGGAATTCAGATAGGAAAGGAAGAAGTCAAGCTCTCACTCTTTGCAGATGACATGATACTCTACTTAGAAAACCCTAAAGACTCTACCAAATAACTTCTAGAAACAATAGACTCATATAGCAAGGTGGCAGGATACAAAATTAACAGACAAAAATCAATGGCCTTTCTATACACCGATAGTAATAAGGAAGACATGGACATTAAGAAAACAACCCCATTCACAATAGTGCCACACAAACTCAAATATCTTGGAATCAACTTGACTAAAAATGTGAAGGACCTATACAAAAAAAACTATAAAACTCTTCTCCAAGAAATAAGGAGGACATGCTGAAATGGAAACACATACCTGCTCATGGATTGGCAGGATTAACATAATCAAAATGGCAATAATCCCCAAGGCACTATACAGATTTAATGCTATCCCTTTAAAGTTACCCATGACATTCTTCAAAGAAGTGGATCAGGCACTTTTGAAATTCGTTTGGAACAATAAACACCCTAAAATAGCTAAAGCAATCATTGGAAAAAAGTTTATGGGAGGAATTACTTTCCCCAACATTAAACTTTACTACAGAGCAATAGTTGTCAAAACAGCATGGTTTTGGAATAAGGACAGGCCCTCAGATCAGTGGAATAGGCTTGAATACTCAGAGAATATTCCCCAGACATACAATCACCTAATTTTTGATAAAGGAGCAGGAAATCGTAAATGGAGCAGGGAAAGCCTCTTCAACAAATGGTGTTGGCAAAACTGGCTAGCCACTTGCAAAAAACTGAACTTAGACTCCCAGCTAACATCATGTACGAAGGTAAAATTCAAATGGATTAAAGACCTCAATATCAGACCGAAACCATAAGATATATAGAATAACACATAGGCAAAACACTCCAGAATATTGAGACTAAAGGCAACTTCAAGGAGGAAACTGCACTCTCTAAGCAAGTGAAAGCAGAGATTAACAGTTGGGAATATATTAAGCTGAAAAGCTGCACCTCAAAGGAAATAGTGCCCAGGGTACAAGAGCCACCCACTGAGTGGGAGAAACTATTCACCCAATATCCATCAGATAAGGGGCTAATCTCCAAAATATACAAGGCACTGACAGAACTTTACAAGAAAAAACATCTAATCCCATCCAAAAATGGGGAGAAGAAATGAACAGACACTTTGACAAAGAAGAAATAAAAATGGCCAAAAGACACATGAAAAAATGATCCACATCATTTATCATCAGCGAGATGCAAATCAAAACAACGATCAGATACCACCTCACACCACAGAGAATGGCACACATCACAAAGAATGAGAATAAACAGAGCGGCGGGGATGTGGAGAGAAAGGAACTCTTATCCACTGCTGGTGGGAATGCCGCCTAGTTCATCCTTTATGGAAAGCGATATAGAGATTTCTCCAAAAACTGGAAATCGAGCTCCCATAAGATCCAGCTATACCACTCCTAGGAATATACCCTAGGAACACAAAAATACAATACAAAAACCCCTTCCTTACACCTATATTCATTGCAGTACTATTTACCATAGCAAGACTCTGGAAACAACCCCGACGCCCTTCAACAGACGAATGGCTAAAGAAACTGTGGTACATATACTCAATGGTATATTATGCAGCTGTCAGGAGAGATGAAGTCATGAAATTTTCCTATACATGGATGTACACGGAATCTATTATGCTGAGTGAAATAAGTCAGAGAGAGAAAAACGCCGAATGGTCTCACTCATCTATGGGTTTTAAGAAAAATGAAAGACATTCTTGCAATAATAATTTTCAGACACAAAAGAGAAAAGAGCTGGAAATTCCAGCTCACCTCAGGAAGCTCACCACAAAGAGTGATGAGTATATTTAGAGAAATAACTACATTTTAACTGTCATATTAATGAGAATGTATGTGGGAAATGGAGAGCCAGTTTAGAGTACAGGCGGGTGTCGGGTGGGGAGGAGTGAGACTTGGGACATTGGTGATGGTAATGTTGCACTGGTGATGGGTGGTGTTCTTTACATGACTGAAACCCAAACACAATCATGTATGTAATCAAGGTGTTTAAATAAAATAAAAAAACAAAAATAATTAAAATAAAATTATAAAATCTTGAAAAAAAAGAAAATAAATTCATGAAAATTTTCTGTACATGGTTACATATAGAGAATGTTATGCTAAGCAAAATTACTCAGTGGGAGAGGGATAGATATAGTGTGCTCACACACTTTTGTGGATATGCAATAAAAAGTTATTGTGGTAATAATATAAAAAGGCAATAAATAAGGGTCAAGAGTAACAGTCTAGGGGACAGAGTGGTGGGGCTAGTGGTAGGGCTTTTTCCTTGCACACGCTAACCCAGGACAGACTGGTTAGATCCCCACTGTCTTTTGGTCCCCCAAGCCAGGAGAGTTTTCTGAGTGAATAGCCTGGAGTAACCCCTGAGCGTCATTGGGTGTGACCCACAAAAGCAATAAATAAATAGATAAATAGATAAATAAATATATAATAAATAAATAATAAATAAATAGTATCAGTCCAAGGTAGGAAATTGTCAGAAATTGCAAGGGAGTGCAGTTAGGGCAGAGAAGAAAACAGGGACTACTTTGACAATTATTATTGTAAATGATCACTTGGACAAGAATTGGGTGCTGAAGGGAGATCAAGTGATACCACAAACCACAGTTTGTAAAAGAACAAAAGGAACAGAGAGAGAAAGAGAAATATCTGTCATAAAGGCAGATGGTGAGAGTCAGAAGGAAAACTCAGGACATTGGTGATAGGAAATGTGCACTGACTGGTAAAGGTGTTTTACATTGTATGCCTGAAACTCAATCATAAACAACTTTGTAACTCTGTATCTCAATGATTTCATTAAAGAAAATTTTGATAATAAATATGTCTGTTTCCAAACACAACCATAAGCAAAATGATGCAAGAAAAGTACTAGAGCAAGTGCATTGTGGATTATTTTAAATCCTGTATTCTTCAAAAAATGTGTAAATTTTATTTTATGTGTGAAACTTTAAATTCAAATCAGAAAATGATGCGACTTCTTTCAAACATATCACACTATTTAATAGCTAATTTATCTCACTAAATATGTTCTGATTCAGGAGGCATAAATTTCAACCTGACCTATATATTTAGGTTACAGGAACAAAAATGTCTCAAGGGTAGAATAAAAAATCCAAACCACTTGGTCTCTGTTCAAAAAAATAGTCAGAGGGTGAATAGTTCTCTCAGAAGGAAATTGACTACTCGTGATGGTATTTGTGCTGGGTCACTGTGTAGCTGAAATTCCACTACAAACAATTTTGTAAGTCATAGTGCCTTAATAAAATGATGAAACTAGAAACAAGCAAACAAGAGGCTGGTAATATAGTTCAGGGGTTAAACCTTGCATGTGACCAACTCAGGCTCTATCTCCAGCACCGTATATAGTCCTTAGAGCATTACAAGAATTGATACCTGAGCAAAAAGCCAGTAATAAGCAACGTGTATTGGTGGTTAAAGCTCAAACTCTTTCTAACCAACACCAAAAAAATTTACAAGAGACCTAAGGTATGGCTAAGGGGCCAAAAAGACTTTCACCTTGCAAGCATGAGGCCATAGTTAATCTTCGGTGCCATCATTATGTGCCAAGTATGATTATGATGGCTGTTTTATGTGGAATTCTTAGTGCTACAGTAGAGTTCACAAGCCCAGATATACAGAAATGTGTACATGATCACATCTAAAGATGCACAAGTACCATAGCAAAAGTTTGGTTCCCAGAAACCATGTGTGCTTACACCATACCTAGAGTGTGGTACCGTCAGTGAGCACTGTGGCCAAATGTGTGAACAACCACCATATGTGTGGCGCCTCGATCATTATAATAACATTAATAAGAGAAGGAAAAGGAAAAATAATCGTAAACCCACATAATTAATTTAATAAAGATTGCATTGTTAATCAAAGACAAAGAAACAGTATGGAATACACAGACATAATAGAAACAAGCTTACATATAAAAAGGATATAATTAGAAACAATAAGCTCAAAAATAAAATGTATAGTAATTTCACTTAAAAACCTAATTAATACTAAATAAATAAATCATTGATGTGAAAAGCAGGAACAAATTTTCCACCTATTTTACCATTCGTTAAAAAGTTACTAAATCTTCATGGTTGAAGCAGGGTACATTCTAAGACTGAAACTCAATCACGACAACTTTGTAATCATGATGTTTAAATAAAAGGAAAAAGGTTACTTATTATCTCTCTATAGTTTTCACCTTAATATTGTTATGGAATTATTATTTACTTAAAATAAAATTCAATTTACATAGGGTGATTTAATATATCTATAATAGACTATTCTGGAATGAGCCCCCAGGAGAATTTGTGTTCTACTCAAGAAAATACATTACTGATTGGGTCAGGTAGAATTTGAACAATGAGGTTGCTAAAAGTCCTCAGTCATCTTTATAACATATTAGATGCTTGCTATGGTTTTAATTTTTATACTGAGATATTCTATACATATAGAGTAAATGTGTATGCACAGATGATCCAGATTAATTCTTTTATCTATAGATGTGCAATTTTTTTTAGAATTGCAGGTTCAAAGGATTATTCTTTCCCTCCACTGAATGTTCATGTAAGCTGCAAAATTTAATAGCTTTATTTTGGGATTCTCAATTCTATTCCATTAACCAAAATGTCTACTTTATAAATAAATTATTCAGTTAAATCACCGTGTGATAAATAGTTACAATTGAATTTCATGCATACTATGTATAACACCCTTCATCAGTGCACATTTACTGCCACCAATGTCTCCATCCTCCCTGCCCTCTCCTGTCTGCCTCTGTGGCAAATATTTTTCTTCTCTTTCTCTTCCATTAATTCCCTTTTAGACACTATAGCTTCAAAATACTTATTTTATGCTAGTATTCTGATTTCTGGGGCTTTTCAGTAAGTATTGTAAGCTTGTAGTCTAATAGAAACCTTGTTTCCACCATTTGATAATCACTTATATAGTCTGTCTCAGTACGTATATATTTGTACTGGGGGATAAAATTGTGTTCTTTCATTGTAAAAAAACGTCAAAAAATAGAGAACTTTATATATCCAGGTGATTTTACATTTTCTGCTCAGCCATAAACTTATTTACTGAAATAACTTTTTTCTCTAATCCTGTGAATACTGAGTCATACATTTATAGTATAGTTAAATAATATTTTTACATAGTTTGAATTTCACCCTAAGATCTACCAGAATTATAAATGATGTTTTAGGAATTTGCATACATTAAGACTTACTCTGTAGAATATATGTTTCTATCAGTTTTGATGGATGTACCATGATATGTGCTAATCCTCTCTAGTATAAAATAGAATGCATGGTATCTCTAGTGATAGTGGCCTCCCATAACTCAAGTATCTAACTTCTTTAACTACCATGACAAATCTCCAGAAATTTATTAAACTGAATATTGAATTGACCTTACCTATTTTGGAAATCAGTGGTATCTATTCCAGCAAATAAATATGTCGCTGTATTTCTCTGAAAATACTGGTTTCTCCACATTTTAATTAGCAATTTCATCTTCAACCTGAGTTCTGTAATTAATCCAATTGTAATTGGTTTTCAATTTGTACAAATTTTTCTGATTATAAGTACAGTTGTGAGAACATTCCATTACATTTGGAATTGAATCTGAAAACTGGTATTATTAAGGGTTATTTTAAGTATGCCACTCTACTATAATATATATATATATATATTATTGAATACTATTTCAGATAATGAATCCAACATAATACTGCTAACTTGTAAATGTTTCAATATATTCACTTTCATTTATCACTGATTTTATAAAATATCCAATATATAAATGCAACTGCAACTGCACATACTTCTAAATTTTGCTTTATACATTTTTTTGCTTTTTAAAATATTAAGAATGGAGTACAAATACATATTATAATCTGTTATAATAAGCTAGTTAAGGTTTTTTATATTTTGGTTTTTGGTTTGGGGGCTACATCTGGTAACGCTCAGGTGTTCTGAGCTCAGAAATCGCTCCTGGCTTGGGGGACCATATGGGATGCCAGGGGATCGAACTGCCATCCGTCCTAGGTCAGTCATGTGCAAGGCAAACCCTACAACTGCACCATCGCTCCAGCCCCTCTATTCAAGATTTTTACACTTTCTTTTTTCCTGAGATTCAAGTTAATATCTTCCTTATTTTCTGGCTGCAATATAATCATATTTTCTTAGCCCTTCCTTTTTGTTGTCATTATATTATATATAATGTAATCTACACTTTATAAACCCAATTATTATTAGTAATGATTTGTTTGACTATTATTTTTAAGGAAAAACAAAGAAGAAAAATATCGAATGCAAACTCAGTCTCTAAAGAGTAACTCAGGAAACTGTCCATTCTTAGCTGACCTGATGCCCACATCTAGAGAGGAAATTTATTTCTATATATTAAATCTATTTCTGTAACTTTTCTGCAAAATATTAGTTAAATTGCTTAATTACTATGTGTTCAATATTTTTTGGTTTTTTATCTTTATTTAAACACCGTGATTACAAATATGATAGCAGTTGTATGATTTCAGTCATTTAAAGAACACCCCCCTTCACCAGTGCAACATTCCCACCACCAATGTCCCAAATATCCCCCACACCACCCCTACCACCCACACCTGTACTCAAGACAGGCTTTCTAATTCCCTCATTCATTCACATTGTTAGCATAGTTCTTGATGTAGTTATTTTTCTAACAGCACTCAGCACTCTATGTGGTGAGCTTCATGTTGTGAGCTGCATCTTCCTGCTCTCCTCTCTTGTGTCTCTGAAAATTATTGCCAGAATGTCTTTCATTTTTCTTAAAACACTATTATTTTTAAAGTCAATTAAAAAAGAGAAAAACATGAATATTCTTAATTGTATATATTTTATGTATTATTAATAACATCAACACCCCTTTTCTATGAATATTGTTTGTAATCACTTTTTATATTATGATAAACTTTTGTCATTTACAAAGAAGGACTATAGGTAACAAGTTTTATATGTCCTAATCTATACATTCATTTATTTTACCTTCAATTTTTGAAATACAATATTTCATTTGTATAGGATCACTGGTTAACAAGTTATTTTTTCCTTTTTTAACAGTTTAAGTATGATATTCAGTAGTAGTCTGACTTCTGTTGTTTTTTTTTCTGGGATTCAGTTACAATTATTATTGTAATGTATTTGTTTATAATTATTTCTTAATTATTTCTTTTTATTCTGTTTTCAAATAATAATTTGAATTGAACTTTAGAATTAACCAGCTGGTCTGTTTAGATGATCCCAATTTTTTCAGCCATATCTAAGTTCTCATAATCAAGGGCCAGTTGAACATATGCTTTCTTCTGTACCTCAGGTCTGAACAAGGTGTTGGCCTTGGCTAAATCAAGGTCATAGAGCTTCTCAGCCTTCTTAATCTGATGCTTGTTGATCTGGAATCTGCAATGAAAACGAATGTGTTATCTTCTATCTTCTTTATGGAATTATGGTTAGAAGGATAATAATAATGGCATAATAATCAAGCTTGTTTCTCCTGGGGATGTACTTTTAATGATTATTTGGGACTGCCGCTTCAGCCACAGCTTTTGGGTTTTTAGAAATTGGATGACATGTGAATGTCACTTTGTGACTGTGGATGACTTTCAGTTCTGCTTATTTAAATTCAAAGTTTTGGATTTGGCTTCAGCTTTGACAGAGGTAGGTGCTCCCTTTCTTGATTTAGGTGCCATCATCATGAAAGAGGTTTCGGTTTTAAACACTGTAGTACAAAACTTAGAGTTGCAGATATTGTATTCTCTTTGGGACTTGTGTGTTTGGGGAATTTGTTATTGATAATGGGAAATCAATGTTTTCATCAATTTAAAAAAATTTAAATGCCCCACTGCTTCTCCAGACACTACAGACAAGAAGCTCCCTACTCCTTCATCCCAGGTAAGCTGTGTGCAACCAGCTTAAACCCTCTACATCCCAATCTCGAGGACCCTGGCTCAGCACAGTTGGGGAACAAAGACTTCAAATTCAAGTTTTACACCCTGAGCACATGTAAACGGGCCCATTCCCCAATTTCCCCCACTACATCTATAGCAGATACTGGCAAGAAGCCCATACACTTCCTGCTCAAGAGAGGTAAGTGGAATATCACATACATATTCTGGTCATAGTCCCATTGCCCCACAAAGCTCTTGGACACTTCAGACAGTTCCAGGCGGATCAGGTCCAACATCTCTTTCCCTTAGAAAATATACAGCCTCCAAACCAGAAGAAAAGCCCAACAAACTATTTTCAACATTTCTACCATATTTGGGTAATTTCAGTTACCTAGAGAAATTAACCCTAGCACAGACAGACCTCTAATAACCTCTTACATAATTAATAATACCACTGTTTTTAAAACAACCTGAAATTCTAGCACCCAAACCCACCCAATGCAAAGAATCTAAGGAAGAGACAAGCAGGTATAGCAAAATTTTAAGTCCTTCAAAGTTCACAAACCCTAGAGATGAGGACTTAAATCAGTATTTATAGTCTTAGCAATAGAATTCAAGGAATCACTAGCCAGATAAATTAAATAGACAAACAGTTCAACCAACTCAAAGAGCTCTATAAAGTCGTTTAAATATGTCATTCCACTGTCTTCTTGCTTGAATTGTTTCAAATGGGAGATCTGGTTTGATTCCTATGTTCCTTCCTTTGAACTTTAGGAATTTTTCGCCCTTATTGCTTTAAGGAGTTCATCTTTCTCTTTGTTTTGATTTATTAGGATCTATCTTTAGGAACTCTATTCACCCCCTGTATTTGCACCGAAGCCTCTTTCCAGATTTGGGGAAGTTTTCCGCTATTATTTCCCTGACTATTTGTTCTTCCCCTTTCTCTATTTCCTCCCCTTTGGTATACCTACGATTCATAGATTATTTTTTTGTCTTTGTTCATTAAATACTGGGCTTTTTTCCCAGTGCTTTCCCTTTTTTTGTTGGCTTCTTTGTCATTTTTGTTTGCAGTTTTTCTTTGAGTTCTTCTATGCGATTGTGCAACTGTGTGATTCTGCTAATATGGCTTTTAAGGTGTTTTTTATTTCCTTTGTTTTTATTTGTATGGAATACTTTGTTTCTGTAACAGTTCTTCTTTAAAATGGTTGATTCATTCATCTATGGATTTCTTGTTCTCACTGACTAGTGATTCTTTCATTTCTTTTACCATGGCTTGCATTTCTTTTGTCATGTCAGCTTTTAGGTCTTCGTCTATTGGACATGTATGTTTTGGTGGACTTGGAAACTTGTTAGGATTTTTCTCCATATCTCTAGTTGTTAGCGTCTTCTTTGGTTTATCCATATTTCTTTGCATTTATTGGTTTGGCTTGGAGTGCAGTGTCTTCAGATTTCAGCCCTCTTTTGCTAGCTGTTTCTTGGGTTCCTTCTCTGTGATGCAGCTATAGGTGTGTATATTGGCTGAGGGTGCTAATATTTAGCCCCTCTCCCAACCTCCTGTCGAGCCTGGGTCATTCTGTCCTCCCATCTTCCTGCAAGACAGTGCAGTTCGGGTCCTAGCCACAGTGGAAGAAGGCTTTCTGTGCCCATATTCTTACCACTTTTCCACCACCTGGGACCAGCGGTGTTCAGGTACAGGAACCCTTCGCTCCCTCACTCAGCTGGCCCTTCTTCCTCCACCTGGGACCAGCGGCGTTCAGGTCTTGCCCCTCCACTCACTCACTTGGCCCACCCGTCCTTCTCCATTTGGGGCCGGGGCTCAGGTCCGGCCCCTCCACTCACTCATTCAGCCCTCCCATCTTCCTCCACCTGGGATTGGTGAAATTCAGGAAGGATAGGTCATTCTTTCGGACACAAATCTAACTTATATAAAGTCACAAATATAAAAATTATACCAAGCCCACTATCAGACCACAGTGCAACAGATGATTGTCCATAAAAAGAATATGTGAAGTAAATGTAACACCTGGATAGTAAACAAAATTCTGTTAAATAACAAATGGATCGAAGAGGAAATTAAGGAAGAAATAAAAAAGATACTTTAAGGTGAATGACAATGAAGAAAAAATTGCCAAATATCTAAGATATGGTATTTATACACAATGGAATACTATATAGCAGTTAGAAAAGATACAATAATGGATCTTGCAGCAACATGGATGGATCTCCAAAATATTATGTTAAATGAAGTAATCCTGAAGAAGGATAAATAAAAAGTGATAAAACTTCTTTTAGGTATTCAGAACATATACCAAATTTACATATAGTAATCCACGAACAAATACAAAGTTCAAAAAGGTAAAATCTCCAAATACCATAAGTGCCACCATATATCTTGGTGAAGTGTCCAAATGAAGTGGAAAGGTGGCAACACAAAGAGGCAAATCCCCATTGTAACCTAAAGAATCCAGCAAAGATGGAAGCAACAGTGTTTGAGTGAACAGGTATGCAATCAACCTCTAACCAAAAAGGTCTACAATAATGTCCTAATGTGTATAATGCACAGAACCAGGTGCAGAATATGTCTGAAAGTCTGCTCTCCCACTGCAGTGATTACTAACAATATGCTTTAAGTCCTTAATTTTACCAAGTGTAAAATAGCACTTCAGTTTCTTTCTCCACAGGGGGCCTTGGAAACAAAGGGTGGATACCCTAATTTTAAACCTTGGTTGTCAATCATACTGGGTACCATTTATAGTGCCCATTATGTCAATGTCTTGATAAAATACTCTAATTAACCAATTTCTTTTTGTTTATGTCTTCAGTTAGGACCTAAAGCATATGATTATTCAGACCACTGGAACTGACAATGGCACACCATATGTGCCTATGCACATATCCCACTCATCAAATATGTCTTGGCAAATCGCTACATCTTTTTTCTCTCTTTCTTTGTTTCATTTTTATCTCTACTTCCCTCTACTTCTTTTTTCCCTCTGTCACTTACTCTTCTTCCTCAATTCAATCCATTGCACCATATTTACTTATTCTTCTTTTCTCTTCTCTCTTATTTTTTGTTTTTCTCTCCTTTCTCTCCTAAGCCATATCTTAACCAATTATTTATCTTTTCTTAACTCAATTATATATTAAGAATTTATAACAAGCCTGTGAGGGTCAGGCTCCAAGAACAAGCTAAGAATAGAACACTAACATCTGTCTTTATGTTGGCATGCTTTTTTAGACAGTGAACACCTTTCTGATTGCCAAATCTAAATTTTAAACAATCCATGCCTAAATTGTATATGACCCCTCTTCTATATTACCCCTATTCCCCCTTCAGAAATCCTTCTAGCCTCTTGTCTCCTAATCCTGATCCATTACCCTTCCTTATTTAACCCTCTTTACCCTAAGTTTTAATCCAGTAGGTATCGGGACCAAACTTCTGCATCAAATAAACTACCACCAAGCTTCCAAATTGAAAGGACACCTTTCCAGCCCAACATCACATGCCTTGTCAAGAAATTGCAACCAATACACCTGCTGATCCATGTTTCATGGTCCTCCTTCTTACTCTTCTACTCATGAACTCTTTCATGCCACTGACTCAGCTCCAGAAGTACCCCAGTCCAAGGACACATCCTCCGTGATTGCAAATAATTTTGCAAACTCATCAAGACACGATGTGTGATGAAAAAATGCCCTGAAATTCAACCACCACAAGAATATCTCAAAAGATTCAATGGGGAAGCCTATATTACCTTTATGTGTTTAATATCTCTATAATAATACCTCCTAGTTAGTTTATTCCCAAAAGTAGGTTAGCCTCATAAACAGCATTTTTCTTTAATGTCTTTTTTAATTTTTTTATTTATTTTTTCAATTTTATATCAATAGATAGATATAGATATACTTTTTTTCTCTTTCTCTCTCCAACCTCACTTGTTTTGGTATTCCTTGGTATAAAAACCTACAGGAAAAGTCTTGCCTGGGATAAGAGCTCGAATCAAAACCAGGGCACAGAGGTTGTGCAAACTATCATTCTTTCCCCCACATCCACTAGCAATATAATATTTCACCATACCCTTTTTCATAGGCACTCTAAATAAAGGGAAATATCATGCACAAAACAAGCTTTATCTATTAGTTATACGAATCCATGTTTTAAAAAATGTTGGGTCACCTCCCACCATAAGCATATGTCATATAGAGCCAACATAGACTCCCCGTGAGTGGACAATGACCATCTAATCCAGAACCCCAGATCCCAGACGTGGAACCAACACAGATCCCAGCAACACCACCAGGAACAAAACTCTTCCGGGTGATACACTGAATGCCATGCCAGCACCAACTTGCACCAGTTTTAACATAATATCCTGACATGAGGAAATGGCAACAACTTGAGCTAAGAGAGGGCTGCCACATCTAACGGTATGATGCAACCAGGAGAAATGTCATCCTTAGCCCTAAGAAAAAACCAAAATCATGATCTACAGAAGACTGACTTTAACAAATATAGTATAGACAGAACCTATCAAGGGACCAATGAGGAAGTTCATAGCCTAAGCCAAGACCTAGGATTTGTACTAAAACCAAGATCTAGTTTCAGATGTCTAACATTACAACTGCAACTGAGCAGAACTTCTGGAACTATGCTGAAAAACTATACCTTAGTCTCTGTCCTAGGTTCTGAACAACAACCAACATCATGAATTGCAGAAGACTAATTACAACAACAGTGATGGAACAGAACTCCTAGAACCATAACTAAAATCTCTGTCCTTGCCTTTACCCTATGACGTAGGCAAACAAGAAGATCTCCAGCTATAGAGGCGGGATGTCATCACACATACCTGAGTGGAAAGTTTCCTGGCACTATAAAAAGACATTGGGGTGTGTAAATGAGTGATCATGAAGCCTGTAGTTGTTCCCATGGAAGTATTCTTCAAGGGCGGTGAAACCTAGTATCTCTTAGTTTAAGGGAATTCCCACTATAATTTCCCCCAATATTTACCGTATCTATGCAAAAAAGAAGAAGAAGAAGAAGAAGAAGAAGAAGAAGAAGAAGAAGAAGAAGAAGAAGAAGAAGAAGAAGAAGAAGAAGAAGAAGAAGAAGAAGAAGAAGAAGAAGAAGAAGAAGAAGAAGAAGAAGGAGAAGGAGAAGGAGAAGGAGAAGGAGAAGGAGAAGTGGAAGGAGAAGAAGAAGAAGAAGAAGAAGAAGAAGAAGAAGAAGAAGAAGAAGAAGAAGAAGAAGAAGAAGAAGAAGAAGAAGAAGAAGAAAAGGAGGAGGAGGAAGAAGGAGGAGGAGGAGGAAGAAGGAGAAGGAGGAGGAGGAGGAAGAAGAAGGAGGAGAAGGAGGAGGAAGAAGAAAAAGAGGAGGAGGAGAAGAAGAAGAAGAAGAAGAAGAAGAAGAAGAAGAAGAAGAAGAAGAAGAAGAAGAAGAAGAAGAAGAAGAAGAAGAAGAAGAAGAAGAAGAAGAAGAAGAAGAAGAAGAAGAAGAAGAAGAAGAAGAAGAAGAAGAAATACAACTTCCCTTTAAAAGAAGTTGCTGGTCTGTTTTTGGTTGTTTTTTTTTTTTTTGGTTGTTTGTTGTTATTTTTCTATTTTTCCCCATCGCTGATGGTTTTGGCTTTTGTTTTTTCCTTTTTTTATTCTTTTTGTAATTTTGTTGATACTCCCTTATTATCTTTTGTTTCCTCTTTGTTTTATTACTTTTTCTTCTTTTTCCCCTTTTTTCTTCTAAATGGATATTTATAACACCTAGACGGACTCCTCTTAGTTTTTCTCTTTTTTGTTTGCCTTTTGTTCTTCCCCTGATGTTACAAAGACTGGACAGTCTTTGGTGGAAATAGAAACTGATCAGGCAGGAATACCAAATCCAAAGTTGATGACAGCAGAATCGATACCCAATATACAACAAGCTATACAAGGGGGTAACAGTTTAACTAGCATTATGGGGGCAAAGAAGGGAGATGTGGGATACAAGCTGGGAACAGGGTTGAAGGCAGGACAACACTGGTGGTGGGAATGCCCCTCACTCATTGTCACTATGTGCCTCAAGTATTTCTGTGAAAGAATTTTAATTCACTTCGACCACAATAAAAAAATATATGGGACACACTATTAGCAGAAATTAAAGGAAAATTCTATATAAACTCTCTGTCTCGCTCTTTCTCTGTCTGTATCTCTCTCACTATATATGTACATATATAGCAACACAGGCCTATGTTTTGAAAGAGGAAATTGACCAAATAAAAAGCTTAATGGCACACACCTTAAGTATCTAGATAAATCAAAGACATCAAAGACAGTAAAGACATCAAAACACAGGGAGAAGAAAATTATTTTTAAAAAAGGAACAAAGGGGTCAAGGCAATAGCACAGTGGTATGCCATTTACATTGCACATAGCTGATCCAGAATGACCCTGGGTTAAATCCCCAGCATCCCAGATGGTCCTATGAGCCAGGAACAATTTCTCAGTGCATAGCCAGGAGTAACCCCAGAGAATCACCAGTTGTGGCCTCAAAAAAACATAAAATTAAAAATAAAACAGAGCACAAAAATCAACATAGAATAAAAGGGAAAAAAGGCCATTGATTTCTGTGTATTAATTTTATGGCTTGCTATGTTGCTATATGCATCAATTGTTTCTAAAAGCTTTTTGATAGAATTTTTAGGATTTTCTAAGTATAGTATCATGTCATCTGAGAACTGTAAGAGCTTGACTTATTCCTTTCCTATCTGGATTCCCTTGATATCTTTTTCTTGCCTAATCAATATAGCAAGTACTTCCAGTACTATGTTAAATAGAAGTGGTGAGAGATGACAGCCTTGTCTTGTACAAGAGTTTAGAGGGAAGGCTTTCAGTCTCTCTTCATTGAGGACAATATTTGCCATTGGCTTGTGATATATAACCTTGACTATATTAAGAAAGGTTCATTTCATTACCATCTTTCTGAGAGTTTTTTTATCAAGAATAGGTGTTAAAGCTGATCAAATGCTTTCTCTCCTTCTATAGATATGACCATATGATTTTTCTTTTTCTTTTTGTTTATATTGTGTATTATGTTGACAGATTTATGAATATTAAATCATCCTTGCATTCCTGGGATGAAACCTACTTGATCATAGTGAATGATCTTCTTGATAAGGCATTGAATTCTATTTTCCATAAGTTTATTGAGGATCTTTGCACCTGTATTCATAAAGTATATTGGTCTGTAATTTTCTTTTTTAGCTGTATCTCTGTCTGGTTTTGGTATCAAGGTAATATTGACTTCATAGAAGCTGTCTGGAAATGTTCCCGGTTTTTCAATTTCATGAAAGAGCCTGGCCAGGATTGGTAGTAGATCCTCTTGAAAAGTTTGAAATAATTTATTAGTGAATCCATCTGGGCCTGGGCTTTTCTTTTTGGGGAGACATTATTACCGTTTTATTTTCCTCAATAGTGATAGGGGTGTTTAGATATGTTACATCCTCCTTTTTAAACCATGGAAGATTATAAGAGTTCAAAAATTTATCCATTTCTTTTGGGTTCTCATGTATACTGGCATCAAGTTTCTAATAAAGTTTCTGCATTCGTCAGAAGAGATGAAGTCATGAAATTTTCCTATACATGGATATATATGGAATCTATTAGGCTAAGTGAAATAAGTCAGAGGGAGAGAGATAAACACAAAATGGTCTCACTCATCTAATGGTTTTTGGAAAACAAAAAATATGTGTGTAATGATTCTCAGAGACAAAATAGAGGAGGACTAGAGGGTCCAGCTCTCGACATGAGCTCACCACAGGGATTGTTTAGTGCAGTCACAGAAATAATTATACTAAGTACTGTCATAAAAAATGTGAATGAATGAGGGAAGTAGAAAACTTGTCTAGAGTACAGGCCAGTGTGGGGTGTGGAGGAAGGACACTTGAGATATTGGTGATTGGAATGTTGCACTGGTGAAGAGTTTTTTTACATATATAAAAAATCAAAAAAGAAAAAAAAGAAAAGATAAAGCCTCCCAATGCTTACCACAGGCTGTGTTCTTTACACTGACTGCATAGAAAGAGAAGGTACAGTAAATGCTCCCCATATATACCTCAAACTAAGCCATTTGCCTGGTCTGTATTGTGAATGGGGAGACAAAAAAAAAGAAATAAAAAGAAAGAAAGGAAAAATGCAAAGAATAAATGAAATGAGGAGCTCTTTTTTTAAAAGAATAATCAAGACAGACAAACTGCTGTCAAGACTCACAAAGAAAAAAAATGAAAAAATTCAAATAAATGAAATCACAAACTAAAGGATAAAAAAATATGACAGAACTTTAAGGAAAATAATACATCACTTGGCTTATTATGAACAACTATATTCCGGTAAGTTAGAGAACCCAGATAAAATAGACAGATTTATGCAAAAATACCATCTCACGTGACTTAACAAGAAATAATTATAAAACTAAATAAGCCAACCAAAGGCAAGAAAATTGAAACAATCATAAAGAAACTCCCCATGAAAAAGAAGACCAGAACTATGTGGTATTACAAGCTAATTTTATCTAACATTCAGAAATGATCTTCTACCATTGATCCTTAGATTCTTTAAAATATCACAAAGAGAGGAATCCTCCCTAATTTCTTTTATGAAGAACATATCTTGCTAATTCCCAAAGTTGACAAAGAAACAACCAATAAGAAAAAGTAGAGTGAACTTCGCTGGATCTCAGATGCCAGCACCCTTCTGCCTCTCTACTCTGCTGTCCTGCATTTTCGGCCTGATTTCACCCTGGGTGCGGCTCATCAGCCAGCCTGCCTTCCTGTGAACTTTCCGGGGAGTCTGCCTTCCCGTGAGCCTTCCGTGGAGGTGAGTCGACACGCCCAGAAAGGGAGGAGCCACTGAACTTCGCTGGATCTCAGATGCCAGCACCCTTCTTCCTCTCTACTCTGCTGTCCTGCATTTTTGGCCTGATTTCATCCTGGGTGCGGCCCATCTGCCAGCCTGCCTTCCTGTTAGCTTTCCGGGGAGTCTGCCTTCCCGTGAGCCTTCCGTGGAGGTGAGTCGACATGCCCAGAAAGGGAGGAGCCACTGAACTTCGCTGGATCTCAGATGCCAGCACACTTCTGCCTCTCTACTCTGCTGTCCTGCATTTTTGGCCTGATTTCATCCTGGGTGCGGCCCATCTGCCAGCCTGCCTTCCTGTGAGCCTTCCGTGGATGTGAGTCGACACGCCCAGAAAGGGAGAAGCCAGAGGAGCACGGTTGCTCCGCTCCCCTTCGCGACGGTGCACAGCATTTAGCCGATGAATACAATCACAACACGTAGAAAAACACGCAGTACTAGTGTGACAATGGGGAAACAACACGGGCCAGTGCCAGACATAGAGAATGAAGATGGCAACTCTGATGACTTGAACATGACCAACCACCTAGTCAGTCTCTCAGATAAGGAGTTTAGAGTTGCAATATGGAACATGTTCAAAAAACTCAAACAAAATATAGAAGAGAAAACTAAAAAGAATCAGGAGAATATGAAGATAGAAATGAGAAAACTCCAAACAGAAATTTCAGATCAAATAACAGGTCTGAGAAACTCAGTAGATGAATTGAAGAAAAACATGTTTGAGATTTCCCACAGGTTAACAGCAGCTGAGGATAGAATCAGTACACTGGAAGATGAGATACATAACAGTTACATACAGCAGAAGAAATTGGAAAAAAGCCTCAAAGCAAATGATCAAACAATGGAAAAATTACTCAAAGAATAGGAACAGATGAAAATAGAAGTCTATGATAAGATCAACAGAAACAACTTAAGAATCATTGGAGTCCCAGAGACTCAGGAAGAAAATCTCCAGGAAGAATCAACAGTGAAGAACATCATTAAAGAGAAACTACCAGAGCTAATGAATACATGCGATCAAATCCTGCATGCCCGAAGAGTGCCAACTAAAAGAGACCCCAGAAAAATTACCCCAAGACACATCCTAGTCACAATGACGAATCCCATAGATAGAGACAGAATTCTGAAAGCAGCAAGATCGAAAAGAGAAATTACATTCAAGGGAACATCCTTGAGATTTACTGCAGACCTGTCACCAGAAACACTCAAGGCCAGAAGGCAGTGGTGGGACATAGTGACAAAACTCAATGAAATAAATGCTTCGCCTAGAATACTGCACCCAGCAAAACTCACTTTCAGGTTTGAAGGAACAATACATAGTTTCACAGACAAACAACAGCTCAAAAACTTCACAGACTCAAAACCATTCTTAAAAGAAAAACTGAACGGCATACTTTAAGACAAGGCTGACCAACAGACACACCAAACTTTAATATAAAGATGGCACTAACTCCCAGGACAATTCTTTCTCTCAATGTCAATGGACTAAATGCACCAGTTAAGAGACACAGAGTGGCTAAATGGATCAAAAAACTCAATCCAACCTTCTGCTGCCTACAAGAAACGCACCTGAATAGTCAGAACAAACATAGACTCAAAATAAAAGGCTGGAGGAAAATCATCCAAGCAAACAACACCCAAAAAAAAGCAAGAGTGGCCATACTAATATCAGATGATGCAAACTTTATACTTAGGAAAGTTGTAAGGGACAAAGATGGACATTTTGTATTAATCAAGGGATATGTACAGCAGGAAGAAATCACCCTCCTAAACATATATGCACCGAATGAGGGGCCAGCAAAATATTTAATACAACTGTTGACAAATCTGAAAAATAATATCAATAACAACACAATAATTGTGGGAGACCTCAACACGGCATTGTCAACACTAGACAGGTCAACCAGACTGAAACCCAACAAGAATATACTAGACCTGAGGAGAGAAATGGAAGATAGAGGCCTAGTAGAAATATACAGGACACTCCACCCCCAGAAGCCTGGATACACATTTTTCTCTAATGTACATGGGACATTCTCTAGGATAGACTATATGTTAGCACACAAAACATACCTCCATAATATCAAGAGGATAGAAATTTTACAGGCTGCCTTTGCTGACCACAAAGCCCTGAAATTATATATAAACTACAAAGGGACACAGAAGAAAAATTTTAACACCTGGAAGTTAAATAGCCTCATACTGAATAATCAGTGGATCCGAGATGAAATCAAAGAGGAAATCAAAACCTTCCTGAAAACAAATGACAATGGAGACACAAATTATCAGAACCTATGGGACACAGCAAAAGCAGTACTGAGAGGAAAATTTATAGCTTTGCAAGCACACATCAGGAAAGAAGAAGGGGCATACCTGAATAGCTTAATGACGCAGCTCATAGAATTAGAAAGTGCTCAACAAAAGGATCCAAAAATAGGGAGGCAGAAGGAAATAACAAAGCTGAGAGCAGAAATCAATGAAGTGGAAACCAGAAAAACCATCCAAAAGATCAACGAAAGCAGAAGTTGGTTCTTTGAAAAAATAAACGAGATTGATAGACCACTGGCAAAACTAACAAAGAAAGAAAGAGAGAGAAAATTGATAACTCGTATTAGGAATGAAAAAGGAGAGATCACTACTGATATGGTAGAGATTCAAAGGGCAATCAGAAACTACTTTGAGAAACTCTATGCCACTAAAAATGAAAACCTGGAAGAAATGGATAAATTTTTGGAATCTTATAATCTTCCACGATTGAATGAAGAGGATGTAGCATATCTAAACACACCCATTACTATTGAGGAAATTAAGAAAGTAATCAAATGTCTGCCCAAAAACAAAAGCCCAGGCCCAGATGGATTTACTAATGAATTCTTTCAAACCTTTCAAGAGGAACTACTACCAATCCTGGCAAGACTCTTTCATGAAATTGAAAAAACAGGAAAACTTCCAAATAGCTTTTATGAAGCCAACATTACCTTGATACCTAAACCAGACAGAGATGCTACGAAAAAAGAAAATTACAGACCAATATCGCTGATGAATGCAGATGCAAAGAACTTCAACAAAATCCTGGCAAATAGGATTCAATGCCTCATTAAGAAGATCATCCACTACGATCAAGTAGGTTTCATTCCAGGAATGCAAGGCTGGTTTAACATCCGTAAATCTATCAACATAATACACAACATCAACAGCAAGAAAAATAAAAATCACATGATCATATCAATCGACGCAGAGAAAGCATTTGACAAGGTCCAACACCCATTCTTGATCAAAACTCTCAGCAAGATGGGAATGGAAGGAACCTTTCTCAATATAGTTAAGGCCATCTTCCACAAGCCAGAGGCAAATATTGTCCTCAATGGAGAAAAACTGAAAGCCTTTCCTCTAAATTCTGGCACAAGACAAGACTGTCCTCTCTCACCACTCCTATTCAACATAGCACTGGAAGTACTCGCTATAGCGATTAGGCAAGAAAAGGATATCAAGGGAATCCAGATAGGAAAGGAAGAAGTCAAGCTCTCACTGTTTGCAGATGACATGATACTCTACTTAGAAAACCCAAAAGACTCTACCAAAAAGCTTCTAGAAACAATAGACTCATATAGCAAGGTGGCAGGCTACAAAATTAACACACAAAAATCAATGGCCTTTCTATACACCAATATTAATAAGGAAGAAATGGACATTAAGAAAACAACTCCATTCACTATAGTGTCACACAAACTCAAATATCTTGGAATCAACTTGACTAAAAATGTGAAGGACCTATACAAGGAAAACTATAAATCTCTGCTCCAAGAAATAAGAGAGGACACGCGGAAATGGAAGCACATACCCTGCTCATGGATTGGCAGGATTAACATCATTAAAATGGCAATACTCCCCAAAGCACTGTACAGATTTAATGCGATCCCCCTAAAGATACCCATGACATTCTTCAAAGAAGTGGATCAGGCACTTTTGAAATTTATTTGGAACAATAAACACCCTCGAATAGCTAAAGCAATCATTGGGAAAAAGAATATGGGAGGAATTACTTTCCCCAACTTTAAACTTTACTACAAAGCAATAGTTATCAAAACAGCATGATATTGGAATAAGGACAGGCCCTCAGATCAGTGGAATAAGCTTGAATACTCAGAGAATGTTCCCCAGACATACAAACACCTAATTTTTGATAAAGGAGCAAAAAATCCTAAATGGAACAAAGAAAGCCTCTTCAAAAAGTGGTGTTGGCACAACTGGGTAGCCACTTGCAAAAAATTGAACTTAGACCCCCAGCTAACATCATGTACAAAGGTAAAATCCAAATGGATTAAAGACCTCGATATCAGCCCCAAAACCAGAAGATATATAGAACAATACGTAGGTAAAACACTCCAGGACATTGTGGCTAAAGGCATCTTCAAGGAAGAAACTGCACTCTCCAAGCAAGTGAAAGCAGAAATTAACAGATGGGAATATATTAAGCTGAGAAGCTTCTGCACCTCAAAGGAAATAGTGCCCAAGATACAAGAGCCACCCACTGAGTGGGAGAAACTATTCACCCAATACCCATCAGATAAGGTGCTAATCTCCAAAATATACAAGGCACTGACAGAACTTTACAAGAAAAAAACATCTAATCCCATCAAAAAATGGGGAGAAGAAATGAACAGACACTTTGACAAAGAAGAAATACAGATGGCCAAAAGACACATGAAAAAGTGCTCCACATCACTAATCATCAGGGAGATGCAAATCAAAACAACAATGAGATACCACCTCACACCACAGAGAATGGCACACATCACAAAGAATGAGAATAAACAGTGTTGGCGGGGATGTGTGGAGAAAGGAACTCTTATCCACTGCTGGTGGGAATGCCGTCTAGTTCAACCTTTATGGAAAGCGATATGGAGATTCCTCCAAAAACTGGAAATCGAGCTCCCATACGATCCAGCTATACCACTCCTAGGAATATACCCTAGGAACACAAAAATACAATACAAAAACCCCTTCCTTACACCTATATTCATTGCAGCACTATTTACCATAGCAAGACTCTGGAAACAACCAAGATGCCCTTCAACAGACGAATGGCTTAAGAAACTGTGGTACATATACACAATGGAATATTATGCAGCTGTCAGGAGAGATGAAGTCATGAAATTTTCCTATACATGGATGTACACGGAATCTATTATGCTGAGTGAAATAAGTCAGAGAGAGAGAGAGAAAAACGTAGAATGGCCTCACACATTTATGGGTTTTAAGAAAAATGAAAGACATTCTTGCAATAATAACTTTCAGACACAAAAGAGAAAAGAGCTGGAAGTTCCAGCTCACCTCAGGAAGCTCATCACAAAGAGTGATGAGTTTAGTTGGATAAATAACTACATTTTGAACTGTCCTAATAATGAGAATGTATGAGGGAAATTGAGAACCTGTTTAGAGTACAGGCGGGGGTCGGGTGGGGAGGAGGGAGACTTGGGACATTGGTGATGGTAATGTTGCACTGGTGATGGGTGGTGTTAAAAAAAAATATTGTTATTCAAAAAAAAAATAAAAAAAGAAAAAGTAGAGACCAGTCTTGCTAATGAACATAGATAAAAGAAATACTTAACAAAATCTTAGTAAACCAAATCAAACAACACATCAAAAGAGTATACAGCATGACAAGTGAGTTTAATCCCAGGGATACAAGGATGGTTCAATAGATGCAAATCAGTCTACATCAGGGGTCTCAAACTCATGGCCTGCAGGCCATTTGCTGCCCTCCGTACAATATTTTGTGGCCCTGCCCTAGAGGAATCTTTTTTTGTTTTGTTTTGTTTTAGTTGTTTGGTCACACCCCCCAATGTTCAAGGCTTACTACTGACTTTGCACTCAAGGATCACCCTGAATTTGCCTCCTGCGGCCAGCAGGTAAATTGAGTTTGAGACCCCTGGTCTACATCATATACCACATAAATAAAAGGAAAAATAAAAACCATATGATTATATTAATTGACGCACAGAAGGCATTTGCTAAAATCCAACACCCACTTATTATAAAAACACTCATCAAAATAGAGGGAAAGGAACCTTCCATAAGATAGTTACAATTATCTTTAAAAGCTCAAAGCCAACATTATCCTTAACAGCAAAACCTTCAAGCATTTCCACTAAGGTCAGGCACTAGGCAAGGTTTTCCACTGTCATCACTATTACTCAACATAGTCTTAGTAGTTCTAGCAATAGCAATTAGAGAAGAGATGGAATCAAATTAATTCAAATACAGAAAGACTAAGTAAACTATTTGAAAAGGATATGATATATATTAAATGCCTTAAAATATCCTGAGTAAAGCTCTCAGGAACAATAAACCAATAAAGAAAAGTGGCTACAAAGTCAATACACAAAATACTTTAGAATTCTTTTATACAAATGATGAGAGGAGATAGAGATCAAAAAGTCAATACCATTTATATAGTACATAAATATCAAGTAGTTAGAAATCAACCTAACAAGAAATAAAAGACCTACACCATGAAAACTTCAAAATTCTTCTGAAAGAAGTTGAAGAGGACCTAAGGGATTGAAGGAACATTCCATGTGTATGTGTAGAAAGAATTAAAATTGTCAAAATGACTATCTTACCTAAACTACTATGTATATTCTATGCAATCTCTATACAAATAAAGACATAGTTTTTAACTACATAGGACAATCAGTTATAAATTTTGTATGGAAACACAAAAATACCTTGATTAGTTAAATCCATATAGTAAAAAAACAAGAAAATGTCATCTGTTTACGAAACTGAAGCTTTATTATAACAACATAGTGAACAAAAGAGCATAGAACTGAAATAAAGACAGTTTTAGATCAATGGGTCAGAATAGAATATACATTGACATTGTCACAAATATAGGTCAACTAATATTTGACAAAGGAGCCAAGAATTTGAAATGAAGCAATGACAATCTCTTCATCAAATGGTGTTGGAAAAAATGGATAACCACGCGTAAGAAGTTAAAGATTGTTCCATACGGTGCTGGAGAGATGGCATGGAGGTAAGGCGTTTGCCTTGCGTGCAGAAGGTGGCAGTTTGATCCCGGCATCCTATATGTTCCCCTGAGCCTGCCAGAAACGATTTCTGAGTGTAGAGCCAGGACTAGTAACCCCTGAGCGCTGCCGGGTGTGACCCAAAAACCAAAAAAAAAAAAAAAAAAGATTGATCCATACATCATAACTTACACAAAAGTCCACTCAAAAATTAAAATCCTTGAAATCAGATGCTAATCTATAAATATTTTTGAGGAAATCAGAGAGAACTTTGAGGAAAACAGACAGAATATTCCAAACCTCGAAAAAGTTTTTGATGATAACCTCAAAACAGTTTTTGATGATAGAATGCCAATGTCATGAGCTATAGCATCAAACCTTAATAAATGGTACTAAATCAAATTAATAAGTTTTATATGGAAATAGAAAGATGAGCTAAAACTAAAATAATGCTGAGTTGGAAAAAAATTGCACTCAATATATGAGATAAAGTTTTGGTATCTAGGAGATATAACTTATTGACAAATATTAGCTCCAAAAAACAAAAAAAATTAAACAGTAGGGGAAGAAGTGAACAGAAACTTCTCTAAGGATGACCAACCAAAGGTCAATAGACAAGTGAAAATATATTTATCATTAGGGTAATCCAAATCAGGATAACAATGAGGTACCAACTTTCACCAGGGACGATGGCACATATCAAACATAATGGGTCCAATTTTTGTTGGCAAAGATGTGGTTAGAAAGGAAATTTATCCAGTGCTGGTGGAAATGTTTGTGGACCTACCCCTATGGAAAACATTATGGAGGGTTTTCAGTAAACTCATAATTGATCTGCCATATGAGTAGACAACCCCTCTCTTGGGTATTTATCCCCTTGACAAATAAATATTTATCCAATAGTATGTATGCACACCACTATACTTTGCAGCACTGAATACAATAGTTAAGACCTGGGATCAATCTAGATGCCAATTGACAGATGAGTGGATCATGAAGATGTGGTACATATACTCAACAGAATACTACATAGCGGTTAGAAATAATACAGTCAGGCAATTTACAACAACATAGATGGAGCTAGAAGATATTATGTTAAACAAAGTAAGCCAGAAGAAGGAGATATACAGGATGACATCACTTATATATTATTAGAATAACTCCATGAAGCAACACAATGTTCTAAATAGTAGTTAATTCAAACACTATAGGTGCCAAGGTTTAGTGAAGGAAACAAATCAAGTAGAAGGAGAGAATCACAAAACCTTTATACTACAAAGCAAACTGCAACAATGAAAATACTCTTTAGTTTGAACAGTTGTCCAATCAACTTCTCAATACAAAGACCTATAATATTAGAATGTTTTTTCTACAGAAACAGTTGCAGAATATGATTGGAAGCTAGAGCCTTCTACTGCAGTGCTCAATATCCGTAACTAGTGCCTAAAATTTATTTATGTGTGTATATATATGTATTTATTTATGTATATAACTCTTCAAATTATTTGTCCACAGGGGTTCTTTATGATATAGATTGGACACCCTAATTTCTCATTTCAGTTCTCTAACATATTAACCTATTATTATTTTTTATTGTAAGAATTTATTCAAGAGACAAAATGAATTAACATAATGAGGTAAACTAACATAACATAATATAGTAACATAACATAACATATAATATAATTAATATAATATAATAATACATGTATGTCAAAGAACGTTTCTGATTAAAACACAACTTTTTTCATAATGGCTTACATATCTTTCTTTTTTTTTTTTTTTTTTTTGGTTTTTGGGCCACACCCGGCAGTGCTCAGGGGTTATTCCTGGCTCCAGGCTCAGAAATTGCTCCTGGCAGGCACGGGGGACCACATGGGGCGCCGGGATTCGAACCAATGACCTCCTGCATGAAAGGCAAACGCCTTACCTCCATGCTATCTTTCCGGCCCCATATATCTTTCACAGTAGTATTTTAGGTACATGTTAACATTGAATTAGGGGAATTTCCATCATCAAATATGTCATCCCCCATCCCACTTCCCTTTCTACAACCCATATACCCTACCATCACCCCCCGGGCTGCTACAGTAGATGGACCCCTCTTTGTCTGGCTAACTATTAGTGATCATATATCTGTTTGGTCCTGGAACTCTCCCTTGTTTCCCCCTCTATTTAAGAGGCAGAGCTAGATAAATAGAGATATGTGGGTTTGTTTGAAGGAAAGAAAAGCAATAGATTGGGGTATAAAGTAAGAGAAAAAAATAAGTCAAATACGCTTAAAATAGGTCAAGTCCCGCTAGAGGCTTCCAACCTGAGTTTGAGAGAAGATGTGAAAAAGGTAATTGAAACACCATAATACAGAACGAAATATCAAATTAAATAACCAGTGAGCACTACAGCAATAAAGACAAGCACCACACAATAGTCTCGGTTCTGAAATCAAATCATGCTCAAGTGCAAAAAGAAAGATAAAGATAAAATAAAATAAAATAATATTGGAGACATCAACTTCAATCTCTACACCAAAATAAAGACGTCAAAAAAATCGATCAATCGATAAGTTAATATGTGGAAAAGTGATAGTTTTTGCTTTTTTCCCCTTTTCTTTTCCCCCCCTGCATAGGCACAGTAACTATTGGGGATATTATAGAGGGAATTCCCTTGGCATAGGAGATATAGGGTTTCTCCACCTCTGAAGTAAACTGTCATGGAATTAACTATAGACCCCTTGCATGATCATTTACTCTCCCCTTGTTGCTTTCGTGGTGTATGGAAGACTTCTGCTTTGTCTTGGATGGTAAAATCAGACCTCTGTATCTAGAGATCTTAGTGGCTGTGCAGCTCAAGGAATGGAGCTTATGAAGTCTTTCTGGTTCTAGCAGTTATGCTTCTTTAGTGTCGTTTTAATCCATCTTCTGTAGTTGATGGTCTTGGTCATTATTTTACTCCTAGGATGGAGCCTGGAATAAAGTATTTCGTTATATTTCTGGAAGACCCATTCAGTTGCGGTTGTCTCAGTCATACCTTTAAAATTTGAGATCTCTTTTGTTGAACAGATCGTAGACCAAAAGCTAGGCTAGAGCTTTTCATTGCTGTTGTTATTGTTATAGGTCCCTGGATGCGTACTGTCCAGTCTTGGTTGCAACAACCAGTCATCTGTATATAGCGATCGTGGCTTTTGCACAGATCAAAGGGTGACATGTTTTCTGATTTTGTCTTATCGATAGCTGATGAGGAAGGACAACTTGCTCTTAGATCAAGTTGTCCCATTTCCTCATTGTCAGGTTATCAATTTAGAACTGGTGCATGTTGGTATCAGAACAGCATTGTAAATGCCTTGGAGGGGATTTGGTTCCTGGAGCTGTTGTGGAGAACTCTGTCGCTTCTATGTCTGGGATCCAGGAGTCTAGGCTGGACAGTCAGTGTCTAGTTCCCTGGAGCCTAAGTTGTTTCCACATGACATATATTTAGGGTGGGAAATGTCCCTGTGTTGTAAACAAGTATGAGTTCTTACCCCTAGTAGATAAGAGATTGTCTTTATATGTACAATTTCCCCTTTGTTTAATATGTCTTTGCAGGAGGAAGTGGTGCTACATTATATTGCTGGTGGATTTTGGGCAGTGGAGAGAAAAGAAAACAGACTCCCAACAAAAACTAAGAATATATATGCTCACACATATCTAAAGGAAAAAAAGTTTCTTAAAAAAAGATTAAATAAAAGACGTAATTAAATGAATAAAGTGGGGCCGAGAGAGATAGCATGGAGACCAGGTGTCTGTCCTTCCTGTAGAAGGACGTTGGCTCAGAACCCGGCATCCCATATGGTCCCCCGTGCCCACCAGGGACATTCTCCAAGCATAAAGCCAGGAGCACCCTCCAATTGCCACCAGGAGTGACCCAAAAGAAGCAAAAACAAATCAAATCAAATAACAAAAACTAAAACAAAACAAGACAAAACAAAACAAACAAATGAAAGAAACTAACAAGAATAAAATGAAAAGAAAAAGGGAGAAAGTGATACAGGAGATCACTATACATTTGGGGAGACACAGGATAAGAGATAATGTTATATAGGTCTATACATATGATGAAAGTATTGGCTTATCTATTGTCTTTTGAGATTTCCTTGTGAGGTGTGGGGTCCAGGCAGGGAGGTTTTGGGTAGAGTTCTTGCATTGGGGACCCTTTGGAGCTAGTTCTGTTATCAAGCCACAGTCCACATTAGGGAGAGGTGATTAGGAGGGCCACACTGCATGAATCTTTCAGGGTGTTGGTTTTATTTTCTTGCCGGTAATGAGGTGAGAGCTTGAGTGGGTGTCTTTTCACTTGGATAGTGGGTACTGGTTTGTTGGGGTAGGAGGTCTGTCTTGATCCCTAATGAATTAAGAACTGAGGGTGAAGAGTTATAGTGTGGTGGGGATATCAGGGGTGGGATTGAGGGGTGAAGGAATGGTCGGATTTCTGGAAGAGGGAGAGGGTTATATAGGTTACAGATAGGAGTTGTTTGTGTTAACCTATTATTATTATAGTGCTCATTATGACAAGATCTTAACAAAATACTTCAATTATTTATCCATTTCCTTTTGATTACATCTGCTACTACAAACAAGTGCTTATGTCCATAGAGACCACTGAAATAGCCAACTGCACATCATCTACTTTTGTTACAGGCCCAGTTCATTGAGTAAGTTTCTGCAAGTAACTATTATATTTTTATTTTAATTTATGATACCTCATTATTATATCATAATGCATACACTGTCAATTTTCTTTCAGGAATTGAACCTTGATGCATAAGACATGGTAGATGTTACTATATAGGTAGTCTCCTCTTATAGTGTTCACTGCCATATTGTTTAGTACTCTAAATGTGAAAATTATGTTTACCTTAAAGAACTCCTTGCAGAATGTAACCCTAAAAACTTTATTTAGCAAAGTATGCCCCCACCATTGATGAAGTGCCTACAAATTGAAAAACTTCCCCATCCATGTGCCAGCCACATTTTTTGAGATATAAATAAAAGAGAGTTTATTAGTACACAACAAAATATGGAAGGAGGTAGAGGTCAGTACATTTCTATGACCACATTCTGGTATGATATGCATTTTGAGGTGAATGCATTATCTTCTGTGAATGCAAAGATGTTCTTTGGGGACTGGAGAGATAGCATGGAGTAAGTGTTTGCCTGCATGCAGGACGGTGATTCTAATCCTGGTATCCCATATGGTCCCCCAAGGCTGCCAGTCGCGATTTCTGAGCATAGAGCCATGAATAACCATTAAACACTGCAAACACACTCATCTGCAGCCTCCTAAGTGCTCCTCCTTCCAACCAGGAGATCAGCACAGGCATCACTCTGTAATGCCCTACTGCTTGCAGGTGTTCATAGGTCTCCAGCATCACGTCTCTATATAGCTTCTTTTGAGAGGCATCCAAGCATGGCCACTCCTCCATGGAGAAACTTATGGCCACATCAGGGAAGATCATTGTGCCCTGGGGAAAGTAGTCACTTTTTGAGGTCCCATCTTCTGTGGCCTGGATTATTTCTGAAGAGCAGCAGCAAGGCCCATTGCACAATCCCTAGCGAGACCTGTAGCTACGGGGAGCTCAGCGTGGCCCCGAGATGGATGGCCGAGTGAACATTGTACCTCCAGAGGCTTCTGTGGCATCCAGGAACCTCGGAATTATTCAGTCTGGACAGTAATAGCAACGGATGATGCTTCCCTGCCTCGTAATTCAGCAACAGAGAAAGAAAGATGGTGGATTGCGTGACCAGCCTCATTTTGTTTTTAAGTGTTCTGACCTATCCCATAAGTGCCAGTACTCCAAATATTTAATATATAAATCTCTAATATCTGTTTATAAATGGGTTTGAGTGGGTAGGTGGTATACTCTTCTATGTTTGTTTAATCTGTATTGTACATAATCCCTGCCAATATTGAATATAGTTTTTGTTATGTATTATTACTTCTTCTGCCTACCCCATTTACCGCCTTATAAAACCCCTTCTATTCTCTAACCCCCTCAACCCTGTTCCCTTATCTTTTCTATTTAACCCTCTTTACCCTTAGCTCTTATATTCTCAGGAACCAGGTACTTTTCCTGCCCCCAACAAACTGCTATCTGATTCCAAAAGCGAAAGAACACCCTCCAAGCTCTGCATCTCTAGCACCGGCAAGCAGGTGCAGCCACTGATCCTGCTGACTAACTCTATACAGCCCTTTTATTCCCATGTAACCTCAATATGGACTGTGACGTGCTACTGGATACAGTTCTGGAGGGACATCCAGCTCGAGGATACTACCTGATCCCTGACTGCTGAAAACCATTTCTAAGACTCCACAAGACTGCATTGTGGGGTGAAATGTGCCCTGGATCTTCCCCCCAGACTATCTCAAAAGAATTAATGGGGATATCTATATTTTTTGTGTGTTTCTGTATACATATTTCCTTGATATTTATAACTCTAGATGTTTACTTCCATATGTAGAAGTACCCTCTGCCATCTTGTCCTTTTATTTTTCTTGCTTAGGTTCTACTTAGTAGAAAATTCTTGCTTAGAATAAGACCTCATGTCAAAACCAGAGCACAGATACTATAAAGCATGTTATCATTACCCAAAAATGTACCAATCATTTTTTCTTTTTGCTTAGATACACTGAAATGAGAAAATCACATGTATAGAAAGTTCTTATCTATTGGGTTTGGAGTGGTAAGATGTCTACTTTGCTGATGCGAGCCTAGGACAGACTGCGATTTTATCCCTCATCATCCCATATGAGTGCCCAAGCCAGGAGCTATTTCTGAGCACATAGCCAGGAGTAGCCCCTGATCATCACCGGGTGTGGCCCAAAAACCCAAAATATAAAAGAAAGTTGGTATCTAATAGGTATAAATACCCAAAATTTTTATAATGCAGGGGTGCCTTTCATCCTGAACATCTTTATGGGTACTTGACTTAGAAATTAATTTATTGAACATCAACCATCCAACCTTGAATCCCTGATCCCGATCTTAGAATTGGCACAGTTCCTTGCACCATCATCAGAAAACAAACTCCCCTGGGGGAATGACCTAATACAACTATGGCTCCTACTTGCTCCAGAGTAGGTTCATATGACAGTGTAATAACGAGGAAACTGCAACATTATCTAAGGGTAGGTTGCCCCAAATGTTCATCTAATGGTGACATGAAATCAGAAGACGCTTTGTGCTAGAATCTATGCAAAACCCAAGATATCAAATTACAGAAGACTGCTGAGAACAACCGCCACTGAGCAGAACTTTGTCTGCAACCATAAAGAAAAATTTAATTCAACACTTTCCCTTAGGATCTGTGCAAAAACCATGATCTCTAATTACAGAAGATTGACTTGGACAAATGTGACTCAGCAGAACTTTTCCCGAGACCATAAGAAAGATCTTCGACTTTAACAACTACCATGCTTGTAGTCAGTCTTATGACAGAATGCTTCAAGGGTAGAGATACACTGTATCTCTTAGGCCAATGGAATTTCCTTTCTAATTTTTACAGTGATTAATATGCTTATGCAAATCCAAACCAAAGCAAACCAAAGCTATATTCACCCTTCTTTTTTCTTCTTTTAAATTTATTTATAGCTTCTAGACAGGTGCTTCTGCCTTTGTTTACAGAACCATAGAACATGAATCATCTTGTTCTACCTCATATTTTTATGTCCTCCTAAAAATTAAGAAAGAATAATGTGGATGGGACCAAGGGGTTAAGTGGTCTCAGCAGTCTTAAGCATAAATAAAAATTGACGGATATAAATATGCAAACCGAATTTAATGACCATAAAATCTTGAGATCCAAATTATAACAAGCTATACACAAAAGGAACCTGTTAAACTAGCAGGCCAGGAGCCTTAGTGTGAATGTATGGGGTGTATACTTGGAGCTATGGTGGAGGGAGGTAAACTCTAATGATGAAAGTGGCCCTAATTCACTGTCATTATGTGCCTGTAATACAACTTTGAAAGACGTGTAATTCATATTGGTTTCAATAAAATATTTTTTAAAAAATGGGAAGAACTTATCCTGGGATCAATAAAAAAAAAACCCTAGTCTAGGCTTTGGCCTAAGATCTGTACAACAACCAAGATCTCTAATTCCAGAGTCTGACTGAGACAACTGAAACTGAGCAGAACTTCTGAAAACTTAGTGAAAGACTCTATCCTAGGCTTCACCCTAGGATTGGTGCAAAAACCAAGACCACCAACTACAGAAGACTGATTAAAACAACAGTGTTAAAACAGAATTTCTAGAACCATAAAGAAAGACTCCAACCTAGGCCCTATCCTATGACCTGTGCAAATACCAAAATCTTCAGTTACAGAGGCCCGATTTTATCATCCACGACTGAGCAGAAAGTTTCCAAACATCACAAAAGGACCAAGGGGAGAGAATAAGAGCACGTAGAGAGCCTATAGCTATTCCCATCACAGTATGCTTCAAGGACGGAGAAACTTTGGATCTTTTAGCCCTTTCTAATCTCCCCAATATTTATTGTACCTATGCAAAAAAAAAAAGCACAAATTAATTTTTCATTAATGTTGCTGCTTGTTTTTTCTGTGCTTTGCTTTGTTTTTAATCTTGGGACCATGGTTATTATTTGATTGTTGTCTTTATTGCTGTGATTGCTTTTCACGGTTTTTCTTTGTTTGATATTTTTGTATTCTTTTTATGTTTTTTTTCCTTTCCCCTTCCTTCTCTTAAATTGATATGTATAGCCCCGAGAAGGACTTTTCCAGTTTTTTTGCTTGTTTGATTTTTGCCCCTTTTTTTCTTTCCTTCTAACATAACCACATAACTTGAACCTCTTGTTCTGCCTCACAAATTGAGGGAAAAATAATGGAGGGTACCAAGACCAAACAGTCCTATGAACATTTAGTAGAAATAAAAAATGATCAGATTTAAGCACCAGATTCAAAGCCAATGACAATAGAATAGATACCCAATCTACAACAAGCTAGACACAAAGAAGACAAATTATACTAGCAGACCGGGGGTCAAAGGAGGGGATATGACATGCATGCTGGGAACAGGGGTGGAGGGAGTACAACATTAGTGGTGGGAAAGCCCCTGAGTCAATGTTGCTATGTACCTAAAATACTACTGTGAAAGATTTGTAATCTACTTTGGTCAAAATAAAAATTATTTTAAAAAATTTAAAAATTAAAAGTATTGTTTCATTGAAAATTTTCTGATACTTTGTTTTAGTTATGCTGCATAGAAAAATACCATCAATTTATTTGTTTAAACAATACCACTTACACTCTGATCTAAAAAAACAAATGCAAGTGTATTTATATTCTATAGATAGACAAACAGTGTTTAAAGCAATTTCATTTTAATTTTTCTATTGTTTTAGAAATTAGACCAACAGCCACTCCAAGCTCCTACACAAAGATGATACTAAATCTCATGAAAATTATCTCTTTCAATGTCAACAGACTAAATGCACCAGTTAAGAGACAGAATGGCAAAATGAATCAAAAATCTGAATCCAACATTCTGCTGCCTACAAGAAATACATCTGAATAGTTAGAACAAACATAGGCTCAAAATCAAAGGTGGGAGGAAAAATATCAAGGAAACAACTTCTTTAAAAAGCCAAAGTAGCCATATTATTATCAGATGACACAGATTTTAAACTTGGAAAAGTTATACGAGACAAAGATGGACATTTTGTAATAATCAAGAGCTCAGTTAAACAAGAAGATATCACACTTCTAAGTAGATACACACCCCAAATGAGGGACCAGAAATATATGTAACACAATTGCTGACAAATATGAAAGAAGACATCAGTAGCAACACAGTAGTATTGGGAGGCTTTAATACAGCCCTGTCAACTCTTGATCGGTCAAGCATGCCGTTTTTCTTGCTTTGTTTTGGTTTGTTTTGGGGTCACACCCAGCAGTGCTCAGGGGTTACTCCTGACTCTATGCTCATAAATCATTACTGGCAGGCTCTGGGGGACCATATGGAATGGCAGGATTTGAACCACCATCCTTCTGCATGCAAGGCAAAAGCCTTGCCATCATGCTATCTCCCCAGCCCCCGAGACATCAATAGCAACACAAAAGTATTGGGAGACCTTAATACAGCCTTGTGAAATCTTGATAGGTCAACCATGCTGTTTTTCTTGTGTTATTTTTTGGGGAGTCTCACCTGGCAGCACTTAGGGGCTACTCCTGGCTCTAAGCTCAGAAATTACTCCTGGTAGGCTCAAATGACTATATGGAATGCCAGGATTTGAACCACTGTCCTTCTACATGCAAGGCAAATGTCCTACTTCTATGTTGTCTCTCCAGCCCTAGGTAAACCATGCTGAAACCCAAAAACAATGTACTAGTTATGAAAGGAGAAATGGAAAAAGTGGCCTAGTATATATATATATATATGAAATTCTGTTAGAAAAGTCTATTTAGAGTTCATGTTAGCCAAGTTACAGGGATTGTTGGACTTATTCCCTCGACCCCCATTGTACCAATAATACCTTGTGGCATTGTTCCTTTTTTGCATGGGCACATTAAAATGGGAAAATATTACATATGCAAACAAGTTCTTATCTAATAAAGATAGGAACACAAATTTTGTAATACAGTGGGACCTTATAATTGTCACAATGATTTAGCTCATGCCTCAGAAGAATGGACCTTGCCCATACAACCCTGAACCATTGACAACATCTACAGAAACAACCACAATTGTATATTACATCACCAGCAAGCAAACCTCTACCAAGAAAGACCCTACTGTTTCCCTGTCATTGACTTACTCCAAAGAGGGTTCTCTTAGTACCCAGACGACTTAGCAACAGAAACAACCTGCTTGTAGGGCGGGGCTTTCCACATTGCCATCTGACTTCGATGATGGAGATGCACAGAAACCAGAATCTTTAACTACAGAATAGTTACAACAATACAACAATAGCGAATGTGCAAAATTTTTTTTACCAGGATCACAAATGACTCAGACAATCAAGTATGCCTGGAGCCCAGAGTCGGGCTTATGTTAGAAAACTTCAAGCATAAGGTCTTATGTGTTTAGTCAACTTCCCTCCCCTGTTACCTATTTTTAAACTGAGGTAGAACACTAGACAACAAAATACCCTAAGTGAAATACACTATAGATTAATTGTGTGTGTGTGTGTATGTGTTTGGACCAGACCCAGGTTTTCAGGACTTATTTCTAGCTCTCTGCTGAGGGATGTTTCTGGTTGTGATTGGGGAAACAAATGTTATACCAGGACTCAACCATGTCACAGCTCATTACAATTTTGCACTCTGTCTTGACTAACACTTTTGAATTTACTGTTATTGTTGCATATAGCGAAAATTTTGTTGTTTCAGTTTTGGGCTCATCTTATTGCTGATTCTGTGCTCAGGGATCATTCCTGGTAGTGCTCAGGAAACCATATATGGGGCTGACGATACGTCCCAAGTCACCAACATGCAAGGCAAGCACCATACCAATTATAGCTCTGGCCCAACAAATCAAAATTTTCAAGCTAGTGATAGAAATATATTACAGAATACTGTCACTTTATTAATTCCATTTTTAATAAATGTTGGCTAAATCTTAGTCAGAAGTGATTGTAAACAAGCTAATGCAATTTAGTTGTACCCAAATATTTGTCCCTGTGGATAGTAGCAATATTCAATAGTTATAGATCATAAAATTTCACCTGGACCCCTCACATAGTTATATACAATATTCTGCAAAACATGTATTTGTGAAAAAATTGTCATAACTTTGTCTTTTCAGCATGTCAGTGAGCAATTTTTTTCGAATTTTAATACAAGGTAGACATGTCACTATTGAGAATTCTCCATTAGGAGCACATACAGGAATCAGATATTATCATAGACCTGAACACCACTCTTAAAGGTCCTGGCCTGTAGAGAACTCTTATCTTTGGTCTTGCAAAGGCAGAAATATAAAGAATATTTCTAGTAATTGCACATATGTTGAAAACAGTCAAATCAGCAATTAAAATCATTCCTTACATTATACTAATTAGCAAGCCATCTGGTGTTGATCAGAGATAAAGATAGTTAAAGGGCACCAGTGGAGCCAGCTTTTCTGAATATAGACTGGAATATTAAGCAACAAAGCCTTGTAATGTATACTCTTCATTAGAACATTTCAACGTTCACTAGTGATCCCTATGTTGTAGATTGAAAATCAACAAATATATGTATTACACAAACAATATTTCAGTATTTTAAATTAGATTGAAGAAAATATTATATAGTTTTGTATAAATACCCAAATTTAACATGATAAAACAAATCTAATATTTATAATAAGGGATTAGTCCAAAGTGTTAGCAATTTTTGACAAGCTTTGGAATGTTAATGACTGTCTATTTGGCTGATCAAGTCTTGACTTCTCAGCTTTAAGACAATTCTACAATTTTACTCTTATTATTAAATAGTGCAGAAGCAAGTTAAGATATTGATATATATGTTATTAATGTATAAAATTGAAGTAGAACCACTGGGAATTTGCTCTGAAAACAAAAGGAACATCTGGTATTTTTAGTAACTAGGGTACAACATTCAGTTGTAACATAAAGTTTTGTTTCATTAGATTTTCCTTTGGATAGAAAAATTTAGAAAACTACGGTTTAGATTACTAGATTGAGTTAACTCAGGTGTTCTTCAAAGTTCAGATTAAAAGCACATCTGAAAGAAGATTTTCTCATGCTGATATTTGAGGTAGGGCAAAAAAAATAGAAGAACCCTGATAGGGCTTATAATTGGAAGTAGCTCTCTACCCTCTCTACCCATGTACCATAGGCCAAAGCAACAGTCATTGGCATGATGGTATTCTCAGCCCATTATAAAGCTTCTTTAAGGCAGAAGACTGAGGGATAGTAACATAATTTTGTTTTTGTTTTGTTATTTTGAATCATATACACCTGCCAATTCTCAGGGATTATTCCAGAGTCTATGCTTAAAGATCATTCTTGGAAGTTCTCAGGTAATTTGTAGTAAGGGAGATTTAACTGGGTTCATCCATGTACAACATAAAAGCCTTAGCCTCTGTATTATATTTCTATTCCCAAGGACTACAGTATTTGAGCCAATCATTCACTATATCCCCATGAACTGAAGATTGCTCTTACCCTTCATTGAGCTATGTCCCTTTTCTTGCATCAATAAGATCATTAAACAAACCAAAGAAAAAGGAATGTGTTTTTGAGTTAGGTGTGTTTTTTGTTTGTTTGTTTTTGAGACACACTTGGTGGCACTCAAGCTTGTGTACACCTGGCTAAGTGCTCAGAAATTGATCCTGGTAGGCCGGAGATAGAACCTGGGTTGGCTGCATGCAATTGAAATGCTCTACCTACTATGCTGTTGCTCTGGCCTCTTCGCTTTAGATTTTTGTTTTTTAGTTTGTTTATTTTGGGCCACATCCATTCGACGCTCAGAGTTACTCCTGCCTATGAGCTCTCAGAAATCGCCCCTTTCTTGGAGGGATCATATGGGATGGTGGAGGTTCGAACCGGGATCGAACGGCAGTCCATCCTAGGCTAGTGCTTGCAAGGTAGATAGATGCCTTTACCTCTAGCACCACCTCTCCGACCCCAGATTTTTTGCCTTTATTTTTCATTTTATATACAACTCTCCTTCAAATATCATGGACTAATGTGGATCTCTAGTTCCAATGACTATTTTGTAAATCATGTATCCATATATACTGAGAATACTGAGAATCTACTATATGTAATACAACAGTGGGAGACATACCAATAAAAATATAAGTCAAGTATAGATTCTCAAGTATCATGAGGTAAGAATAGTGTCAAGTACTGGAATTAAGTAGGGTGGTTTAAGAAATCGCTTTTGATATACACAAACCTGGAATTAAGTTTTGGCTGTAATATATCATGTTATCTATTCTAAATATATATCTTTATATCTAAATTTATATCTAAATTATTTCATTGATGTCAGAGATGAGTATTAGAAGAATATAAACCAGAGACATTGGATATTAAAAACATATTTAACTTATCCTGGTCCCCTACAAATATTAGCATATGGGTTAGCACAAAGCATCAGTTTGTTTTAATCAGATTGGACACATCTCCTCACTAGGAATTTCTAATTGCATTTCCTCCTCCATTTTGTTCTCAACTCTATTGTGCTAATTTCTATTCAACAGCTGGCTTTAGTGACAACTTTTGAAATAACAGCTAATAAAACCCAAACCATAGGATCTTTTCCAGAATCTGTTGTATAATGAAAACAATTATAAACAACATTCAATCACTTCCCACAAAAGAAAATATGAAGTAAATCCTGGCTAAAAGAGAACCACAAAATCTGGGCTGAACACATACCAGAAACCTGAACCCATTCCTTGTGATTCACAGAATAGTCCATTTGGCTATGAAACAAAGTCCAAACAGACAAGCAGTTGGTTATCTAGAATTTTGATGACTGAGCAAACATATTCCCAATATTAATCAATTAGGAGAAGGTAGTTTCAAGATGAAATGATGTGAAACAAATAAGCAAACAGTTCATGTTATTTTATTTTTGTTTTTATTTATTTATTTATTTGTTTATTATTTGGGCCACAAATAGTGATGTTCAGGGGATACACTTGGCTCTGCTCTACAGTTACTCTTGTGGTTCAAACCCAGTCACTGTACTATATCTTTGGCCTCGGTAATTGGGGCAGAATTTTATAAGCATTACTACCTCTCCATACTGGATTTTAATCCTTATTGAGGTCTTTGGAAAGCAGTGTTAATCACTGCCTGCCCCTGTTGTGAAGAATGTAGGAGGTTAAAGCATTGAAACTTATACCTTTCAAGATGATTCAAAGATGAAGAAGTACTTATGGTTGAAAATAAGCAGAGGATCTAGGTGTCTTGGAGTTTGAGTAGGATGATCAGAAGAACAGGTAATGAAAGAACACAGATAATGTCACCAAAGACTGCTTGTAAGTTCAAATGAATAGAAGTTTATTTTGGGGGTTGTTTGTTAAATATAATTTGTGTATGGTGTTGGAATTATGTGCAAGAGAAATCATGAATACCAATATTGAAACCACAGGACCTCAAATAAAAGTAAGTTCAATTTAAAATTTAAATAATTTTAAAAATCTTTAATTAATATCCAGGGATGTAACTCAGTTGTACATATAGTTTATGATTTATTTACACTGTACTAAATGTTATTCCCTGTATCACCATACACCCTCCAAAAATATTTCTATTTAAATTCATTTGTCAACTTGTATGACTATCTACAAAGCACAAAATATTAAAAAAGTATTAGTCTCACCTTGAAATTTTTATTTCCAATTTCAATGGATATCATTAACACCTTTACCACTTCTTGTTCTATATCTCTCATTTAATAAATCTTTTAAAAATATATTGAACCTTTCCTTACAAGTATGACGCAAAATCAACAAACTTCTTCATTCCTACAAGCAGATAATATACCTATAAAATGTTCTTTTAAAATATATTTATAAAAAACAAATAGAAATTAAGAATGACTTTATGCTTATATCCTTCAAAGTATTTTTAAAAACTTATTTAGGCACTGTGATTTACATAACTATTTATAATAGTTATGTATATAAAAACTCCAACTCCAAACCCAAGAATATTGTTCACATACCTTCACCAATATCCCAACGTATGTTCTATCACTCCACTTCAACTCCTTAAAAAATATCTTAAAATATTTAATTGTTGTTACTTTTGTAGCGACATCTTTCAATGGTGCTGACTCATGATTTTATGTACAAGTTGTTCACCTACACTACCAAAGTTTCCAAGATCCTTGACAAATGTCCTTTTGTTACTCCCGTCACTTCCCAATCGCCTTTTCCCTCCTTTATTCCTTAGCATTATTTTTTTTCTGTAATTTGAGGCTAAAGGTTTGCCATTATTAAATACATTCAATTACCTTGCTGTGCTACTCTATATACCACAGATAAAATACAACAGATAAAATTAAAAAAATTAAAAAATACATAAAATAAAACAAATAAAAGTTGTCTTTATTTCTCTGATTTCATTTATCATGATACCCTCCAGCAATCTAAGTTACAGTGAAGGTATAATTTTATCTTTTTGTGGTTGCTTAGTATTCCACTGTGTTTATATAAGCAGAAATTCTTTATCCACTAATCTTTCATTAAATATTTGTTTTGTTTTCATGTCCTGAACATTGTACTAAGTGTCATACTGTATTTATACTGTATGTAGGTGTACATTCATTTTGTATATTAATATTTTTTGTTTTGGGGACAGTTGACAAGTAGTTAAATAGTAGTTAAATAATCTAAGAGATGATTTGTCTTTGTGTCCATTCCTTATTGATATATTACAACTTAAAGTTGTTTCTGCCTTAAGATAATCATAGTTCTTAATCGTTTTGATAGTAATACTTAGATTCCTTCTGTCATTGCTTTAAAATTTTTCCTCAAACTTCAGTCTCTCAATATGGCTTTTATTGTTCAGCTCTTCCTAACCCTAATCCAAATAAGCATTTTCGCATTTTCTCCAAATTTTTTTCTTAGAAAGTATCACTTTTTCAATTATATTTTGCATTTACTTATGTATTTTGCTTATTTTCTCTGTTTAAAATAACATAATTATGATATCATAGGCTGTGTTTATTTACACCATTGTTTATTCTGTGTCTCTGAGATGTGATAATAAGTTCTATATTTTTTTTGGTTTTTGGGCCACACCTGGCAGCACTCAGGGGTTACTCCTGACTATCATCTCAGAAATAACTCCTGGCAAGCACGGGGGACCATATGGGACACCGGGATTCGAACCAACCACTTTAGGTCCTGGGTCGGCTGTTTGCAAGGCAAACGTCGCTGTGCTATCTTTCCGGCCCCATAAGTTCTATTTTTTAATTAAGGAATTATTGTGGAGTAAATGCTTAATTCATTTCTATTTAAAAATAAACCGAATAATTCTTATTGGAAAATAAATTACTTCCATAATTCCAATGGCATGACATGATTATCTGAATTCCTGTGTTTTCAAATGTGTTTGCTATGTCTCAAATCTATCAAAAGTAGAATATGACTGAAGAGATGATATAGGAGCTAAGGCACATATTTTACATAAAACAAAGTCTCTGCCTCCAGTACCATATGATTTTCCAGACATAGCTAGGTATATATCTGGAGGACTCCGAGCATAATCAGATTGGCCTTGGTCATCATCATCGTGGCAGGGCCTGACAAGTAATTTAGCCTTGGGCCATCATGTTGAGTCACTAGCCCAATTGACTAAGAATTATATACAGGACCTCTGAAGGCCCATATATCTGCTAGAGGTGCCGTCACCTCAAAAAAGAAAGTTAAAATTTATTAATATATAATTCTGTGAAATAATTATAAAACTCAATAAACAAACAATAAGCAAAGAAAGTGCAGGGAAGAAGCAAATATTATACACTGATAACAGAATAAGAGACGCTTCTCAAGGGATCTACAGGTTTAATGTAATCACTAGCAAATAGTTACTATTACTGCAATCTTGAGCAAGCAAAACGAAGCTACACATTTCCCTATTTCAAATTATAAAACCAATCTATAGCTATCATAATATTATGGTACTAGCTTAAAAACAGCCATCTACCAAGTGAGACAGAATGAGAACACAGAAATATAACCATGCATTTATAACCAACAGATCTTTGACAAGGTTGCTAAAAACATATAATGGGAAAATGATATTATCTTGAATAAGTAGTGTTGAAAGTGAAGAGCCACATACAAAAGAATTAAATTGGAACCTTATCTCTCATAACAAATAGCAATCAGCATGAAATAGATTAAATATTTAAACTTAAGACCTGAAACTGCAAAATTAGTAGAAAATATAGTGAAAAAAATTCTTTATGAAGAACTACACCTGACAATTCTGAGGAGTAACTCCTGCCACTGTACTCAGGAATCACTCTTAGCTGTGCTAAAGAATCCATATGGACCCTAGGAATTAAACACAGGTTGTTTGTGGGCAATGAAAGAACCCTAATTGTCATGCTCTTCTGGTATTGGAAAAATATCCTTATCATGGCCATGACAATAAATTTTTATATGATGGCAAGTTATAGAGAACAGGATAATAACAGAAAGGTGGAACTGCATTACATTAGCTTCTGCACGACTATGAAAATAAAATAAAATAGCAACTTATAGAAAATTTATATGCTATCATGTAATATATAAATTATATATGGGTGTATAAAGAATTTACACAACGTAATGCCAGCAATATAAATATACCAAATTCAAAATGGACAAAGGGCCATTTTGAAAATAAATAATTTTTAAAGGAAGAAACTCTCAATGCTAATAGATGTCTGATTGTATATTCAAAATCCAAATCCCCAAAGGATAATAAAATTGAAGCCATAAGAAAAATCCACCTTACAAATGTTAGGATGCCTCTGACCAAAAATAACAATTGCTGATGAGGATGTGGGAAAGAGATATTCCTCAACACTGCTGGTAGTAGTGTAATTAAATCATAAACATAATATAGAAAACCACGTGGAGGCTTCTCAAAATCTTAAAAATAGAAATACTATATGATTGAGAATTCCTACATCTGTATATATATTCAAAGTAACAGAAATTTGTTGTTCAAAAAACATATGCACTATGATATTCACCGCCACACCATTATTACTGACAATCAAGATATGGAAACAAACTAAATGTCCTTAAAAATGAATGAATAAAGAAAATATGGTATACTTGCATAATAGGATATATGCACTTGCTAAAAATAAGAAGGTGATCATGCAACTTGCAATAACATGGATGGAGATGAAAGACAATTTGCTTAGTGATATTCACAAGATATTTAAAATGAGACAAGTAACTATATACTCTAGTATAAGTGAACCCGAGTATAAGCCAACCCCCTAATTACCCTCAAAACTGGGAAAACTTGGTGGCTCGAGTATAATCCGAGGTGGAAAAATCCAGCAGCCACTGGTAAATTTCAAAAATAAAAATTATATCCAAAACAATTACAATAATTGAGGTATCAGTAGGTTAAATGTTTTTCAATACTTATTGCTGTGAATTAGCAACAATAACTTTTTAACTTTAAACAAAGTGCAGAAAACCATAGCTTAAAAGATGGGGGCCCAGAGATAGTACAGCGGCGTTTGCCTTGCAAGCAGCCGATCCAGGACCAAAGGTGGTTGATTCGAATCCCGGTGTCCCATATGGTCCCCCGTGCCTGCCAGGAGCTATTTCTGAGCAGACAGCTAGGAGTAACCCCTGAGCACCGCTGGGTGTGGCCCAAAAACCAAAAAAAAAAATAATAATAATAATAATCAAGCTAAATCACAAAGGTTAAAATCCTTCAAAACTGGATTCCTCCTCTGCCTCAGCTGTATGTACAGAAGAGCTTCAGCTGTATCTGTTGTGTGGGTATCAGCAGAGACATTGTCATCATCACTGAGTTCACAGATATCATCATCATTGCTATCGGTCTCATACAAAGCACAGAATATTGAGGGTTAAATAGTTCAGTGACATACACTTCAGTTCAGCCTCCTACCTCTTCAACTCAGCCATGACTTGTGGACTGAGCTGAAGCACTGCCCCCTCTAGAAGAACAGAAGACAACTGGAGACTACATGCATTTGACTAGGTAAGCGCACACCAAATTAAATAACCTGTATGCATTGAGTATAAGCTAAGTTCGTTTTTTTCGGCACAAATTTTGTGCTAAAAATCTCGGCTTATATGGTAATACAAAATTTCATCAGATGTGAACTTATAAATAGAATGAGAGGGGGGAAGATAAGACAAACATAGCATGTTGGGTTACACCTTATTTTACCTAAAACAGAGTTTATCCCTTATTTCTTTGAATCTATTTGTCTACAACTTGGTTTTACCAAAAACAAGGATTGTTTTATATGTAAACAGGGGAGGAACAGGTTCACAATAGTAGCCCCACTTTGGGGTAGTCTCTATACTCACAAATATGGTAGTTTTGGCAAGCAGCGATTGTTCCATACTAGTAGAAGACTGCCAGACAATCTGTATTTCACCCTCAGCATAGTTTGGATTATTTCCTGTGTGACCCTGATTCAGACTCATTCACCTGCTTGGAGAAATGGCGCATGGGGTGGTTTTACAACTGGTGCTTAAAGAGCGAAGTGAGGATCAGAGAAGACTGCAATAATGGTGAGTGACTTGAACTCTGGTGGATTTTCACCTTATGTCCCCCTCAAGCTGGAATGAATGTGCCATATTCTTCACTGAAACGTTGGTGAACATGGCTCCTGTTTCCGATTGCTTCATGTTGCTCTGGTCCCTCTACCTACATATCTCACTCTGGATTGTACTTGCCCAGCTCCCTAGAGATTCTCCTGCATATATGCCCAATAGGGAAAAAATGCCTTCCAGCGCTGAATGAGTTCTTGATTTAAAGGCCTTCTCGGTGCTGATAATTTATCATTGACTACTGGAACTAATCCAGAGAGACTCCCATAAAGAATGATGAGCCACCTACCGTCTCTGCAGACTCGGAGTCTGAAAACAACTCAACCAGAGATATCCCTGCATTGCAAGTACTGAGTCAGGTAGACAAGCCAGTGCTGACAATCCAAGTCCTGGGCACTGCTATAGCAAGTACTTCCAGTGCTATGTTGAATAGGAGTGGTGAGAGAGGACAGCCTTGTCTTGTGCCAGAATTTAGAAGGAAGGCATTTAGTTTTTCTTCATTGAGGACAATATTGCCTCTGACTTGTGGTCGATGGCCTTAACTATATTGAGAAAGGTTCCTTCCAGTCCCATTTTGCTGGCAGTTTTAATCAAGAATGGGTGTTGGACCTTATCAAATACTTTCTCTGCATCTATTAATATGATCATGTGATTTTTATTTTTCTTGTTGTTGATGTTGTGTATTATGTTAATAGATTTACGGATGTTAAACCAGCCTTGCATTCCTGGGATGAAACCTACTTGATCATAGTTGATGATCTTCTTAATGAGGCATTAAATCCTATTTGCCAGGATTTTGTTGAGGATCTTTGAATCTGTTCATCAGCGATATTGGTCTGTAATTTTCTTTTTTGGTAGCATTTATGTGTGGGTTAGGTATCAAGGTGCTTTGGAAGTGTTCCTGTTTTTGTGATTTCATGTAAGAGTCTTGCCAGGATTAGTAGTAGTTCCCCTTGAAAGGTTTGAAAGAATTCATTAGTGAATCCATCTGGTCCTGGGTTTTTCTTTTTGGGCAGACATTTGATTGCTGTCTTAATTTCCTCAATAGTTATGGGGGTGTTTAGATATGCTATATCTTATCGTTCAACCGTGGAAGATTATAGGATTCCAAGAGTTCATCCATTTCTTCCAGGTTCTCATTTTTAGTGGCATAGAGTTTCTCAAAGTAGTTTCTGATTACCATTTGAATCCCTGCCATATCATTAGTGATCTCTCATTTTTCAATCCTAATAAGAGTTATCAAGTTTCTCTCTCTTTCTTTGTTAATTTTGCCAGTTGTCTATCAATCTTGTTTATTTTTTCCACAAACCAACTTCTGCTTTCTTTGATCCTTTGGATTGTTTTTCAGGTTTCCACTTAATTGATTTCTGCTCTCAGTTTTGTTATTTCCTCCTGTCTCCCTTTTTTGGTTCCTTTTGTTGAGCACTTTCTTATTCTATGAGCTGTACCATTAAGCCATTCAGGTATGCCTCTTCTTTCCTGATGTGTGCTTGTTAAGCTATAAATTTTCCTCTCAGTACACTTTTGCTGTGTCCCATAGGTTCTGTTAGTTTGTGTCTCCATTTTCATTTGTTTCTAGGAAGGTTTTGATTTCCTCTATGATTTCATCTCGGACCCACTGGTTATTCACTATGAGGCTGTTTAACTTCCAGGTATTAAAGTTTTCCTTCTGTGTCCATTTGTACTTCACATATAATTTCAGGGCCTTTTGGTCAGCGAAGGTAGCCTGCAAAATTTCTATCCTCTTGATATTATGGAGGTATGTTTTATGTGCTAGCATGTAGTCAATCCTGGAGAATGTCCCATGTACATTTGAGAAGAATGTGCATCCATGTTTCTGGGGGTGGAGTGTATATATATAGTATATATATATATATATATATATATATATATATATATATATATATATATATATATATACTATATATATATATATATATATATATATATATATATATATATATATATATATATATATACTAGGCCTCTTTCTTCCATTTCTCTTTCCAGGTCTAGTATATTCTTGTTGGGATTAAGTCTGGTTGATCTATCAAGTGTTGACAATGCCGTGTTGAGGTCTCCCACAATTATTGTGTTGTTATTGGTATTATTTTTCAGATTCATCAACAATTGTATTAAATATTTTGCTGCCTTCTCATTCGGTGCACATATATTTACGAGAGTGATTTCTTCCTGCTGTACATATTCCTTATTAATACAAAATGTCCATCTTTGTCCCTTACAACTTACCTTAGTATAAAGTTTGCATCATCTGATATTAGTATGGCCACTCCAGCTTTTTTATGGGTGTTGTTTTCTTGGATGATATTCCTCCAGCCTTTTATTTTGAGTCTATGCTTGTTCTGAGTATTCAGGTGTGTTTCTTGTAGGCAGCAGAAGGTTGGGTTGAGTTTCTTAATTCATTTAGCCACTCTGTGTCTCTTAACTGGTGCATTTAGTACATTGACATTGATAGAAAGAATCTTCCTGGGATTTAGTGCCATTTTTCTATTGAAGTGTGGTGTCTCTGTTTGTCAGTCTTGTCTTAAAGTAGGTCTTTCAGTTTTTCTTTTAAGACTGGTTTTGAATCTGTGAAGTTTCTGAGCTGTTGTTTGTCTGTGAAACCATGTATTGTTCCTTCAAACCTGAAAGTGAGTTTTGTTGGGTGCAGTATTCTAGGCAAGGCATTTATTTCATTCTGTTCTGTCAGTATATCCCACCACAGCTTTCTGGCCTTGAGTGTTTCAGGTGACAGGTCTGCAGTAAATCTCAAGGATGTTCCCTTGAATGTAATTTCTCTTTTCAATCATGCTGCTTTCAGAATTCATTCTCTATCTGCGGGATTAGTCACTGTGACTAGGATGTGTCTCAGGGTGTTTTTTGTGGGTTTTCTTTTAGTTGGTACTCTTCAGGCATACAGGATTTGATCGCATGTATTCTTTAGCTCTGGAAGTTTCTCTTTAGTGATGTTCTTGACCGTTGATTCTTCCTGGAGATTTTCTTCCTGGGTCTCTGGGACTCCAATGCTTCTTACGTTTTTTCTGTTGAGCTTATCATAGACTTCTATTTTCATCTGGTCCCATTCTTTGAGTAATTTTTCCATTGTTTTATCATTTGCTTTAAAGCTTTTTTCCAATCTCTTCTGCTGTATGGAGTTGTTATTCATCTCATCTTTTAGTGTTCTAATTCTATTCTCAGCTGCTGTTAACCCATGGGAAAGCTCATCTATGTTTTTCTTCAATTCATCTACTGAGTTTTTCAGATCTATTATTTGACCTGAAATTTCAGTTTGGAGTTTTCTCATTTCTATTTTCATATTCTCTTGATTCTTTTTAGTGTTCTCTTCTATACTTTCTTTAAATTCTTTGAACATCTTCCATATTTCGACTCTAAACTCCTTATCTGAGAGACTGACTAGTTGATTGGTCATGTTCTGGTCATCTGAGTTGCCATCTTCATTCTCTATGTCTGTCGCTGGCCTGCATTTTTTCTCCATTGTCACACTTGCATTGTGGGTTTTTCTACGTGTTGTGTTTGTATTCATTGGCTAAATGATATGTGCGGTCACTCTGATTCACTTCGCGGCTGCACTCCTCTGGCTCCTCGCTCTCTGGGCTTATCAACTCACTTCCAGGGAAGGCTAGCTGTGCACAGATGAAGCCACACACAGTATGAAATCAGGCCAAGAATGCAGCACAGCACAGGAGACAGTCAGAGATAGGTGCTGGCATCTGAGTTCCAGCAGAGTTCAGCGGCTTCCCCCTTTCCGGGCGTATCAACTCACCTCCAGGGCATCTGTATGTATCTTAATTGTTTTGTCCTAAGCCTCACTGCAAACAGAAAATTTTTTATCCAACTCTAGTGGTTTAATATTACTTTGCACAATTCTGGGGGAAATGCATTATGCTGTTCATTTTAGAAGTTCTCAGCTGTTGGGCATGTAAATATTTCCATAGGATTATTATGTTACTGATCCTACCCTGATTGGTGATTGTGTCCTACCCTAAGGTGTAATCTGACATTCTGCTCCCACCTTAGAGTGGTACCTGATTCTGATGTATAAAAGCAAAGGTCTGTGGAAGGCAGGGGCTTTTTTTTCAGATGCCTTCCACAGACCCTTGCTTTTATACATCAGAATCAGATACCACCCTAGGGTGGGAGCAGAATCAGGTACCACCCTAGGGTGGGAGCAGAATGTCAGGTCCCACCCTAGGGTAGGACACAATCACCAATCATGGTAGGATCAGTAATATAATAATCCCATGGAAATGTTTATATACACCACACTCAGCTATCCTAATGAATGTTTCCCAATTGCTATGATGTTTTATTGTATACCTTATATAGAAACTTACTCTCAAATTATGTCTGCAAAAATGTTCTGATCTCTTTGTCCACAAAAATAGATGTAAAAATAACTTTGATACTCTAGAATTTTATTAACAGTGCTCATTATAAGAATGTTTTAGCAATCTTATTTTCAAACTGTGTATGTATCTGTGGAAATGTTTAAACTTTGATGCTTTTATAGCCAGCTTTTACTATGCCCATAAAAAATAATTATTTTGTAAATTCTGATGTGGGATTCCTGCCTCTAGCAGAGAATAATAGAATATGGCTTATTTGGTGAACATAAATGAGCAGTTGCTGAGTTACACCTTATTTTACCTAAAACAATGTTTATCCTTATTTTCTTTGTATTTGTTTGTTTACAACTTGTTTTCACTCAAAACAAATATTGTCTTATATATAAACATGGGTGGCACAGGCTCACAATAGCTGCTTCACTTTGGCGTGGTCTCTATACTCAATAAAAACAGTACTTTTGGCAGGCAGTGTGTGGTCCATACTAGGTAGAAGACTGCCAGACTATCCATGTTTCACCGTCAGCCTGGTCTGGATTATTTCTTCCATGTTTCTGCTTTAGTCTCATTCACCTGGGGTTGCAGATATTGCGGCATTGGGTGATTTTAAAGTCCTACATTCAGTTCCTGGTATTGTGTGGACCCTTTTCCTTAATCAGTGTTGCCAGATATAGAATTATGGTCCCCTGTATTAACAGATATAGTTCTGGTGACTTCAGAGCTCCACAAGCCTAAGCATAGATGATATTGAGAAATTAACTCTGGAAGAAAGAAACCTGAGCACTAAGTCAGGTATAGATCCTGTTAAAATAATGAAGTGAAATAAAAAAGTATAAAAGGGTGGTTAAAAGAGGCAGGGTGATATAAATAGGGTGACATAGGTCAAAAGACAAAGTTTCAGTTACACAAGACAAAAATGTTCGGGAGCTTCTCCAAGATGTACCTCAAATAAGTCTTCAATGATGTAATGCAACTGACAAAGGAAACAGAATTAAAACAAATAAATGAGACTACATCAAATTGAAGAGATTCTGATGGCAAAAATAGTGTTATAAAACTAAAACAACTAACTAAGTGGAAAATATTTGCATTCAGACTATTCACATAATATAAAGAGTTATAGCTAGGATATATAAAGTACTCACAAAGACCAAAAAAAACTAGAACTCTATAAAAATGTGACAGAAAATGATCAGACATTTCCCAGAGAAATACAGGAGGATGGCCAATAAATACATGAAAAAATTGCTCATTATCACTCATCATTGACCAAACCCAAAATTAAGATAAAAACAAGACATTATTTTACACAAATGATAATGACACAAAATAAATATTTTAAATAATCTGGAATGTGGTGAAAAATTGAAACTTTTATTCACTGCTGGCTGCAATGTTGTCTGGTTCCTCCCCTGTGGAAAATAGTATAATCTTTAGTAAACATAGACTTGATCATCCTTATTCAGTTATTACAATTTTGTGTATATACCCAAGACACAAAAACATTAATTCTTAAGTACATTTGCACACCATTATTCATTGTAGCCTTTATTACACTAGCTGAGATATGGGATTAACCAAGTTGTCTAATAATAGATAAGTAGATCATTAAAATGTGGTATATATACACAATGCAATATCATGTAGCTGCAAGGAGTGAGGAAATCATGCAATTTGCTGCAACTTCGATGGAATGGGAGGATGTATTGATTGAAAACAAAGTGTAATGACTAATGCAGAATGATCTTACTTATGTATGGTATATAGAATATTTGCATGAGGGAAGAAATTGTGAGGGGGCTCAAGAAGATGAGAAAAATGGGCCAGTGTTTTGAGCACTTGCCATGCACATGGCTAACCTGGGTTTGATCTCTGACTCAGAGCCACACCAGGAATGGCTGAGTCTGAGTGCACAGCTGGGAGTCAGCCATGAGCACTACCAGATATGCCACCCAAAATAAAATCAGAAAGGAAAATAACAAGAAATCATAAGTCATGGACCATTGGTCATTTGTAAATTTGGGGAGTGGTATTGCTATATATGCAAAGCACACACACACAAACACACACACACACACACACACACACACACACATATATATATATATATATATATATATATATATATATATATATATATATATATATATATATATATATGCACAACACTAGCATGAGAACATGAGATCCAAACTATATCAAACTTCAAAAGGTACCTTGGTACCGTTTAAGATGGCAGGCTAGGTGGAAGCAAGGGAACTTGGGAACACTGGTGGAGGGAATTTGTCACTGGTGGTGAAATTGGTACAAGAATATTATATGTCTAAAGCACAACAATCAGTGGCTTTGGAAATAACTTTGTAAAATTTAAAAAATAATTCTAGATTTCCAATGTATAGCCATAGTAATTATAGAAGTCTTACTGTATTGGCTACTTATAATCTGACAAAAAGGTAAATCTGAAATTTTAGCATCCAAACATACACCAAGTGGTAACTGTGTAGAAGTAATTGATACATTAACACATTAATTGTATGATCATTACAAATGTATGTCTATAAATATATATATGACATATCAAAAAAAGTTTACACTATATATACAGATTTATTTTATGTAAATTAATAAAACAACAATAAATATATAAATGTTCAGCAATAAATTGAAAAAGTTAGCTGAAATCTGCAAGCATCAATAATATCAGTCTGGCTTCAATTTTTGGTAAGTCCCCCCACCCCCACAAGCACTGCCATGAGTGACTACTGAGCATTGCTGTGTATGGTCCAAAAATGAAAATAAAAATTTTCTCATGTGACACCAATTCAGCATTATTCAATAGGCTGAGCAAGAAATCGACCTTTCTAACAGAATGCAAATTTCATGGAAACTCATTGTATACCTTGTCTAAGTGTGGACCAGTCTAAGCAGAATGACTTTTATTACATAGGAATTTCACATTCAATTTATCTTTAGAAAGGTTTTAAAAGAGCCTCTTTATGATTTCTACCCACTAAAACTTTAAGTTACCGCTATTTAATGATATGGCAAATATTCATTATATAAACAGAGGACAAATAAACATCTATAATGATGATCACTCCATGAAAGTAGGGCTTAATTAGAATGAGGACCAGTCAGCTCTGAGCCTTCACTTTTTACTCCTTTAATAGCTAGCTTGTACCACAGAGACTGCCTTTGTAGACTTCATATTATTAAACACATCTTAGTTATATATGCCCAGCTTTAGTCCCAAACTAAAATAGGGATGCTCTTCTTGATATTTTCTTAAAAGATTCAGTTATTACTTTTGCTTTTGAAATTCATTCCTTTAGACTGAATAAATTGATTAGATCAAATAGTGGTCTTGAATTACCAATTTAAAATAATTCAATAGCATTTTAGGAAAAGTCGGTGATTGTGAAAGAACTAGTTTTTCAAGATTAGAAAGTATTCATTTGTAATTAAGTCATTTTGCATTCCTTCATTGCTTTCTTTTCTCACTGACTTGAAGACCTGAGTCCCAACCACCCCATCAGAATAAGTCATGTTCTTAATTCATCATTGCTCTCATATTTTCTTCACCTATCAAAACTTTCACTGCATGTCTGCCTTGGTGCTCACAAATTATTATAAACTCTTCTGATACAATAACTGACAAGAAAGTATTTATTATACTATGAAAATGTTGAAATGTTGAAAATGTTCTAAACGTTGAACTGTGGGATAAGAGGACAGAAAAAGAATTTTTTGAAACTGCATCTTTTAAGTGACATTTTCTCAAGTAATGTCATGCATCAGAATAATATGAATAACTATTCCAACACAGAATCCATGGCTTCATCTTTAAATTTTAATATTCTTTAACTCTGGGTGAGGGCATAAAACTTGCCATTTCTTTTCTTTTTTTTTTGGGGGGGGGGGGTGGTCACACCCAGTAGTGCTCAGAGGTTACTCCTGACTCTGTGCTCAGAAATCGCTCTTGGCAGGCTCAGGGGACCATATGGCATGCCAGGGATCGAACCTGGGTTCGGCCTGGGTCGGCCACTTGCAAGGCAAATATCCTACCCCTGTGCTATCGCCTGAAACTTGCACTTTCTGACAAGATCATAGGTGATCCTGTTGCTGCTGCAGACTCATGGGCTGTACTTCAATAAGTACTGCTATAAATCAAGCTCTTAAAAGAGTGCTTCCCAAAGTAGTTGGTCACTGCTCTCTGAAGGGTTTTGGAATGAGCCAGGGATGCTGATAGTAGCTTTGAGTGCAATTGGGGGATACTGTCTGCTTGTTTAAATATAGTAAACTTTGGGGGTAGGATGCTCACTGAATGATCTTTTTTTTTTTTTTTGAAAAGAGAATAGTAGACCAAATACATTTGGGAACCTCTTAGTTAAGTGATATCTAATTTTTTATGGAAACAAATACCGGTATAAGCCACATTCCATTTCATTCTATCCAAACTTATTGCTTAAACTTTGAGATTTTCTTCCTTATTCATTATAATGGTCAGTCTTTATAGGGAGAGGAGTAGAGGATTTGTAATAAGATTTGCATGTGTTGCATACAATGCAATTTTCTAGAAATGTCTTTAAAATTGCTGAGCATCACTTTAGTTTTATAAGAAATAGAGCAATAAATCTGGTCTTCCAAATTCACTGTGAAGCTTAAAACACATTTTGCTTGGTTAGTTATCCTGTACTCTACAAATGGTTTAATTGTTCTATAGTAAATGTTTCAAGGTAGCTGTCAAGATTGAAATGCTAAATGATAAATCCCTATTTTTTAAAAACTAGAATTTTCTGTTTCCTGTGTTCTCAGCAAAGCTTGTTTTCTCAGAACTCTTCTGTTATAAGTAAAAAGAAATGCTTTATCAAGCTTTGACATAAGGTCATTTATGCTTGGAGAGAATAACATATAGTATAGATTGTTGCAGAGCAAAAGGAAATTTTTTGGCATTCTATATATTTCAAGAAAAATTCTACTCACTTCCATGAAAAATTCAAAGTACTACTTAATATTTTTCTCAGAATCAACACATACAAAAAGCATCACAGTGGAAGCTACATCAATACTATTTGTTAAATATATTCCATCACATATATCGCCCTTTATATTTGATGTCGTGCTTAATAATTAGGATGGAAAATGTTTGCATAACCAGGGATTAGAAACACACTGTTATGCATTCCATTTGTTAGACCCAAATCTTACGTTTAAAATCTTTATAGCCCCAGCCTCTAAAATCACGCAGTTCACCAAAGATACAGCTCAAAAACAGGAACAGCTGGAAGGAACATTATAGTGTCCCCATAACAATTCTCACACACAGAACTAAGGCATGAACAGATGGCATCTCTGCAGGGGACAGCTCTAACCCCTTGAAATCATGCTTTGCTGGCAGCAACCCTTGAAAAAAGGCAAAAGAATTGCTACCTCAGGCTGGTCTTTGCCCCAGCCTGAGATATACGAGTTACCTTAACTCATGAGGTCACTGACACTCAGGGTTTCTCTTTAACAGGAACAAGTAAAAACACAACAGGGAATAGAACAACACAAGATGCCATACAGAGCTGTAAAAAACTGAGATAGAGTAGTGAGACCAACTCATCTGATGACATGGCTCCACTCACATATTGACACACCTAAATGATGTTATACACACCAACATACAAAAGGCAAACACAGAAACTAAGGAGAAAAAGCTACTTTCTCACATCATACATAATCCAGGAATTCACCTTGCTTTCCAAGTTTTATCAGAGGAAGACAATGAAAGCTCTATGTGAGAGGGCCAGAACGGTAGTATAATGGGTAGGATACCTGCCTTGCACTTAAATTTAGTTCAACTAAATTTAATTTCTGGAAGCTCATACTGTCTCTCAAACCCATCAAGACTGAATCCTGTGTGCAGAGCCAAGAGTAATTCTTGAGCACCAATAATTTAGAGGAAAGAAAGAAAGAAAGAAAGAAAGAAAGAAAGAAAGAAAGAAAGAAAGAAAGAAAGAAAGAAAGAAAGAAAGAAAGAAAGAAAGAAAGAAAGAAAGAAAGAAAGAAAGAAAGAAAGAAAGAAAGAAAGAAAGAAAGAAGAAAGAAAGAAAGAAAGAAAGAAAGAAAGAAAGAAAGAAAGAAAGAAAGAAAGAAAGAAAGAAAGAAAGAAAGAAAGAAAGAAAGAAAGAAAGAAAGAAAGAAAGAAAGAAAGAAAGAAAGAAAGAAAGAAAGAAAGAAAGAAAGAAAGAAAGAAAGAAAGAAAGCGAGCACTGGGTGGTCAGAAGAATTACTGGAGAGTGGTATTAACTACTGATTTTCTTTGTTTGAGGTTGTTTCTTCCCTGCTGAAGCTCTATCTTTAGAAATTTCCTCTATATACCTGTAATAACCTGTCTGCTCTCCAACTTGAAAATTCAGTTATGAATTATTTTTTATTATTATATGGCACTGAAAGATACAGAGACATGGAAAAATAAGAGACAGGGTATCTTTATACCTTTAGTTTATTCATTAAGTTAACATATAGTTGTTTTACATTTATTATGTAAAAGTCATTTTCCCAAGGGCTTGGATTATGTGAGTGATCAAACAAAAAATGTTTGTGTCCCTTCGAGTTTATATAAAGGGTGATTTATAATCTGTAGTTGAATCCAAAATTCAAATCTTTTTACACCAAAATAAAATGAAATGTGTTTATTTCTAGATAAGTCAAATCTAATTAAGATAATATTTCTCAAAATGCCTTGCAAGGATCACCTTCACCAGAATCACTTATCATGTTAGTCAAAGATTTAAGGTCTGCCACCAGCAGGTCCACTCAATAAAAATATATGAGGATACTATACAGGAAACTTAAAAGTCTTAGTATGCATATTTTCTAGTCTGAGGGGATCTTCACATTAAAGAACTTAAGCACAAATAGCAGAGACTCATGCTCTTTTGTGCAAATTAAAACTGTTATCTTCTCCGCAAGCAACGATATTCACTCTACTAGTGGCTCTTCAGGCAATGTCTCTTGTTATGGCAATGTCTCTTAAATTTATCATAACTAATCCAGGGCACTTGCTAATATTATTTCCTAAGTTTCCCCCATAAACTCTCATTTAATGAGTTGGGGATAGGGCCGCATGTGATTCCTGTGTTAGCAGCAAAGTTCGGAAAGGGCAGACCTTTAGAATAAAATTTCAAATCAGTAACATCATAATGATTCCACATCAAAGTAACATTTTATAGGAGGGATATACTAAGCACTTTCATTTCTACCAAATTTAATGGCATAATTCTAACATATATTTTCCTTTTTGCTTCTCCATTATCTTAGTCTGCTGTGCACATCTTTAATATTTCACTGTGTGAGCCCAGGACTTGAAGGAACACATTTTCTTTCCAGTATGTTTCTATCTATTACTCAGGCAAGACCCCTGACAAGACTGTTAGGTCTTCAATGGTGAGGACTAATCTTTCAGCAGTACCCACCTCAGCCTTCTCCCCAATTGGTTCTCAATAAATATTTATTTAATACTGTTTTTACAATGGGTTCTGAGGGATTAAAAAGTGTTTGGATCTAATTTATGTGACATCTTGCAATCTTGTTCTGTTCCTGCAGTTAATTTTTACACCTCTGTAAAATGAAGCACCAAGTGTCAGTTTCTTTGCAGAATATCCTGTAATACCTATTGATTCTGGCTAATGCCTTCTCCATTCTCCCAACTCCAAGAACAATAGCACAGTAGTAGAGCAATGTGGGCTGAGTTACAGAGATCAGAGCTGTGTTTAAAAACGATTGCACCTTTTCATTTTTGTTTGGCTCTGACATCAAGCTGAGTTACTTAACCATTGTGGAAGCATTTTCATATTAGATAAAAGTCTACTATTTAAAAATACATTTATTAAGGTGTCTGCCTTGCAAGTGCTAGCATAAGACAGACTGCGGCTTGATCCCCCGGCGTCCCATATGTTCCCCCCAAAGCCAGGGGCGACTTCTGAGTGCATAGCTAGGAGTAACCCCTGAGAGTCAAATGGGTGTGGCCCCAAAAAAATACATTTATTTTGAATTTTTGACAGTTGAATAAAATTCAATGACCATTCTTTTTATTTTTATTACTACAACATATTGAGGCTTAGAAATTTAAAGCATATTATTTGGGGAGAGGATACATGATTAAATACAGATTAAAGTATGTTAATACAGTGGGAAGGAAGAAAATACTATAAAAATTTGGTTTGACTATATCACTTTTGGAAAGCTTTAGGGCTTTTCATATCTGTACATAATTGAACTCCAAGATAGTTTAGATAAAAGGAGAGGTGAATAAATTGAAGAATGGGGAAAGTTGAAAAAGAATGAGCTTTATAGTAGCTAAACTCAGAATCTTACACAGAAAAACTTGGGCAAGTTACCAAGTTCTCTAACTATAGCAAATTATTTATTAAAAATATAGCATACTATTACAAAAATTAAGTGAACAGAAAAACAATTTTAAAAGTTTATCATATAAAATATATTACATTATGTTTTTTCTGAATTGAAGTTTAAGTTGCAAGTATGTGTCACTTGCAAAGTATAAAATTTCAATAAATTCTGAGAACTTGTGAATGAAAAGGAATAAAAAAAACCTCATGCCAGGTTTCACTCAGGTTCTAACTAGGTAAGGACCACATGTTCACGAGCTTGTTTCTAGTGAAAAGGAAGTCCCACCTTTACCCCACCTCACCAATGATTTGTGCTATCGTGGTGGAAGTCCCGCCTTTACCCCTACCTCACCAATGATTCGTGTTATCGTGGAGGAAGTCCCGCCTTTACCCCTACCTCACCAATGATTTGTGCTAACATGGCGGAAGTCCCGCCTTTACCATTGCCTCACCAATGATTCGTGCTATCGTGGCAGAAGTCCCGCCTTTACCCCTACCTCACCAATGATTCGTGTTGTTGTGGCGGAAGTCCCGCCTTTACCCCTACCTCACCAATGATTCGTGTTATTGTGGTGGAAGTCCCGCCTTTACCCCTACCTCACCAATGATTCGTGTTATCATGGCGGAAGTCCTGCCTTTACCTCTACCTGACCAATGATTCGTGTTATCGTAGTGGAAGTCCAGCCCTCAAGGAAGTGGCGTCATTCTCCTTCCTTTCCCTCCCATTTCCCATCTTATATAACGAGGGACCAGCGGAAGCGCGAGGTCTTTTTGCCTCTGCTCTGTTGGGAGTAAGCTGTAGACCCTGGTATACCAGAATAAAAGAATTCACCTGGGCATTTGCCTGAGTCGTTGTCCCTTCAATTCTCCACGTCGGAGCAGAATTTGGAAACCCTCGAGCCTGACATGAACAAGTTTTTCTTGCATAGATTTTGAGGAATGCATTATATGTACACAGTTTTTGAGACAGAGCTTTCCCTACACTTTACAATTTTTACATCAAAATTTATCAATATTATCAACTTCATAATATGTTATTGAGCCAGCGTTGGCAACAAAATGTTGTTAATTCCTAGACTTATGCCCAAATCCAATTTGATAATTTGGTTTATGCTGGTAGTTGGGAGCAATAAGTAATCAATGTATTATCTAAAAGCATAAAGGTTATATTTTTCAGTCCAAGAATCTATTCCTCAATTTATTATTTGTAAAATAAACAGAATAATATACCCAATTTTCTTTGTATTTGTCTTCCTTAAAACAGTGATAACATGAGGCATATGCATAGATAGGATGAGTTTTTTGGTTTTTGGGTCACACCTGGCAGTGCTCAGGGCTTACTCCTGATTCCATGCTCAGAAATTGCTCCAGGCAGGCTTGGGGGATCATATGGGATGCCGGGATTCAAACAAATGAATGACCTTCTGCATAAAAGACAAATGCCTTACCTCCATGCTATCTCTCCGAACCCCACGATTTCAAATACTTTTAATTGCTAGAATTCTAAAACATTCACACAAATTCAGGGTACTCTGTGGGAAATAGCCCCCCAAAGCAATAACCTCAATATTAGAATATCCCCTGAACAAAACAGCTTAGGTATAATATATTTAAGCAAAATCTCACCAAGAAAATGATAGAATAATTTCTTATGGCAATGTGCTTCATGGATGTATCTCTTCATCCTGTATCTCTTAGTGTTAAATCCATCTAAATGGCATGGCCCCGGAATGGGATCAGGGTTGGGGAGCTGGAGTTCCCTCGAAGCCGGGAATGGTCCCAAGGGTCGGGATGTCCAGGGATCTCAGGAAGAAAACGCCTGTCTCCTAATGAGGAGCCACCAACCTTGAGGATGCAATCACACGAGTGTTTATTTCCTTCCAGAATTCTGGGGCATCACCACAATCCAGGAATTTGGTCTGCAGTGAGACCCAGAGTACCCAAATTTACAAATATTTAAGGGAATTCATATGATAATGAGCATACAGGTCAAAGCTTTCATAGGTTTATATAGTTTGAATCATCCAATGTTTTTTTTTTAACAGAAAAGGTGCAAGTTTCTGTTTGTTGAACCCTTTCATGACATCATTTCTCCCCCAGCTACTAGACTAATGGTATGCAGAGATATGGGTTGAACCCTTCAGGTGCTCCCCCAATCCATAGGGTGGTAGATAACCCTTCTGTTAAGCCCCTTTATGATATTTTACCCCAACTCCTAGACTGATGGTATGCAGAGATACGGGTTGAACTCTTCATGTGGTCTCCCAATCCACAGTGTGGAGAACCCATTTTCTTGACAGCTTAGTGGCCATAGCGATTAGGGGAAGGGAGCCTTGTTCATTATATCAAACTTTAAGCAAGCCAGGGACAGAGGCAAGAATAGTATTAAACTAGATTTTACCCTTATTCTATACGTATGTGTTATTCTATCTATACCTATGTCTATTCTGTCTGTTATTTCTTTTTAGTGACTGTGTGCAACAATTCATCCCTAATCTTCAAGGGCTATCTGTTTTTTTGTGGGGATCTCCTTTGCGGGGATCAAGGTGTCTGATGGAGAACAAGATATTCTTGCATTCCTTGGAATGTTCTTTGTGATTTACAGCCTGGTTCCAGGAATCAGCTGTCTCCTTGTGCCTATTCTTTTTTACCTTGAAATTGCAGCCTATGACTAAAGTTGCAATCCCATTTGTTACTAAGAAATCACTATTCCTATTAAACCTAGGAACATACATCAAAATATCAAAAGTTACACACTGAAATCCAAAGTTAAAAGGTTACACCCCAAAATCAAAAGTCACCTCTTTTCCAGACTCAACATCAGGCCAAGCAAATTTCCTTTCTAATTTCCCCAATATTTACTGTGTTTATAAAAATAAACAAACAAAACAACCAACAACAAAAAACTTGCCACATGTGACCCCCTTCTTTTTAAAATTGTATTTATATCTTCTAGTTAGGAATTCCATCCTTTTTCATAGAACCTTAGAACATGAATAATTTTGTTCTGCCTCATATTTCTATGTCTTCCTAAAATTTGAGAAGAGAACAAAAATAAAAAAGTGGATGGGACCTCTAAAATAAAAATATCCACTTGTTGGTGAGACTTTCCCAACAAATTATGTTTTTAACCCCTTAGGCAGATGAGTCTGATTAATCAGGGTAGCAGCAGAGAAATCATAGACCAAGCAGTTAGAATAAAATTTGAGAAAGTCAGCCTGCTTTTTTCTTTATGTCCTTTCTCTCTGATATGTGCTTGTTCTTTGAGCCCCAAGCCAGCACTTTTTTATTTAAACCAATTCTCAAATTTCAAATTCAGCAGGGGGAAGGTCAAGTCAGATACAAAAGAAACTGTTCAGTGGGCTTTTACATCTCAAAGGAAAATCTTACTGGGAAGTTGAAGTTGGGGAAACACCTTTGTCTAGGATTTTACCTAAACCTACATTACAGGGGCCCAGGAGCCAACTGGTCTCAGGTGCATTGAGTAGAAAAAGATAGGTCAGATCTAAATACCCAAGTCAAAGTCAATGCCAATAGAATTAAAAGATTATAACAAGCCAAACACAAAATGGAGTTGTTATATTAGTAAACCGGGGGCTAAACGTGGATGTATGGGATTCATGCTGGGAACTATGATAAAGGGAGGTTAACACTGTTGGTGAGAATGTATGTTCAGTTCTCTTATAAACAATATATGTGTTCCACCTTCATGAAACATAATAAACAAGATCAGTTATGGAACAAGAGAGATAGTACAGCAGGTTCAGTACTTGCCTTGCACACAGCTAACGTGGGTTTGACCCCTGGCATTCCATATGGTCTCTGAGACTTCCAGGAATTCCTAAGTGCAGAACTAGGAATATTCCCTGAGCATAGTCTGTTGCATCTTCCAAAATTAACAAGATCAGTTGCTTATTATTATGATAATTATCTGAAGAGAGATCTTATCCTTTACAAATATTAAGTAAAAGCATTTATCAATTGATACAATAATCTTAAATCATCATACTCATCATTAAAAAGCAAATTATTGGACCAAAACTTGGCCACTTTGGAAATTACCTATATTATATAAAAATGTAAAAGTTAGTTTTAGTGAAAGCCATAACCAAGAGAAAATAAAACTTCTCTTTATTCAGGATGTGGTCTCTGACTTCATAATAAAGCAGTATCTCAGTTTTTATTGATGTTATAAAAAGTATTTTAGCATGTACTTGCTGAGAATAGTGACAAAAGAGAGAAGGCAAAGAACTTTTATCTACATCTTATTGTTAAGCTCTGTTAAAAGGTAAAATTAAAATAAAACATTGTCTTGATAATTAGTGCTTTATAATGATAGAAATTTTAATAACTTGCTTGTAGAGCAGGTTCCCTGCATTGCCATCTAATAGTGAGATGAAGCAGAAAGATTTTCAGTGTCATCCTGACTTCAACATATGATCAATATAAAAACCAGACTGTTTACGACTGAAATCCAACTACAATCATGCTTGTAATCATGGTGCTTAAATAAAGATTTTATATTAAAAATATGGAATCTCTATAGAAACCTGACTGTGACAATGGTGACTGAGAAGAACTTTTTCTGGGACCACAAAGAATGTCTTTGGAATTAGACAATTTAGTATGTCTGGAGCCTACAGTTGGTCTTATGGCAGGCTGTTTCATGGACAGTGTCTCACTGTTTTTAGGCCATAGGTTTTTTCTTTCTAATCTACTCATCTTTTGCTATGCCTATGCAAAATAACAAAACAAAACAAAACAAAACAAAAACCACCAAAAAATCTGTCACTGCCACACACACACATCCTTTTGTTTCTTTTATTCTTTTAATTTCTTATCTTTTAAATAAGTGCTCCCACCTTTTTCATAGAACATTGTGGCATGGATTAATTTATCTTTCCACATATTTCTGATTTTTCTATAAAAGTAAGAAGAAAGAAAGAAAGAAAATTTGAGAGGGCTGGAGAGATAGCATGGAGGTAAGGCGTTTGCCTTTCATGCAGAAGGTCATTGGTTCGAATCCCGGCATCCCATAAGGTCCCCTGCCAGGAGTAATTTCTGAGCATAGAGTAACCCCTGAGCACTGCCAGGTGTGACTCAAAAACCAAAAGAATAAGAAAGGTTGGGGGCCAGGGGCCAAGTATTCTCAGATGAAACAGTAAGGGAAAAATAAGGACAGAACAAAATATGAAAGACAAAGTCAACAGCAATTGAATCAAGAGACCTAAACTTTAACCATCTAAATTTAAATAAACAAAGATAGCAGCATAATGAACACAGAAATTCATTCAGACCATAAGGAAATTGGCTCCCAGCCACTGCCAATAACTGCCAGATATGCCTCAGTAAGCAGACTAGGGGCAAAGGATGATGTATAGGATGCACTCTGGCTTCATTGATGGAGGGAGGTTGACACTAGAGGTGGGAATGGCCCTGACTCACTGTATATTTCAAATTTAACTATGAAGGACTCTGTAGATCACAATAGGTTCTATAAAATAAAATGTAAAATAACACACAATACAAAAATAAAAGAAATTTTAAGGGGGGCCGGGCGGTGGCGCAAAGAGGTAAGGTGCCTGCCTTGCCTGCGCTAGCCTTGGACGGACCGCGGTTCGATCCCCCGGCGTCCCATATGGTCCCCCAAGAAGCCAGGAGCAACTTCTGAGCACATAGCCAGGAGGAACCCCTGAGCGTTACCGGGTGTGGCCCAAAAAACCAAAAAAAAAAAAAAAAAAAAAAGAAATTTTAAGATATAAAACTACTACTGGGGATCTAGAGTCTCTTTTGCAATATGTGTGTGTATGTTTGCGAAGCCTCTAATTGACTAGAAAAGTAGGAGAGTCTTGAACATATTAATTTCCATTTAGTCAAAAGACAACTATTTAAGAATTCTTACCTTGGAATCATAAAAACAAAACATTAAGTGGAGATCTAGTAATATCAAAAATGTTGGTCGGAGACCCGTTGTTTTAAAGATGATATATTTAATTTTCAACTCTAAATTTGTTGTCTGGCTTACTGAAGCATATCTGACAGTTATTGGTAGTGGTCTGGAGCTAATTACCTTATTATCTGAGGGAATTTCTGTGTTTATTATGCTGTTGTCTTTACTTCCATTTTGCACAGATAATAAAGAAGGAAAAACTCTCAATGAATTAACTCAAGGTTCAAACCATTACAAAAGGGCTAATATTATGGTTATTTGTACCCATGAACTTAGCCCTGTTTCCCAGATCCCTTATACAGAGAAATAGTTGCATCTCATTCCCTCCTCTGAATGTTACTGATGTGTGAATGTCACACATTCCAGCTGCATTTTGAGGTCAGAATAAAATGTCCTGGAATGAAAATTCCAGAAACTGGACAACAAAATGATTGTCTAATAAATTTGCTCCTCTTTTCATTCTTGATCTTATCAATGAAATATAAGGAATTTGTAGTATGAGAGGTGTGAGGACTTGCAGTTTTCTAAGGGCTTTGTGAAGACCTATGTGGTAATAGGTATGTTATAAGGCTTATGATTTTTAGCCAAGCGTCCCTAAAAGCCAATGCCAGTTCTCCCTGTAAGCGGTGTTCAATTAGGAGCAGCTCATTTGGAGCAATCTGCACATTCTTGAGTGACTGATGGCACAGCCATCTGCTTGGAAATAAATCTTCCTGGGATACTCATATTTCTACATTTCTTTAGAAAAAGATGCAGAGAGATTTTGTTCTGGACTATTTCAAGGGTGTTTCTATAAGCAAATAGCCTTGAATGATAGAAAACATCTCATTCCTTGGTCAGAAGACAGATTTGTTAGATCTCCAGCACTATTAAGATATTGTCTCCATTGAGGAAAAGGTCTGCAATGGATTCTGGTTCAGAAACTCTGACACAGATACAATGTGTTTGCAGTGTACACTGGGACCAAACCACATCTGTCCAATGGGACTTGTAGAACAAGGAGAACCAATGCAACCATGAAATTCATGCTGCCTGCTGTACTGATGGTAATAAAGTCTTTTATCTCTGATCCAGCAGGAGTTTGTCTTTTGTCAGCATTCATGACAATATAGCTGACTAACTTGTCAGCTTGCAAGTAAGGTAAAATCTCAGACCCTTCACAGTTCTTGACACCACTGTGCCAGCAAATTTCTTCCCAGTGGGTTGCTTTTAAAAATATTCTGCTCTTAAAAAGATTTGGGACATTGGTGATGGGAAGATTGCACTGGTGAAGGCAGGCGTTCTTTATATGACTGAAACCCAACTACAATCATATTTTTAATCAAGATGTTTAAATACAAATATTAATAAAATATATTCTGCAGTGTACTTAAAATAATTTCAAGGACATTTGTCAGCAGTGGTGAATAAACCATGGTGGACATTTTCTAATATTTTGAGTTGATGTAGACTCTTGTTCACTAATCAATATTTTTCTAGTGAATTCATCTTTGAGTTAACTATTTGTGTTATTGTCCCAATAGCAACTTTTCCACATTGTTCATACTATAATCTTTATCACAATTTCTGATAAAACTAGGGTTACAAATTGTCTATAATTTCCCCTTGACTTTAACATTAATCATTCAGTTTTGGGAAAGTGGTATACATAAATTCATTTTATTCACATTCATACATTCAAATATATAGATTAAATATTATTTAAGTATATAAATCTAGTTATATAGCTGTGTCTTTGTTTTCCTTTGCTACTAATATGCATATTTAAGTATATGTGCCTATGTGTATATATGCCATTTATCAGAATGGACTTGAAACATTAACCAAGGCCAGAGTTATAGTACAGTGGGTATTTTCTTTGCATGCAGCTAACTTCCGCTTAATCCCCAGCATCACATATGATCTCTCAAGCCTTGCCAGTAGTAATCCCTGAGCACATATCCAGGCATAAGTTCTGAGAACATCAGGGTATGACCCAAACATCAAACCAATTTTTTGGCAGTACTGAGGCTCACATTCAAGAAACACTCCTGGTGGCTCAGAGCAGCATAAGGGTGCCAGAGATCAAAACCAGGTTGGCCATGTGCAAGGCCCTACCTATTGTCCTATAGCTCTGACCCTTAATTTTTTTTATTGTTTGTTTTGTTTTGTTTAGGTTTTGGTTTTTTGTGTCACAACCGACAGCGCTCAAGGGTTACTCCTGGCTCTACGCTCAGAAGTCACTCCTGGTAGGCTCAGAGGACCATATGGGATGTTGGAATTCGAACCACAGACCTTCTGCATGAAAAGCAAATGCCTTACCTTCATGCTATCTCTCCGGCCCCAACCCTTAATTTTTATTTTTTATCTTTTTTGGTTTTTGGGTCACACCAGACAGTGCTAAAGGGTTACTCCTGGCTCTATGCTCAGAAATTGCTCCGGGCAGGCTCGGGGACCATATATGATGCCAGCATTTAAACCACCATCCTTCTGAATGCAAGACAAATGCCCTACCTTCAAGCTATCTCTCCGGCCCCCTTAATTATTATTTTTAATTAAAAGAAGCAGCATCAACTAAAATTCAAAAGAAATGGTGGTGGGGGGAGCTGGGACTGGCACAATCCTTTCTTATGCAGGATATGATATTCAGGCCACTATCATATTTTCCTGTGACCACATATTAATTTAATTTGATGAAAACAGAGTGGTAGTACAGAGGGTAGGGCACTTGCCTTGCTCATGACAGACGGCATGATATTCAGTACTCCATTCTGCTCCCCCAAACTCACCAGTAATGATCCTTGGTAAAAGACATAAGTAAGCCCTCAACACAACCAGGTGTGCTTCAAAAGCAAATAAAAATTTTCAGGCTACTATGCTGTTGTTTTCACTATTTATATTTAGAGGATACAGGCTTGGGGCATGCCATGTGGAAGGAGGAGGGAGTCTTGGACTACAGCTGGCTATACTCAGGGTTTACTCCAGGCCCTGTGCTCCAGGATCACTCCTGGTGGTGCGCAGGACCATAAACTATGCTGAAGATTGAACCAGAGTTGGCCATGTGAAAAGCAAGCACCTTAGAGTTATACTTTCTACCCAACTCAGATATTTACATTTTGAAAAATGATATAAAATACTTTCAAAATAAATATAAAATATAAAAAATGCTTTTCTTGAAATTATTGTGATTTACAAAGACCTTCATAGTCAGATTTTAAACATACAATGAATCAAAGCCAATACCACTACCCATGTTGACTGCCCTCCACCAAAGTTCCTAAAGTGCATCTTATAACACCACCCCTTGCCCCCCATCCTGCCAGTATAGCAGGCTAATTTTAAGTGTATGTTGTTATAGTTTGAGACTCTTGATTCTATTGTTGTTGATTTTGCTTGGATATATAATTAGCTCTTTTTTTTTAAATCTCTACCAATGTACCTGATACCACTTGGTCCATAGCCCTCATTCTTACTTACTCCTTTTACTTTTATAGAAAATGCAGAAATATGAGGTAAAACAAAATAATTCACACCCTAGGGTTCTATGAATAGGACCTATCTAAAAGATAAAAGGGGTGGCATTGTTTCATAGTCACGGCAAAGGTTGGGCAAAATAGAAAGAAAAACTATTGGCCTAAAAGCAGGGTATTCGTATACATGAAGCATCCTACCATAAGACCAACTTCAGGCTCAGGACATCCTAAGTTGTCTAACTCCAAAATCTTTCCTCATAGTCCCAGAAAAAGTTTTCAAAACAGTTGTTAGAGTCAGGCTTCAGTAATTAGAGATCTTGGTTTTTACAAAGATCCTTTGTCAAAGTCAAAAAACATCTTCTTGTTTCATCTCACTGATAGGTGGCATTTTTTTTTTGTTTGTTTTTGTTTTGTTTTTTGGGTCACACCCGGCAGCTCTCAGGGGTTACTTCTGCATGCAAGGCAAATGCCCTAACTCCATTCTATCTCTCCGGCCCCTACTGGTAGGTGACATTTTAAAGAAGTTTCTACAAAGATAATTCACAATGCAACACAATAATGCTTAAAGTAAATATACAGGTATCCCAAGAGGAACTAAAAAAATATATGGAACTCTATTGTCTTTGTTCTTAAGTAGAATCGTTGATTGAGATTTTTTTTCTAAAACAGAATTCTGTGTCTGCCCATTAGGCCAGAGCCATAGACTAATCTAACTGTGAAGAGAGGCTGCTGAAACCTCAAAAAAAACACATGTGTAGAATGAAAATAAAAATATAAAGTCCATGACTTGGGAGAGGCTGCCCCAGGCACCATTCTTTAATAGCTCAGGCAGATGGGTCTGATGAAGCAGGGTAGTAGCAGAAGAGAAATAATATTCAGCAGTCAGAAAATATATTCATTGAAGTCAGCTAGCTTTATTTTCTCATTTCGTTTCTCTGCCATGTACAGCCTCTGCACCATGTCTGCCTAGCCATGTCATTTTCTCTCTCAAGCTCTCTCAGACCTGTGCTATTTATTCCATGTCCTTTCTTTCTGTGCTACCTATCCTATGTGTCTTCCCTCTCTCCCCCAAAGCCAGCACTTTTTCTTTATTATCCAGAACCCCAACCACCAGGGTGGAGAAAGGCCCTGTAATCCAGGTGTGGCGTTATATACCAAAAAAGAGGTTAGGGAAACAGAAAATTGGGGGAAGAGACTTTGTTAAGCTTTTACATAGGTTCACTTTATGCCCATGTATTTACTCATCTCACAGCTCTAGGGCTCTGAGGCCCCTAATTTGAAGGGTAGAGCAACCCTCCCCGCTGAACCCTAGCAGCTGAAACATACATGTCTCCCTCCAAATTGACATCTCGCCAATGGCCTAGTTGTCCACAGCTTTTCTACCAATCTTTGCAGAAATATCTAACCACCGAAAACTTCAGATATGCTGGTTTTGTAGATGAAAACTATGGGGACTCTTTGGATACAGGGTAGGCCACTTCTACAAGTGACTATGAATTTTCAGAAGTCCCAGAAGCCAGAACCATGATCCACCTCTGCCATTACATGAGTTCATTGGTGTTGCTCTACAGATTCTCAAAGACGTAGGTTGAGTGGCCATGGTAACTGGCATAATATTAATATTGACTTCTCACTAAGAACAATTCAAATTAGATATGAAATTGTCATGAAAGCTATATAAGCTTAATTAATCCCCCAAAAAAATATCCCCCAGAATGTTCAACTAGCAATATAAATCTTTGTAAATTCAGAAAATTACATTGTGATCCTATTGTGAGTTGTGACAATATTCACAAATTTTTTTAAATGAAGTTATTTTATACACTTATATACTCGAGTATAAACCGAGTTTTTCAGCACAAATTTTGTGCCAAAAATCCTGAATTCAGCTTATACTCGGGTCATACAGGTTATTTGATTTGATGTGCCCACACCAAATCAAATGCACATAGTCTCCAGTCCTCTTCTGCCATCTGCTGGAGGGGGCAGTGCTTCAGCTCACTCCATGGTCGCAGCTGAGCTGGAGGTAGGCAGCTGAATTAAACTGTATGCTACTGAACTATTTAGCCCACAATATTCTGTACTTTGTATGAGACCGAGAGCAGTGATGATGATATCTGCGAACTTAGTGATGCTGACAATCTCTATGCTGATACCCTCGCATCAGATCCACCTGAAGCTCAGTTTGGACATACAGATGATGAGGAGGAGGAATCCAGTTTTGAAGAAGTTTAATCTTTGTGATTTAGCTTGATTACCTGTTAAGCTATGATTTTCTCTACTTTCTTCAAAGTTATTGTTGCTAATTCACAGTTTTTCTTTAGCAATAGTATTGAAAAACATTTAACCTACCTCCGGTGAGTAAAACTAAGTGTGTGATCCCACTCACTACATCAAAGACAAAAAAAAAGGAGAGGGAAGGGGAAACAAACGTTGGAAAGGCTCTGCATAGAATAAATGTGAAAAAATAGACGTTCCACAAAAAATGAAAAAATAAAGCCATTGCAGAACCTAGCCTTTCTAGTCCTGGGTATTTATTCAAATGATTTGAAAGCAGTCTGTCTAAAAATTATTTGCACTTCAAATTTAGTAATGAATTTCAGAATATCTAAAGACACAAGTAGCCTAAAATTCTTTTGATCCATGAATGAATAAAGAAATTTTGGTATGTACACAAAATGTATCCTTTATTTAACCCTTCAAAAGAAGGAAATTCTGACATAAATAACTTCATTATGGATGACACTTGAGAATATTATGTGTAGTGAAACAAACCTGGCTACAAAGGAACAAATCTAGCATGATCGTGTGCTTAAACACACTTTTAGAAAAAGGAAAGTAGAATGGTGATTGTCAGGAGCTGAAAAGAGGTAGAAATGGGAACTCCATATTAATGAATATAGATTTTAGTAATGAAAGATGAAGAGTTCTAGAGATTCACTTTATAATGATATACACACCAATAATAATACCTAATAATACCTAATGTACATTTATTTGCTACGAATGTAGTAGATTCTCCACTATTCTTTTTTAATGAGAAACAGAAGAACAAAGAACCCAGTTTCCTAGCACCATTTCATACAAAGACTTTACCATCTATTTCTTGATAAGTAGAGTTATCATAGATTATTTTAGTAGTATCATAGAACCAGTTTAAAAGATTATTGTTTATAATCACTATTATAAATGTTGATGCTCCAAGTGTCCCAGATTTTGTTAGAGAAATCATTTTCAAAGGAATTTCAGATCCTTCTTTGGTTCCCCCTTTTTTTCCCCACTAAAGCACTCCCTTAATTTCTGGCTCAACAAACTCTATCAGTAGTTTTCATGCCCCAGCCCTAGGATCAGCATTGATTCAAGAGTTCAAATTTCTTTTATTCGAAGGATGGATGATAATTGCATCATTAATAATGAACCTGCCCTGAGAGCTCTCAGACACTTCTGACTCATCCTCCTCCTTTTGCATTATTTCAGTCCTATTGACTTTCCTACTCTCCCAGAAACACTCCAAGCTTCTTTTCTACAATGAATTTCTTCAAATAATAACAATTTTCACTTCCCTCTGATCTCTCTTCAGTAGAAACCCCTGACTGAGAGAAATCTCCATGAGCTCCTCATCTAAAGAACTTCTCACATCAGTCTTTCTTTAGCACCTTTCTGTACTTGACATTTCTTCAGGCTCTCACTGATACATGATGCCACAGTGTATATGCATCAGGTATTCGTGAAAGCTTTGGGATTCATATGGTCCTTCTACCTGAAGCTAGGTAAGAATTAAATAAATGTGTATTAAATAAATTCTGTTCATTATTTACTAATTATAGTATACTTTCCATGAATATGCATAAAGCATAGTCATTGTATTAACAATAATTTCCAGAATAATTTTAGCACAACTCTAAGAAGTCTATATTCTATACATAAATAAAATAAATTCAGTATATTGAAATGATTCTGCACATACATCATTAGTCACAGAATATCTAAGATATGGAAGTTCAAAGATAAAGAATACCAAAAGTTCATCAATAGATGAGTGGCTTTTAAAAACATAAAATTTCTCACAGAAAGTAATATTATTTAGCCTTATGAAGAGGAAAATCCTACCATCTGCACCAATAAGGATGAACATGGAGTCTATTAGTCCTTGAAGTACTACAACTAGATAAAGATAAATACTGTGTGATCGCTCTTATGTGAAATCTTTAAAAGCCTCAGTTCATAGTAACAGAGACTATGAGATGAAGGAAGAGGAAAATTATTAGTCAAATATTAATCAAAGTGAAAAAACTTTCAGGTTTTTTTTGCCACACCCAGTGATGCTCAGGGGTTACTCCTGGCTATGCACTCAGAAATCGCTCCTGGCTTGGGGGACCATATGGAATGCCTGAAGATAGAACCACACTTAGTCCTGGATCAGCTGCATGCAAGTTAAATGCCCTACCACTGCAGTATCACTCTGGCCCTCAAACTTACAGTTTTAAGATATATTCTGGAGACCTAACATATAATGTGAACGTACAGATAATAATTGAACAAATCAATTCTAATTATAAATTCTTAATATAAACACTGAATAAATAGCTAAAGAAATTGATTGAACTTCTTTTATTTTATATTGTATTATAATCAAATGTATACTGCAGAAGCAAAGAATTTGGCAGTAAAATCCAAGACCACAACTAATCAATTACTTTTTATGAGTTTCTTATTTTTTTCACTTCTTTACACCCCTTTATTCCTTTTTCATTTTCATTCTGTCTTTGCATCTTTTTTTCTATTCATTAAAAGGTAATGGCAATACGAACATTTATATTCAATAAATAGTTAAAAGGACAAAGGACATAATTCTAAAATTAGTATCCCAAACTGGTTAAGTTGTCAACACAACATATTGATCTCATTCACAATTTTTAAATATAATGTAGTTAAGCATATGTGTATTTTTAAAACTTTTAATTCATAGGGTACTTCTGAGAGATAAATGGAGAATCCAGATCACACATTTTGAATCTCAGGGCATTGTGCAGAAACCAGAATAGAAATTGGTGCTTCACTTCATGTCCATATATGCCTTTTGAAAAATCCTTTCAAGATTGCTTAGTATTGTATTGCATTTTAAACTAAAGGTGGCATTTTCAGAATCTACCACAAAATGAGAATTTATTGGGAATATTTCAATATAATTACATCCACATGTTTCGAATATGTTTTAGCAACAATCACTGATATGAATAAAATCAACAGATGACCATTAGACATATGAAAATGTTCATTGTCAATTATTATCAGTAAAACACAAGCCAATACAATAATGAAGTATCATACCATACCAATGAGAACAGCATAAATCCAAAACCTTAGAAATAAATAGCAGAACTGGTCTTTAGTAGAAAATTTGCTAGTAGACCCTGAGATGGGAAGTAAAAAAACAATAGGACAACTGCATAAGGGAAATGTGTCTGCCATAAAGTCAGGCTTAAGAGAGGGAAAGAAACATGGGACATTGGTGTCGTGTAGCAGGCACTGGTAAAGTGATGGCTTATAGAAAATATTCTGCCTAAAATTTACAAATATATGTATATTTTAATTCACATGTATTTAATAAAAATCAATATATTTTTAAAAGAAAGCACTAGAATCGACCTGTGCTGATAGAAATGTGGTAAAGTTTAACTCATTAAGCTAAAGTTGTCTTCCAAGGCTCCAGCAGAGCAGAACCACTCTGCTTTGCTTCACTGATGTAACCTCTCTCTAACTAATGAACCGTATCATAATATGTAGAAAAAAATCTTACTACAAGGTGACAGTGGGAAAACCTTGTAGACAAACACCAGGCACAGAGAATAAAGATAATATTTCTGATGATCCCAAAAAATACCAACCATCTGATTAATCTCTCAGACAAGGAATTTAGAATAGAAACATGGAGGATCTTCATAGAAATCAAAGAAAACATAGCTCAAGTTGAACAGATGACAAATATAGAAATCAGGAAACTCCAGGGGCCGGGAAGGTGGCGCTAGAGATAAGGTGTCTGCCTTGTAAGCGCTACCAAGGAACGGACCGCGGTTCGATCCCCCGGCGTCCCATATGGTCCCCCCAAGCCAGGGGCGATTTCTGAGCACATAGCCAGGAGTAACCCCTGAGCATCAAACGGGTGTGGCCCAAAAACCAAAAAAAAAAAAAAAAAAAAAAAGAAATCAGGAAACTCCAAACTGAAATAACAGGTCTGAAAAACACAGTAGCTAAACTGAAAACCTCAATGGAAAGCCTTTCCAAGAGGGTAACAGCAGCCAAGAACAGAATCAGTGAACTGGAAGATGAAATGCAGAACAACGCCATACAGCAGAAAAGATTGGAAAAGAATCTTAAGGCAAATGATAAATAATGGAAAAATAATAAAAAAGTGAACAGATAAAAATAGAAGTCTTCAATAAATTCAACAGAAACAACATAAGAATCATAGGAGTCCCAGAGTGCCGGGAAGGAGATCCCCAGGAAGAATCAACAGTCAAAGACATCATCACAGAGAAACTCCCAGAGCTAAAGACTGCATGCAACCAAATTCTGCATGTCCAAAGAGTACCAGCTAAAAGAGACCTGAAGAAACGCACCTCAAGCCACATCATCCTAGTCACAATGATGAATCCCACAAATAGAGGTAGAATACTGAAAGCAGCAAGGTCAAAAAGGGAAATTACATTTGAAGTAGCATCCTTAAGATTTACAGCTGACATGTCACAAGAAATCCTCAAGGTCAGAAGACAGTGATAGGATATTGTAACAAAACTGAATAAAATGGATGCTTCACCTAAAATACTGCACCATGTTCGACTCATGTTCAGGTTTGAAGGAAGGATACATAGCTTCAGGAATAAGCAGCATCTCAGAACTTTACAGGTGCAAATGAAGCCTTAAAGGAAAAGCTTAAGGTCTATTTTAAGACAATACAGACCAACAGACACACAAAAGTTATACACAAAGATAATATTAAATTCCATGACAATCATCTCCCTCAATATCAGTGGACTAAAAGCACAAGTTAAGAAACACAGCGTGACTAAATGTACCAAAAAGATTAATTCAACCTACTGCTGCCTACAAAAAACACACCTGAATAGTTCAGAACATAGACAAAAAATTAAAGGCTGAACTAAAATTGTCCAAGTAAAAAACACTATTTTGAAAAGCTATGTTAATTTTATACTCAGAAAAATAGTAAGGGACAAAAATGGACACTTTGTACTAATCTAGCACTTATCCTTTAAGACAAAAAACAGTTTACTGAACTTAAAAACAAACAACTGTGGTAGAAAGCCTGCCTTAAATACAGGCAGGGGACGGGAAAGGGGGAGGGGGCTTTTGGGGTGGGAATGTTACACTGGTTAAGGGGATGTTCTTTTTGTGACTGTACCCAAGTATTATTATGTTTGTAATCATGGTGCTTAAATAAAAAAATAGCTTAATGACACCACTTATAAAATTAAAAAATGATCAACAAAAGGAATGAAAAATAGGAAGACAGAAGGAAATAACAAAGCGTAGAGCAGAAGTCAATGAAATAGAAACCCAGAAAGCAATCTGAAAGATCAATAAAAGCAGAAGTTGGTTTTTTGAAAAAATAATCAAGATCGATAAACCATTGGCAAAACTCACAAAGAGAGGGAGAAACATGACAACCTGTATTAGAAAGGAAAATGGGGAGATCATTACAGATATTGCAGAGATTTGAGAGGTATTCAGACTACTTTGAAAAACTCTATGCCACAAAACAGGAGTACCTGGAAGAAATGAATAAATTTTGGGACTCATAATACTTCACAGTTGAATAAGGAGGATGTAGCATATCAAAACAACCCATCAATATTGAGGAAATTAAAATGGTAATCAAATGTCTGCCCAAAAACAAAAGCCCAGGCCCAGATGGATGTACTAATGAAGTTTTTCAAACCTTTCAAGAGGAACTACTGCCAATACTTGCCAGGCTCTTTCACAGAATTGAAAAACAGGGAATACTTTCAAATGGTTTTTTTTGAAGCCAACATCACCTGATAAGAATACAGGACAGAGATGCTGCCAAAAAAGAAAATTACAGACCAATATCCCTGATGAGCACATAAAAAGATCCTCAATAAAATCCTGGCAAGTAGGATGTAATGCCTCATCAAGAAGATTATTTATTACAATCAAGTTGAATTCATCCCAGGAATGGAAGGATGGTATAATATCTGGAAAGCTATCAAAATAATACACAACATCAACAACAAAAAAATAAAAATCACATGTTCACATTTGATAATGTCCAAAGACCATTTTTGATAAAAATAAAATCTCAGCAAGAATGGAATGAAAGGAACCTTTCTCAATATAGTTAAGGCCATTTACCACAAGCCAACGGCAAATATTATCCTCAATGAAGAAAAATTAAAAGCCTTTTCTTTAAATCTAGTACAAAACAAGGCTGTCTATCTTACCACTCCTATTTAACATATTTCTTAAAGTACTTGTAATAGCAAATAAAAAAGAAAAAGATATAACTCGAATACAGACAGGAAGTAAAGAATTCAAGCTCTCACTGTTTTCAGATGACATGTTTTCAGATGACTATGCTTAGTAAACCATAGAGATTCTACCAAAAAGATTCTCGAAACAATAGATTCACATAGAAATGTGGCAGGCTACAAAATTAACACACAAAAATCAATGGCTTTTTTATATACCAATAATTATAGGGAAGAAACGGACATTAAGAAAACAACATTATTCTCGTTAGTGTCACACAAACTCAAATATCTTGGAGTCAACTTGACTAAAGACCTATTAAGAAAAACTGTAAAACCTGCTTTATGAAGAGGACACTCAGAAATAGAAACACATAAGCTGCTCATATATTGGCAAAATTAACATCCTTAAAATGACAATGCTCCCCAAAGCATCATACAGATTTAATGCGACATCTCTATAGTAACCATGACATTCCTCAAAGAAGTGGATCGAACACTTCTGAAATTCATTTGCAACAGTAAACACCCATGAATAGCTAAAGCAATCCTTGGGACAGGGAATATGGGAGGCACTTTCCCCAACTTTAAACTATATTTCAAAGCAATAGTTATCAAAACAGCCTGGTATTGGAATAAAGACAGATTCTCAGATCAGTGGAAGAGGCTTGAGTACTCATAGAACGTTCCCTAGACATAGTCACCTAATTTTTGGTAAGTGGGCAAAACTGGTTAGACACTTGCAAATAAGCCAACTCAGACCTCCAGCTGTACAAAGGTAAAATCCAAATGGATTAAAGACCTTGATATCAGGCATAAAACCATAAGATATATAGAACAACATGTAGGTAAATCACTCCATGACATTGAGACTAAAGGCATCTTTAAGGAGGAAAAAGCACTCTCCAAACAAGTGGAAGCAGACATAAACAGATGGTCATATATTAAGCTAAAAAGCATCTGCACTTCAAAGGAAATGGTGCCCAGGACACAGGAGTCACCCACTGAGTGGGAGGAACTATTCACCCAATACTCATCAGATAGGGGCTAATATAAAAAATATACAAGGAACGCACAGAACTTTACAAGAAAAAAAAATCTAAACCCATCCAAAAATGGGAAGAAGAAGAATGAACAGACACTTTGTCAAATAAGTAATACAAACAACCAAAAGAGACATGAAAAAAATGGTTCACATCACTAATCATCAGGGAGATACAAACCAAAACAACTATTAGGTACCATATCACGCCATAGAGACTGCTGCACATCACAAAGAATGAGAACTAGCAGTGCTGTCGGGGATGTGGAGAGAAAGGAATTCTTATTCAGTGCTGGTGGGAATGCCATCTAGTTCAACTTTATGAAAAGTGATATGGAGATTCCTCCAAAAACTGGAAATTGAGCTCCCATATGATCCAGCTATATACCACTCCTAGGGATATACCCCATAAACACAAAAATACAACACAAAAGTTCTTTCCTCACACCTTTATTCATTGCAGCACTATTTAGAATAGCCATACTCTGGAAACAACCAAGATGACCTTCAACAGATTAATGGCTAATAAATCTGTTGGATTCACATATACATATACACAGCCTTCAGGAGAGATTAAGTAATGAAATTTTCCTGTACATGGATGTACATGGAATTATTATGCTGAGTGAAATAAGTCAGAGAGATGGATGCAGAATAGTGTCACTCATCTATGGGTTTTACAAAAAATAAAAGACATTTTATTATTAATAATTCTCAGAGACTAAAATGATAAGGGCTGGAATGTCCAGCTCACGATATGAAGCTCACCACAAAGAGTGGTGAGTGCAGTTAGAGAAATAACTACACTAACAACCTCATAACAATGTGAATGAATGAGGACTGTAGAAAGCCTCTCTCAAGTACAGGCGGGGGGAGAGAGTCAGGCGGAGGGATATTTGGGACATTGGTGATGGGCATGCTGCACTGGTGAAGGGGGGTTTTCTTTACTGAATGTTACAAACATATTTGTAATCAAGGTGTTTAAATAAAGATATTAATAAAAATAAAATAAAATAAAGAAAATTTCAACTAAAAATTATAACTCATTCACTGCTGATGTTCAGACCATATGAAAAACAGTCTGGATACTTCTCAAAAAAGTACTAAGGTTGCTATATGAACTAATGATTCCATTTCTTCAAATCTACCTCTAAATTACAAAATCATTAACTAAAAATGTACGCTAATATTCATTACAGCACTGAGTACAATAGTCAAAATATGGAATCAGCACAAGGTAATCTGTAAAGTTAAAATACAATACTGGTGAGACTGCACCCCACATACTGTATTTCTAACCCCTTAGGCAGTTATGTTTGATGAAGTAGTGGAGAAATAATTCACCAAGCTGTCAGTTTGAAAAAGTTTTATTGGAGTCAGTCTGCTTTTTGCCTCAAGGTCTCTCTGCCCCATTCCCCCTCTGCTGAGCCAAAAGCCAAAACTGATTTCTATATTAAAACCAACTCCCAATACTAGGAGAAGTAAGGAAGGAAGATTGAATAAGATATAAAAATAATGGGCCAGAGTGATAGCACAGTGGTAAGGTTTTGCCTTGCACGTGGCTGACCTGGCTAGGTACCAGGTTCTATCCCCAGCATACCATATACCCTGAGCCTGCCAGGAGCAACTTCTGAGTGCAAATCCAGGAGTAACCCCTGAGTGTTGTCAGGTGTGCCCCCCCAAAAACAAACAAAGCAAAACCCCAAAATGTTATTCATTGGGCTTTTACATATCAAAGAAATAGGTTATTGGGAAGAGGAAGTTGAGGGAATGCCTTTGCTTAGCGTTGTAGCTAGTCTCACTATACAGTGATCAAAAACACATGAGTGGATAATAGAACTGTGAGACATATGCAGAATGGAATTCTATACAGCCACAAGGGCTTAATAAATAATGAAATCTACTGCATATTGGATAGAACTGGATGATACTGTGTTAAATGAAGTAAGAAGGGAAAGAACAAATACTTAGTGTTCTAAAAGATTTGTGATATACAGAATAAAATGGTAAGGGAATGGAAGGTGACAAAGTTGGGCATACCCTTGCCACTATAGTACAGAAAAGCCAGGGAAGGAGAGAAATAGATGGGGAAAAGGCAGGGGATTTGTAGGTAACATAGGGGAAAAGGAAACTTGGAATTGTCTGTGTTATAGAATTTAGGTAACTGTATATATCGAAACCACCATAGCAAATGTAACTATAACGTTGGGACTCAGTACAATAATCAAACTTTAAAATTTGGGGCCAGAGTGATAACGCAATGGGTGGGGCTTTTGCTTTGCATATTGCTGACCCAGGTTTGATCCTTGGAATCTCATATGGTCCCCGAGTTTACCAAGAGTATATTCTGAGTGAAAAGCCAGTAGTAACCCATGAGCACTGCTAGGTGTTTCTTCCTAAAATACTTTAAAATGTGTCTGTTAAGGAGACAGATTGGGGAGACAATTTAAATGAAAACCTGGAGTTATTTGTGGAAAGATACAGACACTGGTGGTAATGAAATTGAAATATTGTATGCCATATGTAAAACTCTTTTGATATCCAATGTATGAATCATACCTTTGAAGCCTTAGCCTTCCACTAACACGAAAATTACAATTTAAATTTTTATAAGTATTATGTTAACTTGATTTTAATAACATTTATAAATCAATATTTATTGTCTGAATTTTTATAAGGCTTCTGACCTTTTCTTAAGGGTATGTTTTATCACAAGAAAATTAATTTCACATCTTAACTGATGGAATAAATGGATAACAAAGGTGAAAGAAAGGCAAATCTATGGCAACAACAACAATATATAAATAGAAAGAAAGAACATAGGGTTTTTGAGGTGTAATTAAAGGTGAAGAATCATCATTTATTGGTAACTGTGAGGGTTAAAGAAACTTAAAAATTACTATTTTATTTTATAAATCATTATGCAGTAGGAAAATGTTATTTCAAAGATGACTTAGGGAATTTGAATTATAGCTCTCTTTAATCACTGACCTAAAAGATTGTCCTGATGAAATCATTAATCTTTGCACTATAATGTCAATTTTACAGGAAAAGAAACAGAATGGACTTTGAATTTAGTTTTTATGAAGACCAATATATAAAGAAATAAAAAGTACTGAAACATGTCAGAGAGATATCACTTGCCATGTATACAGCTGACTTGATTTAGAGCCCTGACATCACATAGGATCTGCTGAGAACCTATTGGAGCATATATTGGGAACAGGAGTAAGTCCTGAGCATAGCTAGGAACAGCCACCAAACCGAAGCAAAATAAATAGAATTGAAGCAATTCTATGTACCAACTGCAAAGCCAACCTCACCACACCAGTGCTGAAGTATCAACAATCTATAAAACATCAAAGAAAAATTAGTGTTGAACAAGTAAATTTACATATAGTTTGTAATTCATATAATTAAATGTGTCAAATATGCTAGTATCTCCAATTTTAGTGAGCTAACTTCTTTATATCTATAATGAACCTTGTGAAAAATAAAGAACAATTTGGGAAAAACAATGTGGGAAAAGGATGGGTATACAAAAACTTTCAGAAAGTGAAAGTGTGTCCTAATGAGGAAAAAAAAACTAAAATAAAGAAATCCCCCCTCCCAAAAATAGAATAACAACCCCTGAGCGATGCCGGGTGTGACCCCCCCCCCAAAAAAAAAAACACAAAAAGAACAAGAAATCAAGTCAGAACTAATTTGGTTAGAAATTAGACATATGTAAAATATATGAACAGAAATTAGACATATGTAAAATATATGAACAGACTATGAAGTGTTGCCCTTTAATCTTTTCATAATGAGCTGATACTTTCTTTACATATGTCAATTTATAATCTGTGTACTTAAAATCTACCAAATATTAAAAACAAACATAATTTTAATAACTTTAATAAAATTTCAAACAAGCAATCCTGGTACAGTAAGAGCTTAATAGATGTGGAAAAACAAAGATTGAAAGGAAGCTGCACTATTAACATTGCATAGCGTAGGGCCCTAGGTTCTTAACAGGACTCCATTTTTTAAAGAGCTTTATGTTTTAAACCTCATATATCTCTCTTTCAATCCTAAGCATCCATTTTCTCAGTACACAGACCATTGACTGTAAAACACCATCCTAAGATATCTGACCATAAGAGGTAACCTATCTATAAAGAAAACAAGCAATCAGTAGGAAAGTACCCTGGGAAGCAGCCGATTGTTTTAAAGATAATCAGAAGCTAGAACCTCATCTCCTCCTTATATAAACTGGCTTGTGACCCCTGGTATGGTTGACTCCTGTTGGAGGTGGCCTTGGCTAGCCACTTTGGGGCTTGTGGCTGAAGGAAAAATGTCTTGCTTTGCATGATTTCAGTTATGTGGGCAACTTCCTTCAACTTTGAGCCTTTAAGTAGGAAATGAAAGTGCAAATCAGGGAATATTTTGTATCTGTAGACAAAAAAGGAAAAAAAGATGAAAGAAAGAGAGAAAGAAAGAAAGAAAGAAAGAAAGAAAGAAGAAAGAAAGAAAGAAAGAAAGAGAAAAAGAAGAAAGAAAGAAAGAAGAAAGAAAGAAAGAAAGAAAGAAAGAAAGAAAGAAAAAAGAAGAAAGAAAGAAAGAAAGAAAAGAAAGAAAGAAAGAAAGAAAGAAAAGAAAGAAAGAAAGAAAGAAAGAAAAAAGAAAGAAAGAAAGAAGAAAGAAAGAAAGAAAGAAAAAGAAAGAAAGAAAGAAAGAAAAGAAAAGAAAGAAAGAAGAAAATCAAAGACACTCATATCCTATGTTCATTTCTCTCACTCTCAAAATCAAAGTAAAAGTCACTTAGCAAGAATTATTTTAGACATTACAGAAAAGTCTGGTTAAATTAAGTGTCTTATAAAAAATATTATAATGTCAGCACGATCTGTGAAAATGAGAACTCACATAGTTCTAATGAAAACTACTGTAAGAAATTAAACAGAACCCAAACAATTCAGCTGAGTAAAATTTCCACAAATATTTGATGAAGAAGCAAAATTCATGATATATCATTCTGAACTGAATAAAAAATTCATGGGGCTGGAGTGATAGCCTAGCATATTGGGGGAGGCATTGGTGTTGCATGCTGCTGACCTGAGATGGACCCAGGTTCAGTCCTCGGCATCCCATATGGTCCCTTGAGCCTGCCACGATTAAATCCTGACCGCTGCCTGATGTTACTCAAAAACAAAAACAAAAATCAAGAAAAATTTCACAATCAAGCTTTTGTGTAAAATATACATATATAAATAAATATTGAAAGAATATTTGATATGTATTCAAAGGGGAGTTGGATATATCTTTGATCTCACTTCTGGCTCAATGTTTATTAAAAAGGTAATGTATATAAATATAAAATATATGTGTGGATAATCTACTTATATATAAACTCAAATGAGAAAGTAATCCAAACTAAAAGTAATCCAAACTAATTATGCAAATATGAAAGACATTAAATAAACTTGATAAAAACTGTTAAAACTAAATAAGACATAATAGTACAAATATCTAAATAGTACAGATATCTAAATAACAATCTGCACAAGAAAAATAGATTTACATAAAACAAAGGACAATTTAAAATAATCTAAAAGTAAGCAATAAAGACAGCAAGATAAAGAATAAGATATATGATAGTTTTCTGGGCTGTTTATAACAACCTGGGACCTCATTCATCTAATTTCAAAATAAAATGTGCAAATTTATCTAAAAGCAATCATATTCTCATCTTTAATCTCCATTCAGCCGAGATAAGTTACAAAAAAAGAGACAGATATAAAACATAAAGAGATGGAAAACAGAAAATAGAAACACACAAAAATAACAGAGACAGACAAAAACATAAACAAAAAAAACAAACATAGATGAGCTGTAAAAATTTTAGGGTCACCTGCGCAGCTATCAGTTGGTCTCAGAGGCAGGATATTTATTTATTACAATATCACTCCACACATTTTTGATGTTCACAATTTTTGAGTCATTGTTGACAGACACATTAAGGACACTTAATAAGTATGTCCTCATTCAGTAAGCTGTTTTATATAGGCATCAGAAGGCACCCTTAAAATATAAAATACAGGTCTTCACCATTATCCACGCATAAGAGGTGCAGTAAAGAGAGAGGACCCTATGCCTTCCCATAGATAACAGGGGAGGGAGGAGACCTGAGGGCAGGGTTGGAATTCAGCACAGTCTCTGCCGTTGTCTTGCTTGGGGACTGCTGCACGAAGGACCTGCGCCTTCATGCATATAACAGAGGAGAAAGGAGACTTGAGAGCAGGGACAGACCTCAGTGCAGTTGCCGCATTATCCATGCTTAAGGGCTGCAGTACAAAGAAAGTACCCTGTGCCTTCCTGCAGGTAACAGGGGAGGGAGGAGAACTGAGGGCAGGGCCCAACTCGGCACAGTCACTGCCATCATCCCCACTTAGAGCCACACTCCAGACAAAGGACTCATCCCCACTCCACAGGTGACAAAGGAGGGCTGAGATCAGAGGACAGGACCAAAGTCTTGCTCGGTCACCTCTATTTCTTCCCTCTTCCACCTTCCCTTCCAACTCTTCAGAACAGTGACTCTTTATAAAGTACAAGTCTAGGCAGACCAGACCTAACACTTACTTCCCTCAGATAATCCACAACCAATAAAACACAATAGCAAAACAATTAAGTATCTTGTAATACCTTTGCCATACTTTGAATAGCTCACTGAATTAGGAAAAACAAGCTCAAAATCGAATATACCTTTAATCACTTCTAACACAGTAAATTCAGCAGACCACTTTATGAAACAACCCTAAACTTCAACACTCTAAGCAGCCAAATATAAAGAAATATGGGTAAACTAAGGAAGACTGGAGATATTGAGAGTAATCATAACAAGTTTCCAAGTACACCAAATGTAGAAGCCTAATAGTTAAAGACATAAAATGCAACGAATGCCATGGCAATAGAAGTCAAGAAATCACTAGCCAGCCAGATTAAGAAATCCAAAGATGGACCCGGAGAGATGGCATGGAGGTAAGGCATTTGCCTTTCATGCAGGAGGTCATCTGTTCGAATCCCAGCATCCCATATGGTCCCCTGTGCCTGCCAGAAGCAATTTCTGAGCCTGGAGCTAGGAATAACCCCTGAGCACTGCCGGGTGTGACCCAAAAACCACAAAAAAAAAATCCAAAGATAAACAATTCAGGCAATTCACAGAAGAACTTTTATAGAGATGAGGGAACCCATACAAATGGAATTTAAGGAAATAAAACATATATTAACAAGATATAATTGCAGAATTACACAGCTGGAGGATCACATAGAGGACCTTGAAGAAAAACTACAAACTAACAATGACAAAGAATCCAATAAGGAAATAAGAGGTAAAGTATTAGAAGAAATGTTAGATATTTAATTAAAGAAAAACAAAAGAAATAATCTACGAATTGTAGTAATAAGAGAAGAGGAGGAAACAGGGAAGGGGAAATAACAAGTAGTGAGGAAAATAATAGCAGAAAGTTTTCCTAACCTCTGAAAAGAGGCAATGGTACAATACCAAAAAACAAAAGAGTCCCTAAAAAAATAGACCCTAAAGACCAACAAGACATAGTAATCCAAACGGCAAAAAAAAAAAAAAAAACCAAAAACAACAACATCAAAAACAAAGAGAAAGATGAATTCCTTAAAGCAATAAGGAAGAAAAAATTCAAGTACAAAGTAAAGAACATATGAATTAAATAATTTCTTCCATTTGAAACAATTCAAGCAAGAAGAGAGTGAAATGACATACTAAAACTATAGAATTCGAGAAACTTCCAACTTAGAGTCAACTACCCAGCAAAACTCTTATTCATATGAGAGGAAGGACTAAAAACATTCTCAAACATAAAAGAACTAGCACTATTTGCTCTAACCAAACTGACTCTAAATGAACTAATCAGAGATGAATTACACAATCAATACAAACACAAAACTTTAACAAAAACACAGTACAAATACAATAACACAATAACCTTTTCAGACAATGATCTTTTTAAATATCAATGGACTAAAATCTCCCATTAAAAGACACATAGTAGAGGGTAGGAGCAAAAAACAAAAAACAGATCTCTGGTGCCTGCAAGAAACACACCTAAAAGTACAGGATAGACACAAGCTTAGAATAAAAGGATGGAAATCATTTACTAAAGCCAATGGAAAACAAAATAAATGCTAGGACAGCCATTCTTATATTAGAGCAAATTGCGTTCAAACTCAAGATAGTGCTCAGAGACAAGAGGTCACTACTTACTGATCAGGGGAACACTAAATCAAGAAGTACTTACTCTGATCAACATTTATGCACCAAATGCAGAGCCAGCAAAATATGTAAGGCATTTGCTCACAAACCTGTACGAACATATGGAAATGTGATATTAGTATGAGACTTCAACACTCCACTATCATCACTAGACAGATCCACTAGGCAGAAAACTAGCAAAGACATAAAACCCTAAAGGAGAAATTAGAACAACAAGGACAAATGGATGAATTTATATGGGGCCCTCCACCCCCAGTAAGTAGAATACAAATTCTTCTCAAGTGCACATGAAACTTTCTGAAGAATAGACCATGCATTCGGTTATAAACCTAACTTGCACAAAGTCACAAATAAAAGGATTAATAGAAGCACCCTATCAGACCACTATGCAACAGAGATCAAGATTGACTGTAAAAAGAAGCTGTGGAGAAAATCCTACTCCTGGAGATTAAACAGCATGCTACTCAGCAACAGCTGAATCAAAGAAGAAATCAAGGAATAAATAAATAGATTCCTTGAGAAGAATGATAATGAAGAGACAAAATGTCAAAATCAGTTAAAAACAACAAAAGCATTAATTAGGGAAAAACTAATAGCAATACATGTCTACATCAGAAAAGATGAAAATGACAAAATCAACAATGTAAAGGGATGGGGCCAGTGAGGTGGCGTTAGAGGAAAGGTGTCTGCTTTGCAAGCCCTAGCCAAGGAATGGACTGCGGTTCCATCCCCCAGCGTCTCATATGGTCCTCCCAAGCCAAAGGCGATTTCTGAGCGCATAGCCAGGAGTAATCCATGAGCATCAAACAGGTGTGGCCAAAAAAAAAAAAACAAAAAGAAAAAAGAAAACAATGTAAAGGGATACCTAAGAATCTGGAAATACAGCAGCTAAGAAACCGAAACACAGCAAGAAGACAAGAAATAATAAAATTAGACCAGAAATAAACAACTTAGAAACAAATAAAACAATACAAAAAACAATGGGACTTGTTTTTTCGAAAGAATAAACAAGATAAAAAAACAGCTGGCAAGACTCACCAAAAAAACCCCAACAACAACTGGGAAAACATCCAAATTAATTGGATCATAAATGAAAGGGGAGAGATTAAAACAGAACCCCAAGATATCCAAGATTTTATGAGGACTTATTATGAACAACTGTACTCAGTTAGGCTAGACAACCCAGAAGAAACCGAAAAATTTCTAAAAAAATTATCATCTTCTGAGACTAGTAAGGAGGATGTAGAAATCCTAAATAGGCCAATCATATCTAAGGAAATTGAATCAGTAACTAAGAAACTCCACAAGAAGAGAAGTCTAGGACAAGATGGTTTTACAGGTGAATTCTATCAAACATTCCAAGAAGAATTAATACCATTGATCCTCAGCTCTTCCAAAGCTTTGAAAAGACAAGAATCCTTCCTAACTCCTTTTATCAGGCTAATATCATATTCATTTCCAAAGACGGAAATGAAACCACCAAGAAAGAAAACTACAGACCAAACTAACTAATGAACATTGAAGCAAAAATCCTCAACAAAATCTTAGCAAACCGAATCCAATGATACATAAAAAATATTATAGAACATGAGTAAGTGAGTTTCATTCGAAAGACACAAGGATTGTTCAACATAGGCAAATCAAACAATACTATACACCACATAAACAACAAGGACAAAAAAAACACATGATCATATCAATTAACATAGGCATTTGACACAATCCACTACCCATTCATGATGAAAACACTCAGTAAAATAGGGCTGGAAGGAATCATCCTCAAGACAGTCACAGCTGTCTATAACAAGCCCACATCCAACATTATCCTTAATGACAAAATAACAATGAAAGCATTTCCACTAAGGTCAGGAACTAGGCAAGGCTGTCTACTGTCTGCACTTTTATTCAACTTAGTTTAAGAAGTTCTAGCAATAGCAATCATACAAGAGAAGGGAAACAAAGGAATTCAAAAAAGGGAATGAGGAAGTCAAACAATCTCTTTTTGCAGATGATATGATGACGTACATAGAAAATCCTAAAGAGTCCAGAGTAAAACTCCTAGAAACAATTAACCATTTTAGCAAAGTGGTCAGTTACAAAATCAATAAACAAAAAACAGTAGAATTCCTCTCTATAAATAATGAAGCAGAGGAGAAAGAGAGTAAGTAGTCCATCCGATTTGAATAGTATTAAAAAATATCAAGTATCTAGATATCAACATTACAAGAGAAGTGAAGGACCTATACCATGAAAACTTTAAAGCACTTCAGAAAGAAATTGAAGATGACCTAAGGCAACCTTTATTTTCAACTGAGCCAAATCTTGCCAAAACCATGATTGAAATTTATTCTGAGAGCCACATATTTAAAACCAAAAATACATAAGATGGCACACTGTTTTTAGTTTCAATAAGTTTTTATTGAGAATATTCTGCATGCAAGTATTCACATAGATCGGGAGTATACAAATAACTCAAGCAATAAAACAAAAACTTTAGAACAATATTATTTATTGATTACATTAAATTCCATAAAATTTGCCATACAATGTAGAGAAAATTACATCCTGACAATGACTGACAAAGTCACAAACACTAATGTGAACATTGGCCTTGAATTTCTTTGGATAGTTGGAGTAAGTCAGGTTTGTATGTTGTTTTTAATTTTAGGCACGATTCCAGGTTCTCATTGATGAGACGATTTCTCGATTTACTCTTGATAACATTCATGCTTGAAAATGATTGTTCGCATAAATATGTAGACCTGAACAAGGAAAGAGCAAGCACTAGCTTTTTAGTTGATTATGTGAGTCAGGAATACTATTCCGGGTGTTAAAAATCAAAATATCTTCCTTCTCCAGGTCTTTCAAAGCAGACCACTTGTGCTGTGAACTAAGTTCACATTTGTGCTTCTTCAATCTTTCTAAATTAGCACAAAGACATTCAAATTTCGAGCTCCAAGTTCTTTGTTTTTTTTTTTAAAGCCAGCAATTGCATTTCAAAGTTGCCAATGTCAATTTTAAATGGAGAAAAATAAATTCCGTTACAGTGGCATCCAGAGGTTTTTGTTTGCTTGTTTGTTTTTTTAACAAAGGCCAATGTCGCTTTGCTGTTTCTAAAATCTTGAAACCTCTTGAGCAAAGCTTCCCTCATATTTAAATGTGCTGTTTTAAAATAAGTAATGTCAATACCAGAATTATTTTCTTGGCGATGTTTCAACAGGCTTGGAAAGTGAATCAAAGTTTCTCTGTCAAAATCTTGAGCAAAAACGGATAATTTATTTTCAAATGAAATAACTTCTTTTAAGAATGAATAAACTGTGTTTCGTTTCCCTGGTAGTTTATGATTAAGCTGCTTTAGATGTGAAGTAACATATACCATGAAATACAGCTTTCGAATCCACTGATCATTTCTTAATCCTGGATAGTGAACATCCATCCTTCTTGAGGAAAAATGCTTTAATTTCTGATAATAAAGAAGCAAAACGTTTCAAAATGTTTCCTCTTGATAACCAAAATGTCCTGAAAATTTGAAACCCTACAATATGAAGAAGAAACAGGTAAGAGAAAAACCTTTTAACAATCTTTAAAAGCAAGAAAAGTGCTCCAGAGAAAAGTAATGATTTCACTGAAAGGAAAAAAAAAAATCTATTGACATTAGTCTGTGCTGCAAGTAACCAAACTAAAATACACACAAAAACAAATATGGCACTCTCTTAAAGGCATATGATATCATATCATAAAGGAATTATGATATAGTGCCTAAAGCAATTTAAAATAAATTTTATTTAAGCATATTTGTTACAAAATTATTTATACATGCGTTTCAATCATAGTGTACACCACCCTTCATCAGTGCACTTTTCCCACCACCAATGTCCCTTGTTTCCTTCCCCTTCACCCTCCTCTGCAGGCATTTTGCTTTTTCTCTCTCTCTTTTCCTTTATGACACTGAGGTTTGCAAAATTTTCTTTGGCACAGTGGTTTGCAATATTGTTAATTAAAGGGCACCATGCATGTCACATCCATTTTCAGCATCCAGTTCTTGTCCAGAGTGATAAGTTCCAACTATCAATGTCATAGTGTACCTTTCTCCATTCTAACTGAGCTCACCACTTTTTATGGCAAGCTTCCTATCACGGACTAGTCCTCCCCTCCCTCATCCCTATTTTCTCTAGATATTATTACCATAATGCCATTTATTATTCTTATATGCCACAAATGATTATTCTGTGTCTACACCTCTCCTTCTGGCTCATTTCACTCAGAATAATAATCTAATGTGTTGATATATGTACAGATGATGCAATGTGCATGGCTCAGTGTTTTTGTGTAGTCACAAGTAACATAAGTTGCACACCCGTATATTGTATCCACTCATTGTATGATAGACTGGATACAAAATAACTCCCTGCTGAACTAAACTCTGTGACAAATGACACAGTAAAGATAATTTGTGAAATTCACAATTGTGATTAAATTCAGGCTATTCACCACCCTGGGTGAGAGTATGGATGCCCATTACTAGCATCTTCTCCATAAAGACGTGAAGTGGCTGTTCAGGGGGAAGGGTGCTCTCTTGTCTTGTTGGCAAGAGGAAAGAAGTAGTGCAGTTCCTGTGAGAGCAGAACACTGACTTTGTACAGCCCCAGTTGGACGAGGAATGGGTAGGTAAGCTTGTGTATTTGGCATACATTGTTCATTTTCTCTATGAACTTAATATTTTTCTGCAGGGGAGTTTCACAAGTAGTTTTTACAGTGAGACATAAGATGGATGTTTTCAAAATATAATCTGATTCTGGGAAAGCTGTGTCTGAGAATGAGATATTGAAATGTTTACACTCTTTCAAAAATTTTGATTGGCACTTATATTATGCAGGAAGTCATAATCAATATGAAAACAACATTTAATGGCATTAGCTCACAACTTTAATCACGAGTACTCTGAACATGAGAATCCACGGAAAAGAAAACTCTGGGTTGAGAATCCCTTCATGGAAGATATCCACTCTTGAGAAAAATAAAATATGTGTTTAAGATCAGTCCAGGCACTGTACTTATAAACCCCACCCAACCTAGTCTAAAAAATCAGGGTAGCAGGAAAGAAATAATAAACCAAGCTAGCCATGAAAGGGTGATCATGGAGTCCATGGCCTTTTACCTTGTACTCTCTGCCTCGATTCCAAAAAGCTAGAACTCCTCTTTCTTTATTAAAACCAATTCCCAATACCAGGAGGCTTCATGTCAAGAGAGAGAGACAAAAGTACATATTCAGTGGGCTTTTACAAATCAAAGGAAGTGGTTTAAGAAAGGATGATGTTGGGGGAACACCCTTGTTTAGGGTTGATACTGGATATCATCTTACACTCTTGGAGCCAGCCACCTGACAGAGACTAGGAGCAGAGTCTTGACAAAGCTGTGTTGAGGTCCCCCACAATTATTGTGTTGTTATTGATATTATTTTTCAGATTTGTCAACAGTTGTATTAAATATTTTGCTGGCCCCTCATTCGGTGCATATCTGTTTAGGAGAGTTATTTCTTCCTGCTCTACATACCCCTTGATTAATGTAAAATGTCCATCTTTGTCCCTTACAACCTTCCTGAGTATAAAGTTTACATTATCTGATATTAGTATGGCCACTCCAGCTTTTTTATGGGTGTTGTTTGCTTGGATAATTTTTCTCCGGCCTTTTATTTTGAGTCTATGTTTGACTATTCAGGTGCGTTTCTTGTAGGCAGCAGAAGGTTGGATTGAGTTTTTTGATCCATTTAGCCACTCTGTGTTTCTTAACTGGTGCATTTAGTCCATTGATGTTGAGAGAAAGAATTGTCCTGGAATTTAATGCCATCTTTATATTGAAATTTGGTGTGTCTTTTGGTTAGTCTTGTCTTAAATTAGGTCTTTCAGTTTTTCTCTTAAGACTGGTTTTGAGTCTGTATAGTTTCTGAGCTGTTTTTTGTCTGTGAAACCATGTATTCTTCCGTCAAAATGGAAAGTGAGTTTTGCTGGGTATAGTATTCTAGGTGAAACATTCATTTCATTCAGTCTTGTCAAAATATCCCACCACTGCTTTCTGGCATTGAGTGTTTCTGGTGACAGGTCTGCTGTTAATCTCAAGGATGCTTGCTTGAACATAATTTCCCCTTTTGATCTTGCTGTTTTCAGAATTCTGTCTCTGTGGGATTTGTCATTGTGACTAGGATGTGTCTTGGGGTGGTTTTTCTGGGGTCTCCTTTGGTTGGTACTCTTCGAGCATGCAGGATTTGATCACATATATTCTTTAGCTCTGAAAGTTTCTCTTTAATGATGTTCTTGACCATTGATCCTTCCTGGAAATTTTCTTCCTGGGTCTCTGGGACTCCAATGATTCTTAAGTTGTTTCTGTTGATCTTATCATAGACTTCTATTTTCATCTGTTCCCGTTCTTTGACTAATTTTTCCATTGTTCATTTGCTTTAAGTTTTTTTTCCAATCTCTCCTGCTGTATGGAATTGTTATATATCTCATCTTCCACAGCAACAAGTCTATTCTCAGCTTCCGATACCCTGTCCCAGAGCTTATCCATTTTGTCATTCACTTTGTTTACTGAATTTTTCAGGCCTGTTAGTTGACATGTTATTTCAGTTTGGAGTTTTGTGATTTCTGTCTTCATATTTTCTTGGTTCTTGTTAGTGTTCTGTTCAACTCGATCCATGGTTTTTTGAGTTTGTTGAGCATCTTCCATATTGCTAGTCTAAAGTCCTTATCTGAGAGGTTGATTAGTTGGTTGGTCATTATCTGGTCATCAGAATTGTCATCTTCATTCTCTATGTCTGATGCTGACCTGCGTTGTTTCCCCATTGTCACACTTGTATTCTGGGTTTTTCTACGTGCTGTGGTGGTATTCATTGGCTATATGAGGCAGGCAGCACACTCCTCTGGCTCCTCCCTTTCTGGATGGGTTGACTTGCATCTAAGGGAAGGGAGTCCTCTGTGGATGAAGTGTCACACTGGATCAAATCTTAGGCCCGAGCATGCAACAGAGAAGACAGTCCAGAGAGAAGTGCTTGCTTCTGTGTCCAGCACATTTCTTAGTGTGATTTTTTCTTCTTGTTGCAATGGTGTTCTTTTCTTAGAAAGAGCGTACGGCTGCGTAGCAAAGCGACATACACAGGTAGCACTCACAGTTTTTCACAGTCGGGCCCCACTGTACAGGCGTAGTTTCGTGGGTTTTCCCAGCCTGATGTCACAAACAGGGGACCCGGGTTCTGCAAAGCCTAGCTGGTTTTTATGTTCTGGAGTCCCGCCCTGGAAATGGCCTCTGGGAGAGCAAGTTTTCTGGAGCCTCTTTTCGGCCCACTCCTGAGATTTTCACGCAAGAGGACAGTAGACAGACATACACAGGTAGCACTCACAGTTTTTCACAGTCAGGCCCCACTGGGCAGGTGTAGTTTCGTGGATTTTCCCAGCCTGATGTCACAAACAGGGGACCCAGCTTCTGCAAAGCCTAGCCGGTTTTTATGTTCTGGAGTCCCGCCCTGGAAATGGCCTCTGGGAGAGTGAGTTTTCTGGAGCCTCTTTTCGGCCCACTCCTGAGATTTTCACGCAAGAGGACAGTAGACAGACATACACAGGTAGCACTCACAGTTTTTCACAGTCGGGCCCCACTGGGCAGGTGTAGTTTCGTGGATTTTCCCAGCCTTTTGTCACAAACAGGGGACCCGGCTTCTGCCTCTTTAATTACTTTTTATAATTTTATTTTTACTTATTTTTTCCTTTTTATATTTATTTTTCTTTAAGTTCACATCTTTTGGTTCTGCTTGGTATGAAAATGTAGAAGAAAAAGTCTTAAAAGCTCAGGTTAAAACCAGGGCACAGAGATTGTGTGGCCCATTATTCTTACCCCAAAATGCACACAAAATATAATATGGAACCATTCCTTTTAGAAAATGCATACTAAAAATGGGAAATGTTATGTATAGAAACAAGCTCGTATCTACTAGTGATAGGGACCCATACATTTTATAATACAGGAGAGCCTCCCACCCTGAGCATATGTCATGTGGACCCAACCTAGACTTTATGTGACAGACAGCGACCATTCAATCCTGAATCCTATATCCCAGACATAGAACCAACACATTTTCCTGCAACAGCACCAGAAACCAAAACTGCTCCTGGGAAATTCCTAATACTGCTCTGGCATCAACTTGCACCTGTTTTGATATGACATTCTGACAATGAAGAAAAGGCAACAACTTGATCTAAGAGCAGGTTTTCTATCCTGTCACCTAACAGTAATATGAAATCAAAACACACATCATCCTTTGATTTATGCAAAAACCAAGACAGCTCACTACAGAAAACTGACTTTGACAACCAATACTGGGAAGAACTTATCTTGGGACCAATCAGAAAGTGTGTAACCTAGGCTTTGGCCTAGGATTGTACAATAATCAAGATCTCTATTTTCAGATGTCTGACTTTGACAACTGCTACTGAGCTGAACTTCTGGAACCATAATGAAAGACTCTATCCTAGGCTTCGTCCTAGGATCTGTGCAAAAAACAAGACCACTAATTACAGAAGACTAATTACAACAACAGTGATGGAACAGAACTTCTAGAATTGTAAAAAAAAAGACTCTATTCTAGGCTTCGTCTTATGACCTGTGAAAGTACCAAGATCTCCACCTATAGAGGCCTGATTTTATCATCCACAGCTAAGCGGAAAGTTTCCTGGCACAATTAAAAGACTTTGGGGTGTGAAAATTACATTTTATGGGTCCTGTAGTTATTTTCATGACAGTTATTCCATGCTCCAAGGTTGGTAAACCCTGTATCTCTTAGGCCAAGGAAATTTTGTTTCTAATTTCCCCAATAGGTACTATGCCTATGCAAAAGAAAAAGAAAAAAGAAAAAAAAAGACAAAGAAGCACAAAACCTTGCCACAAGCCCTCCTTCCATTTTCTTTCTTTCTCATGGATATTATATATTTTGGGGGGATTTTGTTGCTGGTGTGCTTTTTTGTGGTTTCTGGGGTTTTGTTATGTTTTTCTTCTTTTTTATCTCTTCTTTTAAATTGTTATTTATAAAGTCTAGACGGACTTCTCCAAGCTCTTTTTCTTTTTTTATTTTCAAACAGAACCACATAACTCAAATAATCTTGTTCTGCATCATAAATTGAAGAGTAAAATGGGTGGTACCAGAAACAAATTGTCATATGAACATGAGTGGAAATAAAAATTGATCAGAATTAAACAACAAACCCAAAGTTAATGACAACAGAATTGATATCCAATCAACAAGATACAGACAGAGGGGACAAATTACACTAGCAGTCCAGGGGCAAAGGAGGAAGATATGGCATGCATGCTGGGAACAGGAGAGGAGGGAGGACAACACTAGTGGTGGGAATGGTTCTGATTTATTGTCACTATGTACTTTAGGTATTGCTGTGAAAAATTCATAATTAACTGTGGTCACAAAAATGTTTTAAAATAGTTAAATTAGAAAATGAAAAAATACTTTAAGAAATTGGCAATATTTAAATAAGCATTCCATAAAAATCTTGTTACATATCATAATCTGTGAAGATATGATTGTTATGGAAATACAAATTATAATAACACTTATTCTTCATACCCAGTGTGATGACTATAATTGTTTAGAAGTTATAGACAATTTTTGGCTCTAGATTTGAGATTCAACTCATAAAGAAGCAGAGGAGATTTGTCAGTAATGCAAAAAACAAAGGAGTTTATTGGAAATATCAGCTTATTGGGGCCTTAACTCTCCTAGGTGGTGATCCCGGCTTAATTTTCATTCTTAGTTTCATACCCAGTTTAGAGAATTTTAAAATGATCTAGGCCACCATTGTGGGGATTGGATACACATTATATCATTGCTTATTGGATACTTGTTGATTGATAGAATTTAGTAAGGACTTTTATGCCAGTTGCAAGCAGGATGTAAACAGAATGTTGGCCTAGGGGGAAGGGGATGAGGAGTGTAGAGATTCAGGCACCAGCTAGTTAAATTTATTGATTTCATTCCATTCGGGGGCCCCAATTTCTTGGGAGCAATTAGATTATTTCCTGAATTCCATAGTTTATGAACATTGGGGTATTTTTCAGAATTCACCCTTATATTCCAAAAACTAGTTTTTTGCTCAAGGCCCAATTCTCCTTTTCTCAGACTGAGCTTGTAATGCCAGTTTTTTGGCAGTCTTTATGTCTAAGTAAAACATCATTTAATTTTAAACTTCCATTCTAATATTCCCTGTTAACATTCCAGTTAATTCAAAACCTACATTCTAATATTCCCTTCTAACACAATGACTTGACTTGTTTGTGTAGAAATAAGAAGATTGATGCATTTCTGAATTATGATAAATAGTATGTCAATTTCTTTAAAGGCTAAATGTATAAAATGACTATATAAAGTGTAATACTTCCTAAGAATCATTACGCAGAAGAAATTATTTAATACCTCCTGAACTCATCAGTACTGGAAAAGTAATCAGTGAGAAAATAGACAAGTTGATCATCAAAAAAGCTAAAAAGGATTTTAATTCTATACATATAAATCTGTACACGTTAAAAATATTGAGTGATACTTGACCACTTTGGTCACAATAAAAATTATTATTTTGGGGGTGGGTCACACATGGCAGTGCTCAGAGGTTACTCTTGGCTCTGCACTCAGAATTGCTCCTGGCAGGCATGGGGGATCATAGAGGATGCCGGGATTTGAATCACCTTGATCAGCTGCATGCTAGGTACACACCATACCACCGTGCTTTCAATCTCCAGCCCACAATAAAAATTATTAAAGAAATATAAAATTTTCTTATTTTTGCCTATGTATTTCTTATTTATAAGAGACCCCAAAAGTCTCATTCCATTATTGGATGTGCATTTTTATAACTAGCAAACATTTTTATCTATTCTATTCTTTCTTGCTACATTTCCACTAAGGGGTGCATTTTTAAAAACTGTTTATATTATAATACCTTACCCCATCATCCTAAGGAGTTTTTGGTTAGGGGATTAAATTGTCACACAAATTCAGGGGACACTGTGAAATAGTATTTAATAAAATGCTTTCATATTATCATCTCTGGAAATCTGATGGTTTTGGAATAGGAGATGTATAGCAAAGGGAAGGAACAAGGGAATTATTGGAGTCAGAGTTACAGTGCTAACTACAGGAAGCAACATCATTTCTAGATGGAAAATCTTAAACATAGTATAGTTATTCAGTTCCTGGAAAGCCAAGAGAAACAATGTGGATACTGTATAACTGAAGGAGTAATAAATATAGAAATTGACATAGATTGGGAACATCTCATATTAATTTACCCCATAGTAGCCTTGCCCATCTCTAGCTTTTTGTCTCCAGCAAACTGGCAAAATAATTTCTGGTCACTTTTGTTCTTTTTACTTAACTAAACCCAACAGAGGTCTCAGATTTGGACCTAGATAGAAATCAATAAGTAATAGAACATTCCTTTTTCAAAAATCACTCAAAACTAGTTTGTAGTTATTCTTTACATCACAGTTCACTTTAACACAAATTGCCCATAAGCTACTAAAGTGGAGAAAGTTATTTATTCTTTAAAATTGAGGTCTCTCTGTTTGACCTTAGCAGCTGTCCTCTTTGAAGTGCTTTTGACTTTTCAATCTAAATTTTTCTTGTTTGAGGACAAGGACAGATAACCTTGCAGAAGACATAAAGACATGAATAAGTCTTTTCCAAAAGAGAAAATACATGGGGTGAAATACGTGAAAGTGTGTTCAGATGTCTAATTGTTAAGAGTAATGTAAATAATTGTGGTAAAATAAAAATTCTAATATCAAATGGCTTATCCTATTGTTATGGTAGATATGGATTTGAACTGGATAACTACATTTGACCATTGGTCATGAGTTGAGTTTTAATGGAAAATGAGCCATATGAACATAAGATCATGATTACTAATGTTTCAAGAGGAAAATAATTGAGGTTATACATTTCTTGTGAAAATTGACACTGAAACAAAGTGATCTTAAGGAATAACTATTTTAATTAAAATATTTCTGGTGCAAACAAAAGGGCTTTAATCCATGTCACTCTTTTCTTCACTATTAGGTACAATTATAACATGGTGTATCCATGCAAGAGAAAAACAAAAAAGTCTGGGAAATGGAGAAGGCAAACTAATTGGGGATCCCATAAATGGAGAAAAATATTGCTGAACAATATTTTCAACCTTACTTAAATCTGGTGATTCTTGGTTCCCTTAATTGAAGCTAGCAACTGAAGGTGTTAAAAAATATTCATCACCATGAACCATTCAGTTAACAGAAGTCCTACTGAAAACACCAGTTGAAAATGAACCTACTGTAGTTCTTTCTGATTTCCATCATAGGAACATCAGATGATTTATTCATGGTAAGGAATAATCACAATTAGATAAGTCTTAATACCAAGCATCAATAGATATTTTCCTCATTCTTTTTGTATCTTTTTTACAATCTACACCTGTTCCCCGAATTTGTCAGTATTCCCCAAAACAGCAATAGATTGTCCAGCATCATAATTTTTATCCATTTCTAGAATAACGATGTTATACAGGTTTAGCCAGGGGGGGTCTCTCTAATTTTCTGCTCCTGTACATTTTTTATCTCCTCTATAGTTTTACACATTATTTCACTATTCCAGAAAAATCACCCCTCAGAAAACCGAATCTCCCACTGGCTGAGAAAACTCTATCAATAAGAATAAATTTTAGTGATGAGAATAGGCTGGCATTCTGGTGACACCACCAATGCTGTGTACCTGTAATGTTACTGTAACAGTACTGAAAATCAAGGTGTATAAATATAAATACTTTTAATGTTAGTTAGTTTCACAAATCTGTAAAAAATCATATTTTACTAAAGATAGGGTAAGTTTCTTGTCTACGTCCTACATGCCTCTTTCCTCATACATGCAGAGCCACTAAGGAGCTGCTACAAAGCAATGTGGGTGGTGACAACTTATATCCATAATATAATCAACATAGAACACCTTCCTTGGCCTTTCGCTGGAACCTGGCAATAATATCAACATATTTGAATACATATGAAACTATACTATACTAAACTAAACTATACTAAAATATACAGAATGTTGAGTCAGAAATAATCCAGGTAGTAAGGCACTCGATTTGCATGAAGCCAAGACTGGTTCTATCCCTAGCACAACATGCTTTTCTGAATACTGATAGTAGTCATTTCTGAGCACAGAATCAGGAATAGTCTCAATATCTCCAGGTGTGGTCCTTAAATCACTCACCCTGATATATAAAGCATTATAAATGGATGTTTACTAAAATAAATGAATAGGATCAATTATTAACGAATGGTAGTTCAGGAGGTGCGTATATTCTCATGATGAACACTTCTTGAACTTGTTACTACCATCACCTAGGGTTACTATTGATATAATTTACTTTCCTTTGGTGCCACGTCAGACTGTATAGGCATGTATTCTCTTTTATTTTCAGTCTTTAATTTGTTTTTTCCTCAAAGGTCCTTCGTCCTTTTTTTTAACTAATATCTTATTTAAACACCTTGATTACAAATATGATTGTAGTTGGGTTTCATTCATGTAAAGAATACCCCTCTTCACCAGTGCAACATTCCCATTACCAATGTCCCAAATCTCCCTCCTCCCCATCCCACCCCCGCCTGTACTCAAGACAGGTTTTCTACTTCTCTCATTCATTCACATTGTTAAGATAGTTCTCAGTGTAGTTATTTCTTTAACTGCACTCACCACTATTTGAGGTGAGCTTCATGTCGTGAGCTGGAGCTTTGAGCCCTCCTCTCCTTATCTCTGAGAATTATTGCAAAAGTATCTTTTATTTTTCTTAAAACCCATAGATGAGGGAGACTCCTCTGCCTCTATCTCTCTCCATCTGACTTATTTCACTCAGCATAATAGATTCCATGTATAGAAAAATGTCATGACTTCATCTCTCCTGGTGGCTGCATAATATTCCATTGTGTATATGTACCACTGTTTCCTTAGCCATTCATCTGTTGAGTGGCATCTTGGTTCTTTCCAGAGTCTGGCTATTGAAAATATCACTGCAATGAATATAGGTGTGAAGAATGGATTTTTGTATTGTATTTTTGTGTTCCTAGGGTATATCACTAGGAGTGGTATAGCTGGATCATAAGAAAAACTCAATTTCCAGTTTTGGAGGAATCTCCATATCACTTTCCATAAAAGGTGGCCTAGATGGCATTCCCACCAATAATAAGAGTTCCTTTCTGTCCACATCCCTGATAGCACTGTTCATTGCCATTCTTTGTGATGTGTGCCAATATCTGTGGCTTCAGATGGTACCTCATGGTTGTCTTAATTTGGACCTCCCTGAGGATTAGTGATGTGGAACATTTTTTCATGTGCATTTTGACCATTTGTATTTCTTCTTTGTCAAAGTGTCTGTTCATTACTTCTCCCCATTTTTTGATGGGATTAAATGCTTTTTCCTATAAAGTTCTGTCAATGCCTGTATATTTTGCATATTGGCCTCTTTTCTTATGGATACTGGGTGAATAGTTCCTCCCACTCTGTGGGTGGGTCATATATTCTGGACAGTCTTTCATTTGAGGTGCAAAATCTTCTCGCTTTATATATTCTCATCTGTTTATCTCTGCTTCCACCTGTTTGGAGAGTGCTATTTTCTCAATAAAGATAACTTTTTCCTGGTTTTTGGGTCACACCCGGATGCACTCAAGAGTTACTTCTGGCTCTAAGCTCAGAAATCATTCCTGGCAGGCTCAGTGGACCATAAGGGATGCTGGGATTTGAACCACTGTCCAGCATGCAATGCAAATCTGTTACCTCCATGCTATCTTTCTGGTCCCTTTTAAAGATATCTTTAGTCTCAATGTCATGGAGTGATTTATCTACATGTTGTTCAATATACTTTATGGTCTCAAGTCTGATATCAAGATCTTTAATCCATTTGGATTTTACCTTCATACATGGAGTTAGATGGGTGTCTAAGTTCGTCTTTTTGCAAGTGGCTAACCAGTTGTACCAACATCACTTGTTGAGGAAGCTTTTCTTGCTCCAATTAGAATTTCTTGCTCCTTTATCAAAAATTAGGTTTGTATATCTGGGGAACAATTTCTGAGTACTCACACCTCTTCCACTTATCTTTGGCTCTGTCTTTATTCCAATACCAGGCTGTTTTGAAAACTATTGCTTTGTAATAAGTTTAAAGTTGGGGAATGTAATGCCTACTATATTCATTTTACCAAAGATTGATTTTAGCTATTTGAGGGTGTTTATTGTTCCAAAAAATGTCACAAGTGTTTGATCCACTTCTTTAAAAGATGTCTTGGTATCTTTAGAGGGATCACATAATATCTGTACAGTGTTTTGGGGATCGTTGTCATTTTAATGATGTTAATCTTGCCCATCCATGAGCAGCATATGTGTTTCCATTTCCACATGTCCTCTCTTATTTCTTGGAGCAGGGTGTTATATTTATAGTTGTATAGGTCCTTCATGTCTTTAGTCTAGTTGACTCCACGATATTTGAGTATGTGTGGCATTGATGTAAATGGGGATGTTTTCTTTCTTTCTTTCTTTCTTTTCTTTTTTTTTTTTTTTTTGGTTTTTGGGCCACACCCGGTGATGCTCAGGGGTTACTCCTGGCTATGCGCTCAGAAGTCGCTCCTGGCTTGGGGGACCATATGGGACACCGGGGGATCAAACCGCGGTCCATCCAAGGCTAGTGCAGGCAAGGCACCTTACATCTAGCGCCACCGCCCAGCCCCCAGGGATGTTTTCTTAATGTCCATTTCTTCCCTATCATTATAGGTGTATAAAAAATTTTTGATTTTTGTGAGGTAATTTTGTAGCCTGCCACCTTGCTATATGAATCTATTGTTTTTAGAAGCTTTTTGGTAGAGTCTTTAGGGTTTTCTAAGTAGAGTATCATGTCACCTGCAAACAGTGAGAGCTTGACTTCTTCCTTTCCTATCTGGATTCCCTTGATATCTGTTTCTTCCCTAATTGCTGTAGCACGTACTTCCAGTACTATGTTGAATAGGAGTGGTGAAATAGAACAGTCTTCTCTTGTGCCAGAATTTAGAGGAAAAGCTTTATTTTTTATCCATTGTGGATAATACTTGCCATTGGTTTGTGGTAAATGGCCTTAACTATATTGAGAAAGGTTCCTTTTATTTCCATCTTGCTGAGAGTTTTTTTTTTATCAAGAATGGGTATTGGACCTTATCAAATGCTTTCTCTGCATCTATTGATATTGTCATGTGATTTTTATTTTTCTCGTTGCTGATGTTGTGTATTATGTTGATAGATTTACGGATGTTAAACAATACTTGCATTCCTGGGATGAAACATACTTGATTCTAGTGAACGATCTTTTTCATGAAGCATTGGATCCTATTTGCCAGGATTTTGTTGAGGATCTTTGTATCTGTGTTCATCAGGGATATTGGTATGTAATTTATCTTTTTTTGGCAGCATCTATGTCTGGTTTTTGTGTCAAGTCGACGTTGGCTTCATAAAAGCTATTTGAAAGTCTTCCCATTTTTTCAATTTTATGAAAGAGCCTGGCCAGGATTGGTAGTATTTCCTCTTAAAAGGTTTGAAATAATTCGCTATTGAATCCATCTGGGCCTGGACTTTTTGCTGTTATCCTGTTGGAGAGAATTTCCATTGTGGTTTTTCAGTTCAGGTACCATGATTTTCAGATCTGTTATTTTAGTTTGGAGTTTTCTGATTTCTATCTTTGTGCTCTGTTCATCTAGAGATATGCTTTCTTTGATCTCCATATTTCTATTCTAAACTTCTTATCAGATATATTAATCAGATGTTTGGTATTTTTTGGGTCATGAGAGCTATCATCTTCATTCTCTATGCATGGTGTTTGCATGCAAGGTTTCCCCAATTTTAAGCTTGTAGTGTGATTTTTCTAGATGTTATTTTAGGGTTCATTAGTTAGAAAGAGTGCTCAGTTGCTAAGCAGAGTGGTCACGTTCTTCTGGAGCCTCTAGGAGACCGCTTTTGCTAGGCCCTTATCGGCCATCTCAGGAAGGTTCAGGAGACTGAAGAGTAGAGAAACATTCACAGGCAACAGGCCCCCCCAGTCCCTTTCAGTTGGTAATCTCAGTGCAGGGACAGATTCCTCCTGCCTGCCTTCACAGACAAAGAATCTGCCTTTCTGCCAGGGCACTGCTGGTAGCCGGTATTCACTCATTCTTTCTTGGCCTTTCGAATTGGGGACCTCTAGGAGAGAATTTTTGCTGGGCTCTTCTCAGACTTCTCGGGAGAGGTTCAGGAGACAGAAGAGTAGAAAAACATGCACAGGCAACAGGCCCCCTCTGTCCAAGTTCTTTGTCTTAACCTCCTAATTAAGTTTTATCACAAATTCTTGACTATGGCAGTAATGTGCATTCCTTTCTTTATAAAGCAATGTGATGAGTTCTCTGATTTTTGTTTGCTCTTTTTTGTTTGTTTGCTTGATTTTGATTCACACCTGAAGGTTCTCAGGGGTTACTTCTGATTCTGAGCTTAGAAGTCACTCCTGTCAGGCTCAGAGGAACATATGGGATGCCGGGTTTCAAACTGAGGCGCATTTTGTGTTGACTGCATGCAAGGTAAATACCTTACCTCTATGCTATTGCTCCAGCCCCAAGTTCTCGGTTTTTAAGGGTTGTCCCATAATATAAGAATAATAATAGAAATTTCAATGCATTTTCTATCTCAGTTCATTTTCCATCTTTCTTTTTTAAATTTTTATTGTGATTAAAGTGAATTATCAATCTTTCACAGTAATATTTAAGGCACATAGTGACAATGAATGAGAGGCATGCCCACCATCAGTGTTGTCATCCCTCCACCCTTGTTCCCAGCTTGCAACCCATATCTCCCTCCTTTACCCCCATAGTTCTAGTTTAACTGTTCCCCAATTGTACAGCTTGTTATAGATTGGGTATTGATTCTGTCATTGTTGACTTTGAGTTAGGTGTTCAAGTATTATTATTTTTTATTTCACTAAATATTCATATGACTGTACCATCCATTTCCCACTCAAATTATGAGGCTGAAAAAGATGGTTCCAGTAATGTGGTTCTTTTGGAGATATAAAAAAAGAGAGGGGAAAAGAAAATAAAAAATAATACAAAAAACAAAACAAAACAAAAAAATCAACAAGATGGTAACAACATAATTACAAAAAAAAAGAACAAACCAAAAACCAGAACCAGCAGCTATGAAAAACAAACAAAATAAGACAAAAACAACAACAAAACAAAAACAGACTAAAAACCCAAACAAGCAACTACTTAAAAAGGTTTGTGTTTCTTCTCTTTCTTTTTTTGCACAGGCACAGTAAGTATTGGGGGAAATTAGAATGGGAAATTTTTGGGCTAAGAGATACAGTGTTTCTCCACCCTTGAAGCATACTGCAATGGGAACAACTATGGGCTGCATACATGCTCATTTTCGCACCCCAATGTCTTTTTATGTTGCCAGGAAACTTTCCACTCAGTTGTGGATTATAATATCACACCTCTGTAGCTGGAGATCTTGTTATTTGTGTAGGTCATAGGATAAAGCCTAGGAAAGTTTCTTTCTTTATGGTTTTAGAAGTTCTGTTCCATCACAATTGTTGTAATCAGTCTTCTGTAATTAGTGGTCTTGGTTTTGCTCAGATCCTAGTACAGCTTAGGATAGTTTTTCAGTGAGGTTTCCGAAGTTTTGCTCAGTCACAGTTGTCGAAGTCAGACTTCTGGAATTAAAGATCTTGGTTTTTGTACGACTCCTAGACTGAAGCCTAATCTAGGAACTTTCTCATTGGTTCCTCGATAGGTTCTGCCCAGTTTATGTTTGTCAGCGTTAGTCTTCTGTAGTTAGAGATTTTAGTTTTTGCACAGAGCAAAGGATGACATGTCTCCTGATTGCATCATACCATTAGGTGATGAGATAGGGCAACCCTATCTCAGATGAAGTTGTTGCCATTTCATCTTGTCAGGTTGTCATATCATAACTGGTGCAAGTTGGTGCCAGAGCAGTAGTAGGATTTTCCCTGGGAGGAGTTTTGTTTCTGTTGTTGCTGGGACCTTTGTCAGCTCCATGTCTGGAATCTGGGGTTCTGTGTTGGATGGCCACTGTCCAATAACATGGACTCTAATTTGGGTCCACACAACACATGCTCAGTGGGGAGGTGTCCCTGTAGTATGAAATGTATGGGTTCTTATCCCTAGTAGATAAGAGCTTGTTTCTGTACATAAGATTTCCACATATTTAGAGTGCCTATGCAAAAGGGGATGGTGCCATATTATATTGCTGGTAGATTTTGGGGTAAGAATGATAGTCTACACAATTCTGTGCCCTGGTTTTGACCTGAGTTTTTATACCAGGGAAGACTTTTTTGTAGGTTTGTATACCGAGCAGAATCAAAAGAAGTAAAGTTGAAGAGAAAAATAAAAGAGAGAAAAAAATTATATTTAAAAAGAAATTTGTAATTCACTTTGCCACAAAAAATTTTTAAAAAAGGAATCAAAGAAAAATGCTGTTTAAGAGATGAACTTACATTTGGGAATAAAAAGACTAGGAGTTATTATTGAGGTTTTAAACATATAAAGGAAATATAGGTTTCTAATTAAGTCTTTTGAAATATTGTTGTGGGGGTAAAATCCAGGGCATTTTTCATCACACATATTATGTCTTGTTGAGTTTGAGTAATGATCAGGTAGTGTCCTTGGGCTGGAGGTTCCTTTTGGGGCTGAATCAATAGCATGCAACAGTCCATGATTAGGAGAGTAAGAAGAAAGGCCACAAAGTATGAGTCAACAGAAGTGTTGATTGTAGTTTTTTGCTGAAGCATGAGATATAAGACTGAGAGGGTGTCTTTTCAGTTTGGAGCTAGGTGGTGTTTTATTGGGGCAGTAGGTTAGTCTTGCTAACTAATTTGTTAAGAACTGGGGGTAGAGGGGGTTAAATAAGGAAGGATAATGGATCAGTATTGGGGGATTACGAGAGAAAGAAGGGGAAAACAAAAGATAATAGAGAAGAGAAAAAAAGAATAAGTAAATAGAGTAAAAAATAAGTTAGAGAAGATTGGCCCAGTGCATCAGTGTTGGAGTGTTTTCAACTTTCAAGTGTCTTCCTAACTAATGGGGGTGGTCTTTGCCAAATAAAGGTTCCAGGGTAATATAGTGGCTGTAGCTTTTTAGGATAAGCACAGTTTTTGTGTCTAGAGTACTAAGCAATGTGGTAGTGAGGATTATAAGATGTTGCTACACTACATAGTATCTTCCACTGCAACGTAACTATAGAGGTAACTTTCCTGAGGAGTGACTGACAGTGAGGGCTTTATTTAACATATATTAAATTGCTGAAGAAGAATAAAGGGGAGAGGGAAAGAAGAAGTAGAGAAAAATAAGAGAAAGCGAGAGAAAAATGAAAAACAAAAGGAGTGATTTGATAAAAACATGTTCGATGAGTGGGTCCTATAACATAAGTCTGTGGTCTGCCATTTACTGTTCCAGTGGTCTGAATGATCATATGCTCTGGGTCCTAATAGAAGATATAAACAAAAAGAAGTGGATAAATTAGAGTATTATATCAATACATTGTCATAACGAGCACAGTATATGTTATTTGGTATGATTGTACACTGAGGTTTAAAATTAGGGTGTTTACCATTTATTTCCAATTATGGGGAGAGAAGGCAGAAATTAAGGAGATTTCTACAAGCTGGCCTTGAATATAAAAGAAAATCTCTGTTTAGAGACTGGTGTCCTTGCTGTTTTAAGTACAGGAGAAAGTCATCCAGGTCAAGCAACCTGTCTAGGATAATAGTGTCATAAGCATTGCAACAGCTATCTTTACATACTTCTTGATTTAATGGTGCTATGGGCATTGTAACTGCTATCTTTGCATAACATCCAAATCAATGATGCCATGTACCTTGTAACTGTTGTCTCTGTATACCATCTTGCTGCTTTAATGTCTAAACTATATTACCCACATTCTATTTTCCGCCTAAAGCTTACCCTTAAAAGCTTTGTCCCTCCCTTCAATAAACAAAGTCCATTGCTCTGACAATGCTTCCCCATGAATGTTTTGTGGCTCACAGTCTTCCCTCTCTTTCCTGAGTCCAACCTCGAGTCCAAGGGCTGGAAGAGACCCTTACCTATCCTTGCATTGGCCTCGTCAGGGGGCCTCGCACCAGAACCCTATGTCCAAGGCCCACTGTGAACAAAGAAGCTGAAGGGTTATTTTATAGTTGGTAAAATTAAGGCATTAAAGCATTTCGTTAGTAATCACTGCAGCAGGAGTCCAGACTTCCAATCATATGCTCTAGTCCCCAAAGAGAAAAGACAGGCTCTCAGCATGAGAAAAAACCGACAGTCTGCTGCTATTGATTTGCTCTTGGTTACTCTTCTGCCTTTACCTCCCAGTACTGTGGACTTTTGCTTGCTACCAAAGTTGGAGAAAACTTAACAGTTGAAAACATGATCTTATCTAATAGAGATGGGAACACAAAATTTTTATACTGCAGAAGGACCTTGCACCCTAGACATTTGGCTTAATGTCTTGGCTTAGACTCCAGTTGATTTGACACTGTCTATTCACCCCCTGAAATGAGGATTCCACCTATGGAAACAAACAAGGTTTCCCAAACCAGCACCAGGAACATAAATTTTACTAAGGAAGTCCCTTCTAACGCCATAGCACTGACTTACTTCAAAAACAGTTCTTTTTTTTTTAAATATAATTTTTATTTTGATCATAGTGGCTTACATATTGTTGACAATATTTTAGGTACATATTTACATAAAATCAGGGGGGATTCCCATCACCAAATTGTCCTCCTTACACCTCTGTTTTTGTCTTACCTCCCATATCCTCTTCCCTCACCCCCCGGTTTGCTAGAATATGTGGTTTCCTCTGTATCTAGCCTACTACTTAGTAGTCTTGCATCTGTTTGGTCCTGGTGCCTCCCTTATTTCCCCCTCTAACTGGGGGGCAGGACTAGCTAGTTCAAGTTACGTGGTTTTGTTTGAAGGAGAGAAAAGTAATAAACTGGGGTAAAAGTCTAATACACCAAAAATAAGTGGAATTCTTCTAGAGGCTCTCATGATCCGTTTGAGAGACGAAGGAGAGAAAAAAGGTGAAACATTCCACCATTACAAAAAGAAGTGTCAAATATCCAGTGAGGACTCCAATAATAACGATAAGCACCAAAAAACAAACAAAAACAAACAAACAAAAAAACCCCACCATGGTCTTGATATAAGAAACATGGCATAGCATATAAAGAAAGAACAGAAAGGAAGAGAAAGAATAAGTATAACTGGGGACAACAACTTCAATAATCACACCCAAACAGAGAAATTGACCAAAAATAGATAGGTAAATAAAAATAATAATAATAAATGAAGATAAAATAATATATAAAAATAAACAATGTTTCGTGCTTTTTGTTTTTTCCCTCCTGCCCTGGCACAGTAAATATTGGGGTCATTCGAAAAGGAATTCACTTGGCCTAAGTGATATGGGGTTTCTCCACCCTTGGAGTGTATTGTCAAAAACAGTTCTTATATCACCCTGACAACCAGGCAACAGCAATAGTCATTTTTTAGGGCAGGATTCTCTGCAATGTTAACTGATAAATAGAACCAGAGACACAACACACCACCGGGTCTTCGACACAAGACCTGTACAGAAACTAAGATATATAACTACAGAAACCTAACAGTAACAAATATGAGATTGAAGAGCTGACCACCGAGAATGACTAGGGGGTTGGACAACCGAGTATACCTGTAGCCTGGAGTTGGTGTTATGCCAAGGTGCTTAGGCAGTAAGATCTCCCTGTTTTTTAAACCAAAGATGTTTATTTCCAATTTCTTCCATAGTTTGCTGTGCCTATGCAAATGACAATTGCCACGCACACATTTTTTAAATGTATTTCCCATCTCTGGAAAAAATGGGAGCATACTAAATCTTTGGCTATTGCATTAATGACTTTATAGCTGATATAAGAAATTTCACAAATATAACTGCTAATGAATTATCTCCCTTTCTTCCATTTTTAATTCTCTGTTTTCTTTATATTTCTTAATAAATTTGCTTTCTGTCATCCAGAAAAATGTATTGTGATAAGTTATGTCAACAACGTGATATAATTTTTAAATAAATAATTTAAATAATTTAAATAAAGATATAAACTGCTGTTTCCATCGTTGGTGGTTTCTTTAGATTATAATGGGTATTTGCATCTTTGTGTTGCCCCCCCCCTCCTTAGACTTTGTTTGAACATTTCTCCTCATTATATGCTGGTACCTATAATGTTTGGAGTTTCTGCCATTTAGACGCTTGGATTTCTTCATGGGTTACTATAAGTAAATGTGGTATATATTCTAAATACCTTAAAGAAGTGCTATCATTCTGTATTTATCCTTCTTCTGGCTTACTTAGTTTAACACAATATTTTCAATATCCATTCATATTGCTGCAAAATCCATGATTATATCATTTCTACCTGCTATGTAGTATTCTGTTTTGTATAAATAACACAACTCCATGATCCAAACATCTGTTCTTAGGCATCGAGGTTGGTTACAAATCTTGGCTATTGTGCTGAGTGTTGCTATAAATAGTGAAGTGCATACATACTTTGGATGAATATTCTTCTGTCTTGGGGATAGGTAACCAAGAGTGCAATTTCTAGGTCATATGGCAGCTCAATTTAGAGTTTACTAAGCACCCTCAGTATTGTTTTCCATAGTAGTTGAACCAGGCAGCATTCCCACAATCAGTGGATGAGAATTCCTCTCTTACCACACATCCACCAACAGAGAGAGGTCCCATTTTATTTTTTGGAGTATGCCATCCTCACTGGTATAAGTTCGTACCTCATTGTTGTGCTGATTTGGATTTCCCTAATGAAGAGTGATGGTGAACATGTTTTCATGTGTCTCATGGCCATATGTTCAGTTTTCTTTGGAAAAGAGTTTATTAATTTCTTCTCCCCATTTTTCTATGGCTTTATTAAGTTTTGTGGAGCTCACCTTTCTGAGTGCTTTGTATATCCTAAATATCAACCCTTTCTCTGATATGTTGAGTGCAAAAAATTTTCCCATTTTTATATGTCTTCTAGTTTTAGTGAGTGTTTCTTTAGCCATGCAGAAACTTTCTAGTTTGATATGATCCCATTTATTTAGGTTTGATGTTGTTACTCTTGCCATAGGCAAAGACTTTTTTGAGGTATAAGTATTGAAGTGTTCTGCCTATTATTCCCTCAAAGAACATTAAAGATTTGGGTCTAATTTCCAGGTCCTTTAATCAATTTTGAGTTGACTTTTGTGTAGAATGTGACTTACAGAACCATCTTTATTTCCTTACAGGTAGTTATTCAGTTATTCAAACACCATTTGTTGAGAAGTTGTCTTTGTTCCATTTCACATTCTTGGATACTTCGTCAAATATTAAATGACAGTATTATTTTTACTATATCTCTGGATTTTCTGTTCTAACCCACTCTTCTGATATTCTGTCTGTGTTCCAATACCATGCTGTTTTGATGACTATAGCTTTATAATAAAGTTCATGTTAGGTAAAAAAAAATGCCACTCAGTTTCTTGATTTTCAGTATGGATTTGGCTAAAATAGATATTTTATGGTTCCAGATGAACGCTAAAATTGATTGTTATAGTTCCTGAAATAATGATATCTGCAGTTGGATAGGGATTGCATTGATTCTATATAATAATTTAGGTAAGATAGTCATTTTGATTATGTTGGTTCTTCCTACCCATGAGCAGAGGATGTTCTTTCATTTCTTTAGGTACTCTTCAATTCCTTTCTAACGTGTTTTGAAGTTTTCATGGCATGTCTTTCACTTCTCTTGACAGGTTGATTCCTCAGTACTTGATATTTTTAGATACTATTTTAAATGGGCTTAAATCCTTAAAGTCTATCTCCTCTACTTAGTTATTTGTATAAAGGAATGGTTTTGTCTTTTGTGTCTTGATTTTGCCACCAGCCACTTTGCTGTATTGGCTTATTGTTTCTAGGATCTTTACTCTGGACTCTTTAGGGTTTTCCATGTATATCATCATATCATCTGCAAAAAGAGATAATTTGACTTCCTCTTTCCCTTTCTGGATCCCCTGGATTTCTTTATCTTGTCTGATAGCTATTGCTAGTACTTCTAAAACTACATTGAATAAGAGTGGAGAAAGTGGGCAGCCATGCCTAGTTCCTGACCTTAGTGGAAATGTTTTCAGTTTTTCGCCAGTAAGGATAATGTTGGCTGTGGCTTTTTATAGATACATGTAACTATCTTGAGGAAGGTTTCTTCCAACTCTTTTTTGCTGAGTGTTTTCAGCAGGAATGGGTGTTGGATTTTGTCAAATGCCTTCTCTTGGTCAATTGATATGATCATGTGGTTTTTGTATTTCTTCTTTTTGCTGTGATATATGATGTTGATTGATTTGCATATGTTGCACCATCCTTGCATACCTGGGATTAAACTCACCTGGTAATAATGTATACATTTTTGAAGTATTGTTGGATTCAGTTTGCTAAGATTTTGTTGAGCATTTTTCCATCTATGTTCATAAGTGGGATTGGTCTGTAATTTTCTTTCTAGGCAGTGTCCTTGTTGTCTTTGGGTATGAGTGCTGTATTCACCTAGTAAAAGGAATTAGGAAGGATTTCTGTTTTTTTTTTTCCAATGTTTTGGAATAGCCTTAGGATCAATCTTTGTAATTCTTCTTGGAATATTTGATAGAATTCACCTGTAAAACCATATGGGCCTGAATTTTTGTTCTTGGGAAGTTTCTTAATTATTGTTTCATTCAGTTTGCTAAGTTTTGTTGAGGATTTTTTCATCTATGTTCACAAGTGAAATTGGTCTGTAATTTTCTTTCTGGTCAGTGTCCTTGCCGTCTTTGGGAATGAGTGCTATATTCACCTAGTAAAAGGAATTAGGAAGGATTTTTGTTTTTTCAATGTTTTGAAATAGCCTTAGGATCAATCTTTGTAATTCTTCTAGGAATGTTTGATAGAATTTACCTATAAAACTATATAGGCCTGGACTTTTGTTCTCGGGAAGTTTCTTAATTATTGTTTCAATTTCCTTAGATGTGTTTGGACTGATTAGGCTTTCTACATTCTCTTTGTCAAGTCTCGGAAGATGATGTTTTCTCAGAAATCTGTTGATTTCTTCAGGGTTTTCTAGCGTAACTGAGTACAGTTGTTCATAATACTCCCTCATGTTGTTGTTTTGAATTTCTTGGGGTTCTGTTGTAATCTCTCCTTTTCATTTGTGATTCTATTTATTTGTGTATTTTCCCTTTTTATCGTGAGTCTTGCCAGAGGTTTGTCTATCTTGTTTATTCTTTCGAAAAACCGACTCCTGGTCTCATTAATTTTTTGTATTATTTTCTTTGAGTCTATGTTGTTTACTTCTCTGGATTTTATTATTTCTTTACTTCTGGCAGTGTTTGGGTTCCTTTGCTGCTTTTTATCCAGATCCTTAAGGTGTCCTTGTAAACTCTTGCTTTTCTCATTTTTTTCTTTCCTGATGTAGGCCTGAATTGCTATGAGTTTTCCTCTAATTATTGCTTATGCTGTGTCCCACAGATTTTGACAATTTGTCTCTTCATTGTCATTCTTCTCAAAGAATCTTTATATTTCTTCCTTGAGTTCCTCTTTGATTCAGCTGTTTTTGAGTAGCATGTTGTTTAATCTCCAGGTGTTGGATTTTCTCAGCATTTTTTACAGTCAATCTTAATCTCTGTTTCATAATGCTATGATACGGTGATTCTAATCATCTTTATACTTGTGACTTCATGAAAGTTAGATTTATATCCTAAAGCATGGTTTATTCTAGAGAAGGTTCCATGTGCACTTGAGAAGAATATGTATTCTGCTTTCTTTGGATGAAGAGCTCTCTATAAGTATATTAGTCCTATTTCCTCTAATTTCTCATTTAGCACTCTTATGTCTTTGCTAGTTTTCTACCTGGTTGATCTGTCAAGTGGTGATAGTGGAGTATTTAAATCTTCTACTTCTATCATGTTTCCTTCCATATTTCTCTAAGATCATGAGCAAATAAATGCTTTACATATTTTCCTGGCTCTACAGTCGATGCATAAATATTGATCAGCGTTAGTATTACTTGATCTAATGTTCTCTTGAACAGTAAGTAGTGACTCTCTTGATCTCTGAGCACTTTTTTGAAATGGAATGCAATTCTATCTGGGTCTGAACCCTGCTGTGAGCATAGCAACAGGGAGAGAGACTGAGAGGATATGTCACCTTTACTTGTTTCTTTTTTCTTCTATCTCCTGAAACTCTCCTGAGAAGGCCAAGAATGACCCAGAGAAAACTTTCTCTCAGAGCTGCCCCAGCAGAAAGCCCAAGAAAGACCCAGCAAAAACTGTCTCCCTAGGCGCCCCAGCAGAAAGTTATGCTTCCTTGTCTGTGAAGGCAAGAGGTGTCTGGCCCCTGCTGTGGGCGAAGCAACCAGGAGAGAGAATTAGAGGATTTGTGCCTTCGCCTATTTCTCTTCTTTTCTCTCTCCTGAAACTCCCCTGATCTAAGTTTGGCTGTCCCAGTTTTTTTTCTACTGGGTTGAATGACTGATTTCCATCCTTTTATTCTAAGCTGATGTCTATCCTATTCAGTTAGGTGTGTTTCTTACAGGCAGCAGATATTTGGTTTTTGTTTTCTGATCCAACCCTTTATTCTGTGTCTTTTAATGGGGGGAATTTAGCCAGTTGACATTTAATTATCAACAGATTGGTTTGTTGTGCTATTGTATGGAGTAGAGTGGTTGGTTTTATGATCTTAGGTTTGGATTTTGTAATACATCTTTGAGTAGTTCATTTAGAGTTGATTTGGTTAGCCAAATATTGCGAGTTCTTTTTTGTCTGAGAGTATTTATAGTCTCTCTCTCTCATATGACTGAGAGTGTTGCCGTGTATTTGGAACTTTCTGTCATTCAGTAGTTTAAATACGTCTTACACTGTCTTCTTGCTTGATTTGTTTCCAATGGGAGATTTGGTTTGATTCTTATGTTACTTCCTTTGTACTTGAGGTATTTTTCTCCCTAATTGCTTTAAGGAATTTATGTTTCTCTTTATTTTCCATTTGAATTACTATATGTCTTGATGTTGGTTTATGAGGGTCTATTTTATTAGGGACTCTTTTTACCACTTGGATTTGCACAAGTGCCTCTTTCAGATGGTGGGAAAGTTTTCTGCTATTATTTATCTCACCACTAGTTCTTCCCATTTTTTATTTTCTCCCCTTCTGATATCCATACAATGGGTAGATTATTTCTTTTTCTCTTTGTTCATTAAATACATAATATTTTCTTCCAATGTTTTACCTATTATTTTCTTATTGGCTTCTTTGTCATTTTTGGTTTGTAGTTTTTCTTCAAGTTCTTCTATGCAATTCTCCAAGAGCTATTCTGGCTTACTAAGACTTTTTTGTTTCCTTTAATTCCATTTGTATGGATTCTCTCATCTTCTGTAAAAGTTCATCTCATGGTTGACATGTTCATCTATGGATTTCTTGAACTCGCTGGTAGTGATTCCTTGATTTCTATTGCCATGGCTTTCATTGCCACTTTTATGTCCTCATCTATATGGCTGTGCAGTTCTGTGGACTTAGAAACTTGTTAGGATTTCTTTCCATATCCACGCCTGCTAGTGTCTTCCTTAGTTTCTCCTATTTATTTGCATTTGGTGGCAGGGAGTGTTCTTCCCTTGTTCTCAGCCCTCGTTTGTCACTTGTGGCATGTACTGTGTCCCTTCAATGGGTTGTAGCCCTAGGCTGGAATAATGGCTACATTCACTTATGTGTGACACTGTCCTCCAGTCTCCTCCCTCACTTTCCCTCGAGGAAGGGATTGTTGTATTGCCTTTTTTTCTGTTTCTGGAGTATATACCTGAGGGTGGTATAGCTAGAACATATAGGAGCTCAATTTCTAGTTTTTTTGAGAAATCTCCATATTGTTTTCCATAAGGTCTGAACTAGATGGCATTCTCACCAGTAGTGAATGAGAGTACTTTTCTTCTCATGTCTCTGCCAACATTGATATATCTTCTTTGTGATGTGTGCCAGTCTCTGTGGAATAAAATGGTACTACATTGTTTTGATTTGCATCTCCCTGATGATTAGTAATGTGGAACATTTTTATGTGCCTTTTGGCCATTTTTATTTCTTCTTTGAGAAATTATTCATTTTCATTTTTGATGGGGTTAGATGTTTTTTCATTTTTTGTAAAGTTCTGTTAGTACCTTGTATATCTTAGATATTATACCCTTATCTGATGAGTACTGGGTGAATAGCTTTTTAAGTTGTTTGGGTGGCTTTTGTATCCTAGGTACTATTTCCTGTGAGGTACAGAAGGTTCTCAGCTTCATTGTTCCATCTGTTTATTCTGCTTCTACCTGTTTGAATAGTGCCGTTTCCTCCTTAATTATGCCTTTAGTCTCAATGTCTTTTTTTATTAGTGTGGCAATAATACCCAAATACAATAGATACAAGGGCCAGGAGGACTGCTTCATAGTATGAAACATGCTCACAAAGAGCAGGAGAGTTTGGTTAGGGCAGAGGAGGGATCACTGTGACAATATTTGGAAATGTTTACTGTGGATAAGAACTGGTAGATGAAGGAGGTAAAATGATATGTATGAAACCTCTTTAGTAAAAATGTTGCAAATTATCACAGTGATTTTAGAAGGGAAATTGGAAAAGAGATGGGTGTGTCTGTCATAGAAGTTGCACTAGGGTGGTCAGCAGGGAGGGTGCAAGAGAAACGGGCAACATTGGTGAGAGGAAATGTGTACTGGTGAAGGTATGGATGTTGGACATTGTATGAAACTCAATCATTAACATCTTTGTAACTGTATCTCATGGTGATTCATCTAAAACTTAATTTTAAAAAATCCAAAAGGCTCTGTTATGTGTTCTCAAAATTCTGTGAATTGTCTCAGCTCAGCTGGGCAATTTTGCGCCTTTGCTCATCTTTGGCAGTATTGCATTGGATTCAGCTAGGTGGATTGGTGAGATGACTCAACCATATGGCTGGCAGTTGTCACAAACTTCTGTTTGGAATTTCAACTAGAAATTTTTATCATTATACCTTTATTTTCTTGATTTCCACTTCAAACTGGCTTCTCTTTTTGGTTTGGTTTACTCACTAGCTTTTAACAGTAAAATAAAAGTTTGTGGATGCTCATAGATTTAGGTTTAGAAAGAGTACCATGTTATTCCCTTGGCATTTGGTTCATTACAAAGAGTATTGCATTCTTCACTGGTTATTTATGTATATGTATTATAATTTTGTCTTGTAAATGTTGCTTTTACGAGTCATAATCTAAGAAAGATACCTTAGAAATGACCTATATTTTGTAAGTAGTATATTTAATAAGACATAATATGTTCAAAAATACTGTTTAATTCTATATATTATGTAAGTAAAATATCTCAAAATGATTAATTATGGACAAAAATTTTGTATTAGACATCAGTTTTTATAAACATTTGTAAACATTGGTAACTTTATCTTCTAGCTTGGTAGAATATTACAGCTTGTGTATATTTATGAATATGGATTTTAGGTGACTAGAACTTATCTTACTCTCCAATTATTAAAAACTATAACATTATTTTTAAGAATCCAAATAGCTCAGTTTTTGTAAGAAAGTTTGACAATCAAAAGTTATTTCCATTTCTTCCATTGTTTCTTAATTAATATAAATTATTTTTTACAATATATAAATACGTGTTTATTTTGTCAAAGAAATACTCTGTGTATAACAAATATACTACTAAGCTCAATTCTAAAAACCAAAATAATTTCTGACTTATTATGGTACTAATTGCTAAAGTATTTACAATAAAATTAATATAAAAACAGAAGAAACAATAAATGGTCAATAACAAACCTACATAAGAAAACCATATCAACTATATGTTGGATATTTAGTACATATCCTCCCAGTCTTTTTGTTTGTTTGTTTTATTTTGTTTTTTGAGTCACACCCAGCTTCACTCAGGGGTAAGTTACTCCCGGCACTATGCTAGAAAATCACTCCTGGCAGGCTCGGTGGACCATATGAGATGCCAGTATTCAAACCACCATCATTTCTGCATGCAAGGCAAACACCCTACATCCATACTATCTCTCTGGCTCCCCAGTCCTATTTTTAAGATGTGAATGTGTATTTGTTTTATTGTAGGGACCAGAGAGTTAGCAAGCACATCAGGTAAAGCATCTGTTTTGTATATAATTGACCTAAGTTTTATTTTTTGTACCCCATATGATCTTCCAGATACACCAGTAAATATGCCTGAATGCATTAATACCAGGTATAAACCCTGAGCACCATCAAATATGGCCCAAAAAGGCAAAGACACTATGTAATTCCATTTTTCTGACCTGTTCATTATTACCTAAAACATGTGATTTTTTTTGCATTTCAAAATGTTAATATTTATTGCATATATTACATCACTAATACTAGGTGATTATATCTTAAAGAATAGTAATTTTTATTTAAACAAATTTATTACATACATGATTGTGTTTGGATTTCAGTCATGTAAGGAACACCACCCATCACCTAATTCTAAGTTCATAATTCATGCATTCCAACAACATTTTGTTCATATTATTCCTTCATATTTTTGTTTAAAATTTTATCAAACTTCACAGTTGCATTTACATTAATGTTTATTATGTTTCCATTGACAGCATCATCCTTCTAGTAATTTAGTTTTATTCCATTAAAGGAGTGATATAATCACAGCATTATTAGAATTGACATAGTTTTTTTCTATTAAATATTATGTTTGTATAGAATAAATAATTGATGTTTTGTGAAACTATTTTTTCACAGAGTTAAAGCATGGCCAAACTATCTAATTTGAATTACAAGCATTCTCAAAAGAAAACTTGAAAATGAACATAAATAAAATTACATTACAATGTAGCCATTTCATCTACAGGAAAAGTCCAATTTCTGAAAGAGACTATAAAATGAGCCTTATATAAAAACATGTATTAAATTGTAACCTACCACAAAACAACTACTAACATTAGAGGCCAGAGTGATAGTACTTGTCTTGCATGCTTTTGACCATGTTATGATATCTGACATCACAAATGGTTCCTTGAGCCATGCCATGAGTAGTAATCACTTGTCATAGTCTACAATAAGCACTGAGCACTACCAGGTATAACTAAAAAAATCAAAACAAAACAAACAAAAAATACTAATTTTAAATATTGTTGCTTCTTCAGTATTCCTATGTTCTGTGATTTCATGAATTCAGTGATAACACTACAATAATTCAGTGGTCAGTGATACATTTTAAAAAAACATATAGCATAATTTACATATTCATCCAGTTTTCCTATGAAATAGACTTCAGCACCTTGCTTTTTTTAAGCATAAAAATAAACATGTCAGACATTTTTGAGGGCCACATCTGAAGCTGCTTTATGATCTCTGGGTCCATCCAAAAAGAACACAGGTAACTGAGCTTTCTGGATTCTCTGGATCAGCCCACAACTCTTTAACTCTTACCTGGCCCTGAGTACCGCAGATTTTTTGAGGGCCACACCTGAAGCTGATTTGTGATCCCTGGGTCCATCCAAAAAGAACACAGAGAAAAAAAAAATAGAATGAAAGTGCTGCTGCTCTGCTTCCCTCCACTGCCGCACACTTCTTATATAATATAAACCCCATCACAAACCCCATCACAATACATAGAAACACAGTTAAAAGGTGACAATGAGGAAACAATGAAGGACAACTGCATGGAGTATGAGTATGGCAGCTATGGTGAGCTAAAAAATGCCAACCACCTGGCTGACCTCTCAGAAAGGGAGTTTAGAGTAGAGATATGTAGGATGTCCATGGAACTCAAGGGCAGCATAGATCGAGCTGAACATACCACAAATATGGAAATATGAGACTTAAAATGCAGTAGAGTTAAATGCAAAACTGTATGGAAAGCCTCTCCAGTAGAGTAGCAGCAGCTGAAGACAGAATTAGTCAGCTGGAATATGAGAGGCATAATAACTCCATACAACAGAAGAGATCTGAAAAGAATCTCAAAGCAAATGAACAGACAATGAGAAAAATACTCAAAGATTTTGAACAGATGAAAATAAAAATGTTAGATAAATTCAACAGAAACAGCAAATAATAATTGGAGTCCCAGAAACACAGGTGAAAATCCCCAGAAAGAATCAACAATCAAGTAATCATTACAGAGAAACTCACAGAGATAATGACTATATGTAACCAAACCCTGCATCCCAAAGAGTACCAGTTAAAAGAGACCCAAAGAAAAGCACCCCAACACATCCTAGTCACAATGACAAATTCCACAGATAGGAATTTTCATTTTTAGCAGCAAGATCCAAAAGAGAAATTACATTCAAAGGAGCATTCTTAAGATTTACAACAGACGGGGCCGGGCGGTGGCGCTGGAGGTAAGGTGCCTGCCTTGCCTGCGCTAGCCTAGGAGACGGACCGCGGTTCGATCCCCCGGCGTCCCATATGGTCCCCCAAGCCAGGAGCGACTTCTGAGCACATAGCCAGGAGTAACCCCTGAGCGTCACCGGGTGTGGCCCAAAAACAAAACAAAAAAAAAAAAAAAAGATTTACAACAGACATGTCACAAGAAATTCTCAAGGCCAGAAAACAGTGATGGAATATTGTGACAAGACTGAATGACATGGAGGCTTCATCTAGATTAATGTACCCAGCCAGACTCACATTCAGGTTTGAAGGAAGAATACATAGCTTCACGGATAAACAACAGCTCAGAAATTTTACAGATACAAAACCAGTCTTAAAGGAGAAAATAAAAGGCCTTCTTTAAGGCAAGATTGACCAACTGACAACCAATCTAATAAATAAATATGGCATTAACTCGCATGAAAATCATCTCTCTCAATGTCTATGGATTAAATGGACCAAATAAGAGACAAAGAGTGGAGAAATGGATCAAAAAGATTAATCCAACCTTCTGCTGCCTATAAGAAATGCATCTGAATAGTCAGAACAAACATAGACTCAAAATCAAAGGCTGGAGGAAAATCATCAAAACAAACAACACCATTAAAAAAGCTTGGTAAGCCATATTAATATCTGATGACGCAAACTTTAGACACAGAAAAGTTGTAATGGACAAAGATGGACACTAAGTACTAATCAACGGATATGTACAACAGGAAAAAATCGCAATACTAAATATATACGCACCTAATGAGAGACCAGCAAGATATCTAATACAACTACTGACAAATTTGAAATAGGACATCAGTAATAACACAATAATTGTGGGAGACCTCACCACGGCCCTGTCAATGCTTGATAGGTCAACCAGACTAAAACCCAACAAAAATATATTAGATCTTAAAAAATAAATGGAAAAAAGAGGCCTAGTGTGTGTGTGTATATATATATATACACACACACACTAGGCCTCTTTTTTCCATTTATTTTATATAAATGTATATATGTATATATATACACACACTAGGCCTCTTTTTTCCATTTATTTTATATAAAATAAATATATATATACACACTAGGCCTCATATATATACATATATATATATATAATGACACTCCATTCTCAGAAACCTGGATATACATTCTTCTCTAATGCACATGACTCATTCTCCAGGATAGACCACATGCCAGTACATAAAACGTATCTCCATAAAATTAAGAGGATAGAAATTTTGCAGGCTAACTTTGCTGAACAAAAAGCTCTGAAATTACATACAAAGGTGCACAGAAAAAAACTTAAACAACTTGAAACTAAATAGCCTGCTACTGAACAAACAGTGGGTTCGAGATGAAATCGAAGAGGAAATTAAAACTTCCCTGGAAACAAATGACAATGAAGATACAAATTATCAGAATCTATGGGATACAGAAAAAGCTGTTCTGAGAGGAAAATCTATAGCTTTGCAAAACAATCCAAAAGATTAATGAAAGTAGAAGTTGGATCTTTGAAAAAATAAGCAAGAATGATAGATCATTGGCAAAACTCACAAAGAAAGACTTGATAACCCGTATTAGAAATGAAAAGGGGGAGATCACTACAGATATTGCAGAGATTCGAAAGGCAATCAGATATTACTTCTAGAAACTTTATGCCACGAAACATGAGAACCTGGAAGAAATGGACAAATTTTTGAACTCTTATAATCTTCCACGTTTGAACAAGGAGGCTGTAACATACCTAAACACTCCCATCACTATTGAGGAAATTAAAACGGTAATCAAATGTCTCTTCAAAAAGAATACCTCAGGTCAGGATGGATTCACTAATGAATTCTTCCAAACCTTTCAAGAGGAATACTACCAATTCTTGCTAGTCTTTTTCAGGAAATTGAAAAACGGGAACATTTCCAGATAGTTTCTATGAAACAAATATCACCTTGATACCAAAACCAGACAGAGATACAGCGAAAAAAGAAACTTACAGACAAAATCCCTGATGAATACAGATGCAAAGAACCTCAATAAAATTCTGGCAAATAGAATTCAATGCCTTATCAAGAAGATTATTCATTATGATTAAGTAGGTTTCATTGCAGTAATGCAAGGATGGTTTAACATTCGTAAATCCATCAACATAATACACAACATCAATAAGAAAAAATAATAACATGATCATATCAATAGATGCAGAGAAAGCATTTGATAAGTTCCATCACCCATTCTTTTTTAAATATAATTTTATTTTAATCATAGTGGCTTACATATCATTCACAGTTATATTCCAGATACATTTTAACATTGAATCAGGGGAATTCCCATCACCAAATTGTCTTCCTTTTACCTCCATTCCCATCCTGCCTCCCATATCCTCCACCCTCACCCAACGAGCTGCTAGAATGAGTGGTCCCCTCTGTGTCTTGTTTACTACGTAGTGATCTTATAACTGTTTGGTCTTGGTACCTCCATCACTTCCCCCTCTAATTGGGAGGTGGGTCTAGATAGTTCACGTTATTTGGTTTTGTTTGAGGAAGAGAAAAGTAATAAAATGGTGTAAAAATCAACTATGCCGACAATGGGCAGAGTCCTTCTACATGCTGTCATCTTCAGTTTGAGAGACAAAGGGGAAAAAAAGGTAAAACACCACAACAGTTCTTTTTTTAATAAAATTTTTATTTTAATTATAGTGGCTTACATATCGTTCACAGTAATATACCAGATACATATTTACATTGAATCAGGGAATTCCCACCATTGAATTGTCCTCCCACATCCGCTCCCATATCCTCCACTCTCCCCCCAGGGGCTGCTAGAACACATGGTCCCTTCTGTGTCTAGTTTATTACATAGTGGCCTTATCACTGTTTGGTCTTGGTGCCTCCATTACTGCCCCCTCTAATTGGGAGGCAGGACTAGAAAGTTTAAGTTATGTGGTTTTGTTTGAGGAAGAGAAAAGTAATATAATGGGGTAAAAACCGACTACACCGACTGTAAGCAGAGTCATTCTAGAGGCTCTCATCCTTGCTTTGAGGGACGAAGGGGAAAAGAAGAAGGTGAAACATCACAACAGTTCAAAAAGAGGAATCAAATAAGATATCCAGTGAGCATTGCAGCAATAAAAATATGCACTACATAGTTGCCATGGTCATGAGATAGGAAATATGAAAAGGCGTGAAGAGGAAGAAGAGAAAAGAAGAAAGAAAAAGTAAATATATAAATAAAAAGGACAACTACTTCATAATCTACCCCAAAACAAAGAAATTGACAAAAACTAGATAAAAAATAAAAAAAAAAAAAATAAATAAATAAAGGATTATTTAGTGTTTTTTGTCTCTTCCCCTCCCCCTGCATAGGCACTAGGCACAGTAAATATTGGGGTCATCCGAAACAGGAATCCCCTTGGCCTAAGAGATACACAGTTTCTCTACCCTTGGAATATATTGTCATGGGATTATCTATAGACTCCTTTCACATTCATTTACTCTCCTCTTGGTGTTTTTGTGCTGTATGGAAGACTTCTGCTTCAATCTGGATGATAAAAACAGACCTCTAAATCTAGAGGTCTCAGTCTGTGCACAGGTCAAGGATTGGAACTTATGATAAAGAATTTCTTTGTGATTTTAGAAGTTTTGTTTCCTTGATGTCATTTTAATCTGTCTTCTGTGGTTAGTGGTCTTGGCCCTTGCGCTGAAGCTCGGATGGAGTCTGGGATATCGTCTTTCGTTATGATTCCAGAAGACCCATTCAGTTGCAATTGCCTCAGTCAGGATTCTGGAATTAGAGGTCATGATTGTTGTGCAGTACTTAGACCAAACCCTAGACAATGGCTTTCTTGTTGGTCCCAGAATACATACTGCCCGGTCATGGTTCTATCAGCCTGTCATCTGTAGATCATGTTCTTGGCTTTTGCACGGCCCATAGTGTGGTAAGTCTTCTGATTTTGTTTTATCATTAGTTGGTAAGGTAGGATAACCTGTTATTATGTCCATTTGTTGCCAATTTTCTCGTTTTCAGGATATCATATTAGAATTGGCACATTTTGGAGTTTGAGTAGTATTCAGGATGTCCCAGATGGGCTTTGGTTCCTTTAGCTGTTGTGAAGAACTGTGTCAATTCTATGTCTGGGGTTCAGGATTCAAGTCTGGATGGTCGGTGTCTAATCTTCTGGAGTCTAAGATGGATCCACATGACATATTTCAAGGTGAGAGATTCCCCTGTATTGTAAATAAGTATGAGTTCTTATCCCTAGTAGATAAGAGCTTGTTTATATACGTGGGATGTCCCCTTTTTTAGTGTGGCTTTGCAGGAAGAAATGGTGCTTCATTATATTGCTGGTGCATTTGGGGGTGAAAAGAACAGAGAAACAAGTCACACACCCAAAAACTTAAAAATAGAAATAAAAAAATATATATTTGCTCACATATGTATAGTGAAAAATGATTTTAAGTAAAATGAAATAAAAATAGAGAGGTAGTGTTATACAGGTCTTATAATTATGATGGAAGTATAGCTTTCCCGATTGACTTTTGAGGTTTTCCTGTGGGGTGTGGGTTACCAGGCACCTTTTCATCGCACACTCTGCCCTTCCTGCGATTGGTAAAAGATTTGCAGGGGGGGGGGGTTCTTGTGTAAAGTTCTTGCATTGGGAGTGCTTTTAGGGCTAAGTCCGGTATCCAGAACAGTCCACGTTAGGATAAGTTCGTAGGGAGGGACACACAGCATGAGTCAGTAGGGGAGTTTGTTGTCTTTTCCTGCTGGGGACGAGGTGTGGGTTTGAGTGTATGTCCCTTCGCTTGGGTGCCGGGTACATGTTCATTGGGATAGGAGGTCACAACACACACAACACAACTACACAACAGCTTTCTCTGTCAATAATCTCCCTAAATGTTAATGGACTAAACTCTCCCATTAAAAGACATATACTAGATAGCTGGATTAGAAAATATAAACCGGACTTCTGCTGCTTGCAAGAAACACACCTACTGGGCCGGGCGGTGGCGCTAAAGGTAAGGTGCCTGCCTTGCCTACGCTAGTCTTGGACGGACCGCGGTTCGATCCCCCGGTGTCCCATATGGTCCCCCAAGCCTGGAGCAACTTCTGAGCACATAGCCAGGAGTAACCCCTGAGTGTTACCGGGTGTGGCCCAAAAACCAAAAAAAAAAAAAAAAAAAAAAGGAAACACACCTACTAATGCAGGACAGGAACAAGCTTAGAATAATAGAATGGAAATCAATTATTCAGGACAATGGAATACAAAAAAGAGCAGGGACGGCCATCCTAATATCAGACCAAATCGCATTCAACCTCAAGAAAGTGATCAGAGACAAGGAGTGTCACTACATACTGATCAGGAGAATACTAGGTCAAGATTACTAATTCTGGTCAATATTTATACACCTAATGGAGATTCAGCAAAATATGTGAGGCAATTACTCACAAACCAGGAGAAACACATGAAGTAAATACGATAGTAGTAGGAGATCTCAATACTCCACTATCACCACTGGATAGATCCAGCAGGTAGAAAAATAGCAAAGCAATAAGAGACCTAAATAAAAAATTAGAAGATCCAGGGCTAGTAGACTTATATAGGGCCCTTACCCCCAAAAAGCAGAATACACATTCTTCTCAAGCCCACATGGAACTTTCTCCAGAGTAGAACATGCCTTAAGATATAAATCTAACTTGTATAAAACCACAAGTGTAAGGATCGTCAGAAGCACCCTATCAGATCACTATGCAACAGAGGTAAAAATTGACTGTAAGAAGAAGCAATGGAGAGAATCAAATACCTGGAGATTAAACAACATGCTGCTCAACAACAGCTGGATCAAATAGCAAATCAGGAAAGAAATAAAAAGATTCCTTGAGACAAATGATAATGAAGAGACAACTTGTCAAAATCTGTGGGACACAGCAAAAGCAGTAATTAGGGGGAAACTCATAGCAATACAGGCTTATGTTGGAAAAGAGTAAAATTACAAAACCAACAATTTAAAGGATTACCTTAAGGAACTGGAACAACTGCAGCAAATAAATCCAACCACAACCAGAAGTCAAGAAATAATAAAAACCAGAGCAGAAATAAGCAACATACAAACTAAGCAAACAATACAAAAAATCAATGAGTCGAGTTGTTTTTTTGAAAATATAAACAAGATAAACAAACTAATGGCAAGACTGACCCCCAAAATAGGGAAAACACCCAAATTAATAGGATCACAAATGAAAGGGGAGAGATTCCCACAGAACCCCGAGAAATACAACATATCATGAGGTTATATTATGAACAAATATACTCAGTTAAGCTAGAGAACCCAGTAGAAATTGACATATTCTTGGAAAAATAACAGCTTCCAAGACTGGAAAATGAAGATCTAGAAAACATAAACAGGCCAATCACTTCAAGAGAAAATCGAAGATGTAATTAATAAACTCCCTATGAACAAATGTCCAGGTCCAGATGGTTTTACAGGTGAATTCTATCAAACATTCCGAGAAGACTTACTACCATTGATCCACAGGCTCTTGCAAACCATTGAAAAGACAGGAACACTCCCCAACTTCTTTAAGAGGCTAATATCACACTCATTCCAAAGATAGCAAAGATACCACCAAGAAAAAAACTACAGACCAATCTCAACAATGAACATAGATGCAAAAATTATCCACAAAATTTTAGCAAAGCGAATGCAACGCTATGTAATAAAGATTATACACAATGACCAAGTGGGTTTTATCCCAGTGATGCACGGTTGATTCAACATGTGCAAATCAATCAACATCAAACACCACATCAACAACAAGAAAAACAAAAACCACATGATCATATCAACTGATGCACAGAATGTGTTTGACAAAATTCAACACCCATTCAGGTTGAAAACTCTCAGCAAAATAGGGTTAGAAGGAACCTTCTTCAAGATAGTTACACCTATCTATAAAAAGCCCACAGCCAACATTATCCTCAATCACGAAAAATTGAAAGCATTTCCACTAAGGTCAGGAACTAGGCAAGTCTGTCCACTCTCTCCACTCTTATTAAACATAATTTTAGAAGTTCTAGCAATAGCAGTCAGACAAGACAAGGAAATCAAAGGAATCCAAATTAGGAAAGAGGAACTCAAACTGTCCCTTTTGCAAATGATATGATGATATACATTGAAAACCCTAAAGAGTCCACGGTAAAATGCCTAGAAAAAATTAACAAATACAACAAAGTAGCTAGCTACAAAGTCAATAACAAAAGACAGTAGCATTTCTCTAAACAAATAATGAAGTAGAGGAGAGAGATATTAAGAATTCAACTCCATTTAAAATTGTGACAAAACATTAAGTACCTAGGAATTAACCTAACAAAGGAAGTGAAAGACTTATACCAGGGAAACTTCAAAAGACTTCAGAAAGAAATTGAAGAGGATCTAAGGAAATGGAAAAACATCCCATGCACATGGGTAGGTAGAATCAACATAGTAAAATGACTATCCTACCAAACTCCTATATAGAATTAACGCAATTCCCATCCAAACTCAGACATCATTCTTTAAAGAATTAGAACAATCAATCATAAAATTCATCTGGGACCACAAAAGACCCAGATAGCCAAACACATACTAAAAAGGAAGAAGCCAGGTGGCACCACTCTACCTAACCTGAAGCTATACTATAACGCCATAGTGATCAAAACAGCATTGTACTGGTACAAGGACAGAGCCTCAGACCAGTGGGTTAGAACAGAATTTTCAGACATAAACCCCCAGATATACAATTAATATTTGACAAAAGTGCCAAGAACTTGAAATGGGACAAAGAAAGTCTTTTCAACAAACGGTGTTGGTGCAACTGGAAAACCATCTGTAAGAAATTGAAAATTGACCCATACCTCATCCAATATACAAAAGTAAACTCAAAATGGATTAAAGACCTTGAAATCAGACCCGAGTCTGTAAAGTTAATTGAGAGAAAATAGGCAGAACACTAGAAGACCTATATATCAAAAATTCTTTGATGATAGAATGCCAATGGCAAGAGCTTTAGCATCAAACATAAACTAATGGGACTACACCAAACTAAAATGCTTCTGCATGGCAAAAGAAACCATACTTAACACAAGAAAACAGATAACTGAATGGGAAAAAATCTTTGCACTCAATATGTCAGATAAAGGGCTGATATCCAGAATATACAAAGCACTCAGATAGATGAGTTCCACAAAACCAAATAAAGCCATTGAAAAATGGGGAGATGAAATGAATAGACACTTCTCTAAAGAAGATCGAAAGATGGCCAACAAACACATGAAAACATGTTCACCTTTACTCATCATTAGGGAAATCCAAATCATGACAACAATGAGGTACCACCTTACACTAGTGAGGAGGCTTACATCAAAAATAATGGGAACAATCTATGTTGGCAGGGATGCGGTATGAAAGGCACTTTCATCCACTGCTGGTGGGAATGCCCCCTAGTCCAACCCCTATGGAGAATAGTCTGGAGAGTGCTCAAGGAACTCAGAATTGAGCTGCTATTTGACCCAGCAATTGCTCTCCTGGGTATCTACCCCAAAGTCGGAAGGACATTCATCCAAAAATATGTGTGCACCCAACTATATATCGCAGCTTTCAGTATAATAGCCAAGTCTTGGAACCAACCTCAATGCCCAACAACAGATGAATGGATCATTAGGATATGGTATCTATAGACAATGAAATACTACATGGCAGTAAGAAATGATTCAATCACAGATTTTTCAGCAACATGGATAGACCTAGAGCATATTATGTTAACGAAGTAAGCCAGAAGATTAAAGATAAACACAAAATGATAGCACTATTCTGAAGCACCCAGAAACTACACCACATATACAACTAATATTCAAAAATCAAATAACAAGATTTAATAGGGTAGAAACTCCAAACACTGTAACACCACACATATACTGGGCAGAAGTGCCAAAAACATGTGAAAGAGGAACATCATGAACACTTGACCACACATTAAACCATAAAGAAACCAGTAACTGCAGAAACAGCAACATAGAGAGAACAGGTATGTAATCAGCCTGTTACTGCAAAGGCTTATAATAATCTCTTAGGGATCTTATACAAGGTTACAGGTACAGAATACCACGGGAAATCACTGACTCCAAAGGAAGTATTTCAAAATAATAGGTGTTAATGCCTTAAGTTTAATATACTTAAAGTAACCTCTCAGCGTTTTTGCACACAGGCGTTCTTGGATACAAAGGATGGACAACCTAAGATGGCATCTCAGAGCTAAGCCACATGAGATACCATACCCAGGTTGCGTTACAAAATTGTCTTGATAAAACTTTTTTTTTTTTGCTGTTTTGATAACTATTGCTTTTTTTTTTATTTAAACACCTTGATTACATACATGATTGTTTTTGGGTTTCAGTCATGTAAAGAACACCACCCATCACCAGTGCAACATTCCCATCACCAATGTCCAAGTCTCCCTCCTACCCACCCGACCCCCGCCTGTACTCTAAACAGGCTCTCCATTTCCCTCATACATTCTCATTATAAGGAAAGTTTTTTAACACACCCTTTATCTCTAGGGCATACCTTCTTTTAGGACCTGAAGCATGTAACCAGCCAGACCACCGAAGCAGCAGCTGTGACCTGCAGACTTATACTACAGGGCCTACTCATCGAACATATTCAAGCAAAATGACATGCCCCTGCTCTTTTCACCTCTCTTCTCACTACTCCTTCTTCCTTTTTTCCTGTTTAATCTTATTTTTCCCTTTCTTCCTTTCTGCCTCTTCCAAATACTTTCCCCTATCCCCCTTCCAGGAATCCGACTACCCCTTCACCCTCAATCCCATCCAGATTTTCAAACTAATTAAAACTCTTCACCCTCAGTTCTTAATCTTTTAGGCATCATGACTGACCTCCTACCCCAATGAACATGTACCCGGCACCCAAGCGAAGGGACATCCACTCAAACCCACACCTCGTCCCCAGCAGGAAAAGACAACAAACTCCCCTACTGACTCATGCTGTGTGTCCCTCCCTGTTGTGTAGGGTTGTTTTTGTTACAATTGGGGATTTGGATTGTGTAATTCGTCTCTGAGTAGGTCATTTAAGATCAGTTTTGTTTGCACAAATACTACAAGATCATTTTTATTTGAGAATGTTTTTAGTCTTCCCTCCCATATGAATGAGAGTTTTTCTGGGTATTGGACCCTAGGTTGGAAATTCTTTCATTCAGTCATTTAAATATGTCATTCCTCTGTCTTCTTGCTTGAATTGTTTCAAATGGGAGATCTGGTTTGCTTCTTATGTCCCTTCCTTTGTACTTGAGGTTTTTTCTCCCTTATTGCTTTAAAGAGTTCATCTTTCTCTTTGGTTTTTTTTTTTTTTTTTTTGCCATTTGGATTACTATAAGTCTTGGTGTTGGTTTATTAGGGTCTATTTTATTAGGGACTCTTTTCACTTCATGGAATTGCACCGAAGCCTCTTTCCATAGGGTTGGAAAATTTTCTGCTATTATTTCCTTGACCACTTGTTCTTCCCCTTTCCCTATTTCTTCCCCTTCTGGCATACCTACAATTCTTAGATTATTTCTTTTGTCTTTGTTCATTAAGTACTAGACTTTCTCTTCCAGTGCTTTGCCTTTTATTTCCTTGTTGGATTACTGGTCGTTTTTTGATTGCAGTTTTTCTTCGAGTTGTTCTATGTGCTTCTCCAACTGTGAGATTCTGCTCCTATGGCTTTTCATATTATTTATTATTTCCTTAAATTACAATTATATGGAATCTCTCACATTCTGTAGCAGTTCTTCTCTAATTGGTTGATTTTTTTCATCCATGGTTTTCTTGTACTTGCTGGACAGTGCTTCTTTCATTTAATTTACCATGATTTGCATTTATTTTCTCATAGCTGTTTTTAGATCTTCATCTCTTGGATCTGTTTGATTTGGTGGACTTGGAAACGTATTTGGGTTTCTTTCCATATCTCCAGATGTTAGGGTCTTCCTTTGTTTACCCATATTTCTTTACAATTCTTGGTGTTGACTGGAATCCAGGGATTTCGATTATAGCTCACTTTTCCCACCTGTCTATTTTAATATAGGTAGTTCTGGCTTGTTTAGTGTTTTCATTACAATTTTATGGGCTATGAACTATTCAAGAAATTTGGGTGTTGGGTCTGAGCTGGCTAGACCTATATGTTGTGTTAGGCTACCTTCCTGAGCTCAGTGGGGATGGGATGGGCTTCCCTACCTGATGCAATGTGGGAGTGACCAGGCAGGGGGATGCTCACGCCTTTCGTGAGCTCGGTGGGGGTGGGCAGGGCTTCCCTACCTGGTGCAGCCAACACCCATTCTTTTTTTTTTTTTTTTTGGTTTTTGGGCCACACCTAGCAGTGCTCAGAGGTTACTCCTGACTGTCTGCTCAGAAATAGTTTCTGGCAGGCATGGGGGACCATATGGGACACCAGGATTCGAACCAACCACCTTTGGTCCTGGATTGGCTGCTTGCAAGGCAAACACCGCTGTGCTATCTCTCCGGGCCCAACACACCCATTCTTGATAAAAAAATATCTCAACAAGATGGGAATGAAAGGAATCTTTCTCAATATAGTCAAGACCATTTACCAAAAGCCAATGGCAAATATTATCCTCAATGGAGAAAAACTAAAATCCTTCCGTCTAACTCTGGTACAAGACAAGGTTGCCCCCTCTTACCACTCCTATTCAACATAGTACTGGAAGTACTTGCATATCGATTAGGCAAGAAAAAGATATCAAGGAAATCCAGATAGGAAAGGAAGAAGTCAAGCTCTCACAATTCTCAGATGACATGATACTTAGAAAACCCTAAAGACTCTATCAAAAAGTGTTCAGAAACAATAGATGCATATAGCTATGTAGCAGGCTATAAAATTAACACACAGATATCAATGACCATTTTATACACCAATAATGATAGGGAAGAAATGGACATTAGGAAAACACCCCATTCACATTAGAGTCACACAAACTCAAATACATTGAAGTCAACTTGACTAAAGATGTGAAGAACCTATACAAAGAAATCTATAAAACCCTGGTACAAGAAATAAGAGAAGACACACAGAAATGGAAATACATATCTTGCTCTTGGATTGGCAGGATTAATATCATTAAAATGGCAATACTCCCCAAAGCTTTGTACAGATTTAATGCGATCCCTCTAAAGATACTCAGGACATTCTTCAAAGAAGTGGATCAAACACTTCTGATATTTATTTGTAAAAATAAACACCCACGAATAGCTAAAGCAATACTTGGAAAAAAGAATATGGGAGGTATTACATTCCCCAACTTTATACTGTATTACAAAGCAATAGTTATCAAAACAGCATGGTATTGGAATAAAGACAGACCCTCAGATCTGTGGAATAGGCTTGAGTACTCAGAGATATTCCTCAGACATACAATCACCTACTTTTTGATAAAGGAGCAAGAAATACTAAATGGAGCAAAGAAAGCCTCTTCAGCAAGTGGTTTTGATACAACTGGCTAGCTACTTGTAAAAAAGTAAACTAAGACCTCCAGATAACACCATGTACAAAAGTCTAATGGATTAAAGACTTAGATATCAAACCTGAAACCATAAAGTATATAAAACAACACGTAAGTAAAACATTCCATGACATTGAGACTAAAGGCATCTTTAAGAAGGTAACAGTACTCTTCAAACAAGTGAAATCAGACATAAACAGATGGGATGATATTAAGCTGAGAAGCTTCTACACCTCAAAGGAAATAGTGCCCAGAATACAAGAGCCAGTCACTGAGTGGGAGAAACTATTCACCCAATACCCATCAGATAAGAAGTTATTATCCAAAATATACAAGGCACTGACAGACCTCTACAAGAAAAAATCATCTAAACCCATCAAAAAATGGGGATAAGAAATGAAGAGACACTTTGACAAAAAAGAAATACAAATGGCTAAAAGGCACATCAAAATGCTCCACATCACTAATCATCAAGTAGATGCAAGTCTAAACAATGAGGTGCCATCTCACACCACAGAGGTTGGTGCACATCACAAAGAATGAGAGCAAGCAGTGCTGGCGGGATGTGGAGAGAAAAGAACTCTTATTCACTGCTGATGGGACTGCTATCTAGTCCAACCTTTGTGGAAAGCGATTTGGAGATTCCTCCACAAGCTGGAAGTTGAGCTCCCAGATGATCCAGCTGTACCACTCCTAGGTATATATCCTAGGAACACAAAAATACAATACAAAATCCCTTCCTTACACCTATATTAATTGCAGTGTTGTTTACAATAACCCATTTCAGCATTGTTTACAATACCCAGACTCTGGAAATGGCCTAGATGCCCCTCAGGCTAAATAATCTATGGTAAATATATACAATGGAATATTATGCAACTGTCAGAAGAGATGAAGTTAAGAAATTTTCCTATACATGGATATCTGGAATCTATTATGCTGAGTGAAATAAGTCAGAGGGAGAGAGATAAACACAGAATGGTCTCACTCATCTATGGGTTTTGAAAAATATGAAAAATACTTGTGTAATGATTCTCAGAGACAAAATAGCAGAGGACTGCAAGGTCTAGCTCCCGACATGAAGCTCACCACAGAGATGGTTGGGTGAAGTCTCAGAAATAATTACACTGAGAACTATCATAACAAAATATGATTGAATGAGAGAAGTAGAAAGCCTGTCTTGAGTACAGCTGGGGGGTGGGGTGGGGAGGAGGGAGATTTGAGACATCAGTGTTCAGGGAACCAATCAAATTGAATGCCTCATATCAAGTCCGTGTTGACCAGGTACAATGTAAAGCCCTACCTGTTCAGGCTCCAAGATATTTTTCAATAATAACCTAATTTCTCTTATTTTTTCTTCCCAAGAACTTAAGATTGTGAAAACCTAAGAGCCCGTTACATTTTATTTTATTTTATTACTGATGACCTAGTACCATCAGCAATGGTAAATCATTTAATTAAAGTTAGTTTATATTTAATAATGGATGAAAGGGGAAAATCCTGGAACAATTAGGACACAAACGGAGATAACTATAATATCTACTATTACTATGAAATAAAACTGGTTGAATGGACCTAATGAATACTATAACATTATATGTGAATCAAATAAAAAGCTCAAATTAGCACTATATTTTTAGCAGTACCACAGGACACTGAGGAATTTATTCTTCAGTGATTAAACTTAGACATATTTTAAGGCCACTCAGTTATACTAGTGGAGATTACTTTCCCCAGATAACTTTTTACAGGTCTATGATTTGGAATGCTCTTTTGGTAGTTTTAAATATTCTAAGGTTATTATTATACAGCCAGGTTTGAGAACATAGATTATGGACACTACCCAGAATTCTGTTAAATTTTACCCTCTTGGGGTCAAATTGATAGTACTGTGGGTAGGGCACATGACTTGCATGCAGCCAATTTGGAGTGATGTCTGGCATCCCATATGATCCCCCAAGTATTGTCAATAGCAATGCTTATATTCACTTAGAAATATTTCTGACAGCATTTAGAAATATTTCTGAATTAGAACTAATTGGAATATTAGAGACCACCACATATTTCTCTAATATAATAATAAATTGATGCAGCAATAAATTCCTCTTCCACTTATCAAATGTCACATTGGACATATTGCTTTCATTTTAAGCTATATCCATATCTCCCATTGGTCTGTTTATTTTTCAAATATTGGCTGTACAATTGAGATTATATAATATATTATGTAAAAGTTACAAAAGTAGACCGGGAGCAGAGATTTCCACTTTTGAATATAATAATTCCAAAGGGTTCTAAATATTTAAATAATAATGTAGTGTATAGGCCACAATAAACATCTAGTGGGGTATATAAGAAAATTCAGGTCCATAATCTTGGACATAGTGTATGAAGAGGCTGTTGTCTGCGATTCATAGAAAACAGAGTATACAAAAGACTGAGTGCCTGATTCTTGACTATAAACTGCAAAATGTTTGAATGAATTACATAGATATATGTTATTCAAACAACTTCATACATTTCATGTAGTTTATCATGATGTCTTTATGAAAGTGATCATAGTCTTGGTTTTAAGAGAACTACAATTATGGCAGTTTCTATGTTAGTATTGAAATCTTTGTTACTCTTGTAACAAAAGTAACGAAATTAAGTATATTTCATAGTAATTTGTATATGTGTATGAAGCCTCATTTGTATAACAAAACATCCCAAAAATAAAATTATAAGAAAAATGAGATCTGAGTTAACTAAAAAATAATTTATGGGTGGGAAAAGCCAAAGCACATCATATAGAAAATTTGCCTTGCATGCAGCTGACCTGGGTTTGTTCCGTGGCGTCCACCAAACTTGCCAGGAGTGATTGCTGTGCACAGATCCAGGAATAACTCCTGGGAGCCTCTGGTTGTGACCCTAAAACCAAAATAAATGAATAAAAACCATTCATGAGACGTCTTAGAGGAGTTCCTATGCAAACTCATAATAATGGTTCTTTCTTAGGACCAGAGTGATTGCACAGTGAATAGAGCTCTTATTCTTGCATGCATCCAAGTTTGATCCCAAGTACCACTTGAGCACTGTCAGGGATGATCCTTGAGCATAGAGTCAGGAGTAAGCCTTAAAAATTGATGTGATTAGGCCTCCCAATCCTTACCACTGGCTGTGTTCTTTACACTGACTGTATAGAAAAAGGAGGTACCATATGTATTCGAGTATAGCACACACAAATTTCTACCAAAGAAAGAAATCAAAGTTTTGGTGCTCGTTATAAACGAGGGTTGTTGTGGGGTGGCAGTGGCGGCCAGCCCAATGTGGGCGCAGGCGAATTGTGAGTTTGCACTGTGCCTTTTCTGGGCTGCAGCTGGGCACTGTACATGAGGGCGAAAGAAAAAAAAAGCTTAAGAAACCTGGCCTATCTCTCGTGACATCCTGAGTTAAAACATCATGGGAAGACATACCATAAGAAATGATCATCAAGAGTTTTTAGAAGACAGGCATCAGCAGTAAAATGGATGGCACAGAAGACGACCTGATGTGGAACTAAGACTCAGAAGAGAGCCAAGAAACTGGAGAAACAGATGTTCCTGCCAACTGGGACAGTGATGAAAAATTAATTCGAGAAGAATGGGAACAACTCTTTAATGTAACTGATGGTGAATCTGACTCTGAAGCATTTTAAATAAATATTGTTACTGGTAAATTTATTTCAGTATTGTGTTTATATCAGTTCACGTTGTCAATAAATGATTTTTATCATGGATGCACGTGTTCAACAACTTTTTTGTCAATTACAATGCTTGGTGTGAAACAAAATTTTATACCGATTTTTAATAAAAAATTAGGGGTGCACGTTATATATGGGTGCACACTATACTTGAATAAATACGGTACAGTAAATGCACCCTATATACACCTCAACCCAGGCCCTTTGCCTGATCTGTATTGTGAATGGGGGGGGGGGGGGGACAAAAAATTGATGTGGCCCAAAAACTAAAAAAAAAAGTAAATAAATAAATAAATAAGAAATTGCTCTTCAGCTTGTGGAAACTAGCATTTGTAGGTTAAAACTTGTTATTTGGGCCAGAGTAGTGGCACAGTGATAGGGCGTTTGCCTTGCATATGGCTGGCCTAGGTCCGACCACTGTTTGATCCCCCTGCATCCCATATAGGGTTCCCCAAGCCAGGAGAGATTTCTGAGCACATAGCCAGGAGTAACCCCTGAGTATGGCTGGTGTGGTCTAAAAATAAACAAACAAAAAACTTGTTATTTGAGACAAATAGCAAGAAATATTCAATCTCCCTAATAGCATATGGATATTTTAAAATTATGTGGAATTCATGCAAGACTGATAAAGTCTGAGCATTACTAAATTTAATTCTAGAAATTTATTGGAAAATTGAAGAAAATTCCTTATCAATTATGATTGGTAAATAATATACTTAGGATCATTTTAAAGCTTTTGCTGCTTACAGAATTGTTCTAATACTTTATTTTCAAAAATTTCTACAGAAAAGGGCCAGAAGTAAGTCCTGAATATCACTTTGGTATGGTCCAAAAACAGATAAAAAGAGATATAAAACATACTTAAAATATTTGGAATCTTTACTACTTTATCCACAGATGCTTTTTCTCCTTGGCCCAACAAGAAATATATTTATATTTTGATTCCTATCTGTTTCAAATACTTACCAAATTTATCTCTGACAGACTTCAACTTTCCAGACTAGAATGATTTTGGTAGAGAGATAAAATCATTTTATAGACATGAAAGAACTTTACCCAAGTTGAAAAGGGACTGCAATACATGACAGCACTTATGCCCAACAAGACGCTATAAAAGATGCACCTTTGTGGTAACTCCTAAGAAAGATTTTTAGTATGTTTGGAAGGAAGTTTTGTGAGAAAAGCCATTTTAAAAATAATCCACTGTTGACCTGTACCAAATAATCTCTTCTCTGAGTTTCCTCACAGTAAAATATGTTGATGCCAAACAGCATAAACTACCAAGTATGTCCCAGCAGTAGAATCCAAAATAGAAGGGAAAATGCCAGCTATATCCTGGTGAGCCTTGAGAGAAACATGCAATATTGAGGGAACCTCACACCCCTAGACCAGACAAAATCTGGTCAATATTGAGCAGATTGAACACATGATAATCCAAAAAGAGAGCTCCTGAGGTGAGGACCACCTGGTTAATAGTTTCTTCTTTAAATTCCTTGCCCTGTTGTTTTTTGCTTCAGTGATCTTTCCTATAAGGTCTCTTGTTCTGTCAGAACATTTATTTGAATAAATTTTATTCAGAATGCTATATAAAACCTTTACCTTTGGATCCAATGAAATTCCTCTTTAATTTAGCTTTTGTATTGTTTCTAAAGCCTTTATAATATTGAGTTCCTTTTGAACACTTAGCTCCTAATCTCTATTTTACTCCAACATAATCACTTTAAATTAAATTTTTTCTTAAAGACATCTACTATATCCAACTAATTTTGGTATATTTTATTTAATAATGATAAGTGAGCTAACTGTTGACCCTCCTGGTTCAATTTAATTTCAGAATTGAACTAAAACCTCTCTACCTTTGAGCTCTGAAATAGCAGTTAATCTTTAGCACACGTACAGGTTAGTTGGTTCTATTTGCCTGTAGATTTAGACATTTTTTTCAGTTATTTAACTCTCAGAGCATACTGAGAGTATGCTTCTATGTTGAGTATGACCCCAAGAAATCCACAAAGGAGTGTTTCTCAAGTTTATTTAGACATTTTGTTAGTCACACAATTTTTTAGTATATTTTTAGTAAATTTTTGTAGTAAAATATTAGTAAATTGGAGTTATTACTATTTAGAACACTATGTAAATGAAGTTTCAAGTCTATAGTCCATGTGTAAGTCACTATTATATAGGAACCAATATTTCTTGCATATTACAGATGAAAAATGTGTTTAACTCCTTCTGAATCTTTGAAAGATGGGCAAGCTGTCCAAAAATTATTTATAATTGTAAGCTACAAATTCAAGAAAATGCACATGAACACTTTCTATGACCTGACTTCTTTTATTCTAACTTATAAATAAAAGTATGATGCATTTCAGGACCTCCAAAAATTATTGTGATGAAAATATTAATACATTTCACTAATAACAGTGACCATAGTTATATTATAGCAAGCAGGGTTTTTGCTTTCTACATGGTTGATATTTTTATTGCATATGACCCCTAAGCCAGCAGAGGGAGATCCTTATGAGCAAAACTAGGAGTATGTCCTAAGAACAGCAGAGTGTGTGGCCCAAAAGCCAAACAAAAATTAAAAAGGGGTGAAGAGACATCATGAAGCAACAGAATTATCATATTTAAAGGTAAGGATAAAAGTCTGAACAGCTGGTGAAAGTATTAGAGAAGCAGCTGTCTGATAAGTATTAGAGCTCCTGGGACAGAGCCTTTATCCCTTCAGTCATCAGATACCAGCCTGGCACTGAATAGCCTCTCTAATTTCCTTTGGTACAGGCCAATCTACTCCTTGTACAAGTGTCCTTTGCATCAGACCTGCTCATCATTGTCTTTCATACTGGCCACCTCACACCCTCCATAACAAAAGATATTAATAGTCCTGAAAGAATGGCAAACATATGAGCCACATACTGGCACTGTGACAGAGGAGCCTTCACCTCCAAGTGTTATTTACCACTCTCGGCTCAAAAAGAGTCTCAAACTTGTATTGGAGGGCAGACAAATTGCTGCAGAAATGAAGTCTAGGTTGGACTAGGCTTAGATGAGCCTTTCTGAGGTTCAGTATAGATGAAGCACTCTTTTCAGGTCTAGGCAAGTTGGCAATGTCAAGAGGAGCTCTGCCAGTAACTTTGACAAGATAGAAAGGATACTTTTCTTTCAACACTATTGAGACATGCCACTGAATTGAGTTATGAGGTCTTCACCTACCAATCTTGATGATCAAATTTTTGAGCCTCTGCTCTTTTTAGTGGGAAAGGGACCAGAACCACATCTGAGGCATTCTCATCAAACAGATTTGATCATTTTGGCATTTTTGATACATAATGTCTAGAATTAAGTCAATTGAAGCTATTGTATAAAGGATATAGTGTTTCCCTTGCATGAGGCCAACCAAGATTTTATGCCCAGACTCAGTATGGTGCCCCAGCCATCCAGGAGTAATTATTGTCTGGATAGCCATGAATAACCCCTAGCCATATCAGGACGTCCCCCTAATAGACATCAAGAATATTTAGAATGGAATAGAATGTGATATAGACTCTTTTTATTACTGGTCAGTGGGCGTTTTTCTATCTTGATATAGTGATTTATGCTGATAAAAGGGGAAAATTATGGTCCTGAATATAGACTACTTGAGGCTATTTGACACTCAAGGACTCATGGGATATAGGCCTCATCCCACCCCTGACTTGGCCCCAGCAGTGTTTCCTGCACATTTATACCAAAAATTTTGTATTTACTATTTTGAAAATCTTACTTTTAGAATAATTCAGATACTGATGATGGGAACTCTACAGGAATAGCTTGTAGACTGGAGATGCTACCCACAGGAGTGTCCAGAGGCAAGGCCAGGCAGGTCCAGCAGGATAACTTACCTATCTCACAATGGAAGAACAATGAGCAGGGTTAAATAAAGTTAAAAAGTAACCACAGTGTACTTTTTGCTGCTATTCTCCTGGAAAAGAGAGATCAGAGCCTGTTTACTTCCTGCAAGTCTCATACATTGCTTTGAGAGCTGAAGTTCTCACGACAAAGAGAGAGAAACCGAGAAAAAAGGAGAAAGAGAAAAGCAGAGGCATAACTGGAGATTGAGTGAGGTAGAAACCAGAGGTTAAGTGTGTTTGCCAAGTTTTAAGTGCTCCCAGAGTGATTATCCTCCTAGAATGGGTTGTAGCTCTCCAGTGGCAGAGTTACCAATGGAGGGTTCCCTGAGACCTGAGGTCATCAGGAAAGAAAGAAAGAATATTTAGGGAACAATCTCAGTGGCTTCCACAGTTCAGGTTTTCCTAGCTGGTGAGGGTACAAACCTTCCTTTCATGGGATAGAGGAATGTGTTGTTGGAGCAGAAAGGTTAGTACTGACATTTTGAATTTAAATCTGCTGAAAATATCTGGGAAGAAATAATTTCAACTTTATTTCCCGGTGTTTGGAAATAGACTGTCCTAACTGGTTCTCTGGGGGAGAGGATAGATTACTGCTAGAACTGGACACTGTTGGGCATGAAAAGACCTGACAGTCTGAAGAGCTTATACTGGGGTAGTGATAACCTACAAGCTTATAAGTCTGTGATAATTTTAAGAGGTGCCCCCAAGGTAGAAGATATAGCACAAGGGTAGGGCTCTTGCCTTCTTTGATTCTCAGTACTACATCTGGTCCCCCGAGCTCTGCCAGGAGTGGTACCTGAGGTAAAATCTCTGAGGACCGACAAGTATGCCCAAAATTAATTTTAAAAAAAAAAGGTCTTTTGGCAATATCCAGATTCACAGCACATTTTCCTCTAAGCAAGTTGCCAGCAGTCCTGTCCTTGGGCTAGTGTTTTGAAAATCAGCGCCAATATCTAATGGACAGCACTTTCAAGGCAGGCAGAAGACACTTTTGATACCCCAGAGAGACAAGAGCTTTATCCCATCCCATCATCCGCCTAATTTGTGCACAGGCCACAAATGACCAGAAAGTAATATGAACCAAGACACCAGTTTGAGGGCTGAGCACAAGGGCAAATAGATGCAGGTGTCAGGCACAAATCAAAGGTTAAGAAGCCAGGGTCTGAGATCACTGCTAGATTTGATGGTAGAATCTGTTAGCATATTCTGATGACCACAATGGGATTCTGACGTGAGGGAAAGGCCAGGATAATGGAAGCAATGGCTCTCACATCGGTAAGGTGGGGGTAAGCCAAGGGGACTATCAGAAAACAGAATGGACACTCAATCAGAGCTGCACAAGGGATATGCGGAAAGGACTGTAACATCACCAGAAGGAGTCCGAGGCAGCAGTAACCTCACTGGTTTTGATATACAGAGAAGCCCTGGATCAAAATCTGCATATTGTCTTATTTAAACTGCCTGTCAGTCCTTCTTACTCATTGGCACCTTCCTTAGTTGACTTTCTGATCAGAGTTGGACAGCTGATGATCTATGGGCCTGGCCCCTTTTTAGTTTCTTTTTCTCCCTTCTAATGTTCATGTTACTCAGACAAAACCACCTGCCTAATGTTGGCCCATAGTTGAATAAGAATCGCAACAGATCCAGACAGCCCAAACAGTGATAATTATGTGCAAAGTTACAGAAAGATTCAGAAAGTAAGTTGTGAACAAACCAGATGAGGCTGTTTCTGCGGTTTGTCCTCTGTATATCCTGACATCAAATCTTCAGGACTGTTTTGGGAAGTCTGTGTTATGGATCTCCCATTTGTGATTTGTGCTAAGACTTTTGTTTGTATTCTCAGGTGTCCACAGCCTTTACTCTCTGGCTGCTAGATTCTTTTCTTTTTTCATTTGGTTTTTGAATCACTCCTGCTGGCAGCGCTCCTTGGTTACTACTGGCTCCATGTTCAGAAATTGCTCCTGACTGACTCAGGAGACCATATGGGTTGCCGGTATTTGAACCACCATCTATCCTGAATAGACTGCATGCAAGGCAATGCCCTACCACTGTGATATCTCTCCAGCGCCTAGTTTCTTTTCTTATGGTTATGTTTGGCCATTCTGAAAAAAGCATCATGAGTTAGAACACAATCATATGTATAATTTGGAGGACTAACTTAATCATTGATAAGAGTCTCACCTGGTGCCATTGTAGACCCAGTGAAGACTGGACCCCCTACCAGGAGATGCTTCAGCAGGAACAAAGGCCAGAAAAGAAATAACAAAGAAGATCATCTTCTGGTAACCACCTTAGCAATAGGACATTTGACAGGAAGCCCCAGTTTGGGAAGTCCTATAAAGTTCAACTTATATGGTTATACTATTCTGAAATGTGGACTTTCCTGCTTTTATGCTGGGATGTGTACCAAGGTTCTCTCCACTTTTAGAGAAGCCCTCACTCTCTTTTGAGCATATTACTCATTAATTCATTCTTTATCTGCTCTATCTCCTTCCTCAGTGCCTCTTAATAAAATATGTCTTCATTGCTTAACAGTATTCACTGCTCCACTGGTTCTCTTTTCCCAAATTATTTTATGTCAGTGAAGGTGACAGGCCCCAAATATCTGGATAGGGGCTAAAATTGACTTATATTTTTTTGCTAGATCAAGGCCCACTGTCTTAGGTCTTCCAAGGTAGGTGGAGGTGAGGACAGAGAAAAAGGACAAATTACCTTCTTAGGGTTGCATCTTTATTTTTCTCACTTCATATAGGTCATTGGAAACCTCCACTCCCATCATTTCTAAGAGGGAGGCAGAGGGATAAAATGTGAAAAAAAGACTTAATTTAGTTTTATGCTTAAAATTGAAAACAGCGGCTATAGCAATAATACAGCTGGAAAGGTATTTGCCTGATGTGCTGACAACCCAGGATCAATCCTCAGCGCATTATGTGGTTCTTCTCCCCACCTTTCCACCCCTTTGTACCATCAGAAGTAATTTCTAATTATAGAGCCAGGAGTAAACCCTGAGCATTTTCTTGTGTGCCCCAAAACAAATTAAAAATGGAATAAGCTGGAGCAGGAGAGATGGCATGAAGGTAGGCATTTGCCTTGCATACTGATGGATGGTATTTCAAATTCTGCCATCCCATATGGTCCCCGAGTCTGCCAGGAATGATTTCTGAGCATAGAGCCAGGAGTAAACCCTTGAGCATTGCTGGGTGTGACTCAAAATCCAAAGACCAAAAAAAAAAAAAAGAGAAAAGCTATGTGTTGACTTTTAAAAGTGGAAAAAGTCATTCTGTTACAGACCATGAAGAATTTTTATATCACTAGTCACCTGAGAATCTTTCAAAGCCAGTTACCATCCCTGAATTCTGGGTATGTCAGTACTGATCCTTGTATCTCCTCATAGAAAAGCACAAGAGGAACAATTATTTGAATTTATCTGTACAAATGGAGGGAAAATATAAGCCCCAGAACAGTAATGAGAATCAAAAGACAAGTTAGAAACAGAGCAAACATGAGAAAATACACATACACTTCTGTTAATGCCATCATTCACTGATATGCAGTATGGATATATTTTATGACCTATAGTCGATAGGGAAAATCAAGCTAATAAAGGATCCCTTCTTTATTGCCTCAACCATGAAAGTAACTGTGAATAACATTTAAAAATGTGTGGGAATATCTGTTGAACTTGATAAAAGGGGAAGCTCAGAAGCAGATAATGTTCTAAACAAACAGGAAAATATGAGTAAAAGTGCAGCATCAGAATACTACTGGGAGAACTGGGATCAGAAGCCCTTCATTTAATCTGGATCTGGACAGGCCTGGCACTTTCAGAAATGGGATGACCAAAGGAGGTATCAGATACAAATGCCAAAGCCCTAAACAATGACATGCCCAGGAAACATTTTTCACAGAAATTACTCAGGGAAATATATGGGTGAGGCCCATCATATAGCAAAAAAGGTCATGTTTTAAGTTCAGGAGGTCTGGTCCTCTTCAATGCATAGTCCCAAGAGCAGAAATAGCCTCAAGCATTGCCAGGCCAGGCGACAGTTATTTCCTACTCCCCCAAAGACAGGAAATATACATCACAGGAGAGAATTTGCATCCTTTAGAACTGGATATAATAAAGCAATGGGGCTATTGTAAAATAAGTAGTTTTACATTTTTTTCAAGAGACAAAGGAATGGAATACACAGCAAAACATGGTCATTACAGGGAAAATAAAGAGGTAGTTTTTTCAAAGACAGAGTAAAACACTTCAGATAGTCCATTCAAGACAAAAGAGAATTTGCACTCAGAAAACAAAGACCATTTTTTTTACCTTTTCTCAGTTTTTGGCTTTTATAAATTTTATCAGGAAGTAAAAAAACAGACAAATAAAAAACAAAATCATAAAAAGCCTCCCATTTGGTATTACCATTTTAATTTTATAATCTATGGGGGGGCAAATCTTAGAAAATTAAAAATGATGCAGCATCTATTCATCACTTATACTGGTTACTCACAGGCTAAGTCCTTCATACTTATCTGCTCTTGGAATTCAGACAACTACCCTTCCAAGTGAGTTACTTTCCCCTGAAGAAGGTGAAGAATTTCAGGGCAAGAGCAAGACACTTGACATATTGATACTAAATGGTAGTGACCTCTATATTATTTTCTAAAATTTTTCTCATGAAGTAAATGTTTCTGCCCTTACTTTGATGATTGTTAAAAATCGATTAACATTGAATATATATATATATATATATAATGTTGCATTGGCTCCTTGAAAAAGCAAAAGCTGTTTTTTTTTTCTCTTTGCATATAATTACAGTCTATTTGAAACTAGTTTTTAAATCAATTTAAATTTCCAAGGAAATTCTTTCTCAAGGGGCAGCCAGGATTAGTGAAACAACAAGTGAAATTTGAGGCCTAGCTGATAGTGACATAAAGAATTGGACATATTGTTAAAGGGTCTGAGAAAGCCCAGGGCTCAAGGAAAGTGCAGGGTCAGGGAAAGCTCAGGGTCCAGATGTTCTCCACCTCAACAAAGGACCACGAACCTTCAGAGAATGCAAACAGCAAAGCAAAGTTTATTTGTCCAGAGCTCTTGGGCCCATCACCTCCTCTCCTGTCACAGTGGAAACCCAAGCCTTGGAATCCCCAGATTTTTATAAAAATTCATATGATAATAGGGCTTCAAACTTCAAACATTTCATTGGTTCACACAACTGTTATAAATAAAAATCATCCAATAGTTCAAGGAGAAAAAGGCCCAATTCCTTAACTATTCCAAACCCGTTTTGATTTCAACTAACCTAGACCTCATCCTGATGGTATGTAAACATATGGGTTGGACCCTTTAGGTGGTCTCCAGATGAGTCCTGATCTGTGTGCTTTAGGTTATTAATTAGTTACTCTTTCAAAGTGAACACATATAATCATCCCTTTCAATGACCTTCTGCTAATTTACTAAGTCATTTCTGTCCCTCCCTCTTGTGACCTTCTAAGATATCTTGTGCTACAATGATCTTTATGGTTATGTTGAGGGACAGCATTAGGGGAGGGGCGTGACTGCCCCTAAGGTCAACTGCCTTTTCGGGCCTAGTTTTTTTCCTTATTATTGCAGCCTGAAACTAAATTTCTAAAATCAAGCAAAAACAGAAGCCAAAAGTATGATTAATCCTATTAAATCACATCTATTACCTAATAAAACTATGAAATAACTATTAATAAAACTATAAAACTGCTTAAAACACACTTTAACAAAATGTTAGAGTTATATGAGTTGTTAACTTTAGAAGTTTTTGAAAATTATACAGAAATTGGATAGCATCATAACATTTCTATAAATTAAAGCTATTTTAAAAGAAAATCTTAAAAATCAGACTTTTGCCTTAATATCTCAAAGTATGACTTCATTTGGAAAGGAGTCCCTTGCAAGTGAATATTTTTAAAATGAGGCCTTTAGTTTGAGTTCTACTCCAATTTGATTTATTTTAAAACAGAAAGAAGAGTTTTGAATTCACAAAGAGACACCAAAGATGTATAAACAGATAAAAGACCAATGAAGACCAGAGAATAACCATCAACAGGCCAAGGTAAAGTCCCTACAAAGAAACCAAATTTGCCAATAACTTCATCTTGGATATTAATCACCTAGAACTGTGAGAAAGCAAATTTCTCTTGCTTAATTCAAAATCATAAAAAATATAAAATCAAAAACAAACCAAAACATAGGTTCATCTTTAAATCCTGGCACTATTTTAAACACAAATTCCAAGGATTCATGTCAAACTTAATCAATTAGAATTGAAATAAGCAGAAGAGAGTAAAGGAGCCCTTGGCAAGGAATTGAAAGTATGAATAAAACCAAGATAGATCTCAAAGTCAGTTTTGCCAAAACCCAGCTCCAGACTAAGGAAGAAGCTGAAAAGCCTAAGGCCAGGAATCATCTAAACATTCAGCAAAGAAAGACTCAGCAAGTGCATAAGGCTTGAAAAGAGTGAATAAACATGAGCCTTTGTTCCTTAACATCTTAGCAACAGCCTATTATCTGCATTAAAATCCCAAAGATATCTTGGGAAGAAGCCAATAAAATCAGCATTGCATAGGCAAGCTATGTGAACAAAATTTTGAGGTCAGCAGCATGCTGACTTGATTGCTACATAATTCCTTTTTTTCCTGGCAAATTCTCTTTATAAAGTGTCACATATTCTCTTTACCAAATGGATGTCTGATTTTTCCTTTAATTTGGGGCCTTTGCTAGGGAAATCTACATTTTCTCTTGAATGTTTTACTCCTTGTTATCTATCTTCAATAATTGCTTGATGAAATAATTTTTTTCTGTCATCTGGGATTCCTTTCTTCTAGAGGAGATAACAAATCTAGGGATCTGGGTGGATATTGGAATTGATATTTCCTTTTCCTGTAAAATGCATAAACTAATCCCAAGAACAAATTAGCTACCTAAAACATGGGGAGTAGGGACCATATCTGATGCCAATAGGTCTTGAGTGCAGCTCGAATTAATGGTTTTTCCCACTGGCGGTAGTTGAATGTCCACTCAGTGTAGGACCTTGGGCAAATATTTTCTGAGTTCCAATTTCCTCAAGCAAGTTATCAACAAGGATACAGTGAGTCAATAAGGGATGGACATGTGGGCAGCAGTTTTCCTACTGTGATTATCTATGTACTCTTTCTGTGCTGTGTTTCCCACTCATTACAAAGGCAAGAGAGTCTTGAAAGTGAGGCTTAGGATCCCTATTTTTTATCAATGTATTGTGGTGCTGCTTTGCTCTATCAAAGACACAGAATTGTCATCAACAGGTTTCCTAAACTATGTTCTATTAAAATAATCGATTCTAGGACAGGACTAATAGTATAGTGGGTATGGTACTTGCTTTGCATGTGGCATAGATGGATTCAATCTTCAGCATCACCTACAATCCCCTTAGCACTGCCAGGAGTAATTTCTGAGTTCAAGGCCAGTAGTAACCCTTGGGCACTCTAGGGCATGGCCCAAAACAAAAAGAATATTACAATGCTAGAATGGATGTAGGACTAAAAATAACAGTGCTAGTAAACCTCAACATTAATTGAATATTGGATAGAAAATACCAAAAGATTATGTTTCAGTTATAGGAAATGTTTATATTAAACTTATCATGAATTTGATCTTGCACAGAGAATGATAATGCAAAGCCAAGAGTAACCCCTGAAATACTCCATGAGCAAACACTGAAATACCCTTTCCCCAATTGAATCCTACAGCAAAATATTTTAGGAACTCTTATTAATTCTAAATAAATTTATTCATTCAAAGATATCAAATTCAGATGACATATATCAAAGATAACTTGAGGGTGGGAACTCTCCCAGCAGTGTTTAGATCTAGTATTGCGCAGGTTCTATGAAGGCTAAACCCAATAGTGCTGAGGTTATGTTGGTGCTCACTAGGGATTACAAGGAAATGCAGAGCATATCATTCAATATGCATATTTTGCCCTGTAAGAGATTATTTTCTTGAATTTTTTTTTGTTTTGGGGTAATACTTCTTGGAGTTCAAGGAGTGCTTAACATTTAGGATTCAATTTTAGCTGTCCTTGGTATATCATTTGGTGCTGAAGATGGAATAGACATCTTCAACATACAAACTATACACTTTAGTTCTTTGTATTAACTACACAGACCAACCAAAGGAATCATTTTATCTACTGCATACAATAAATGTCAGAGGAAGGTCAAAAAAGGCTGTTATAATGCAAATTAATGACACATTAATTTTCCATGAATCATGTAGCATTTTTATCTCAACTTAATATTAACATATATTTATTATCTGACAACCATCTAAGCATTTTAGTCTATTTTCTTAACTGAAATATCAATAGAAGTGACAAAAAGAACTTCCATAAAAATTTTAAATGTAAATATGTGTCAATAGGATAATGATGTTACATGTCTTAATGTTGTAAAAGTTCCAAGTGAAATAAAACATAATAATATTTAGCAAAATGTTTATCTTATAGTAGTATCTAATACACATGATAGACTTTTCTGCTTTCTTTTATCTTTATTGTGCTTTTAAAAATATACCTCAAATATGCCTAAAAGTTTCTGTCATTTACTAAAACAGACTTTTTATCTAAGAAGCAAACACAAATAAGCTTTTGTTAGCTTGTTTTAAGATAAGTGTACTTGCATGTTCCTCTAAGTATTCTTGCTATCAATCAAGTTCAAAATTGGAGATACCAAGTCACTAGTAAATTTTTTAACAAATTTCAAACTTTCTAACTAGATTAAAATTACATTCTCGCACTTTTATGTCAGCCCTTAAAGGCTTTTGTTTTTCAAAATAAGAACAATCATTGATATTTGCATATTTTAGCAATCTCAAGGTAAAGCCCATATTGTTAGCCCCAAATAGGACCCTATTTTCAGTGAAAGTCAAGAGTTGCTAATGCTAAGTTATTGATACATACCTGGGATCTCAAATCTGCATCAAAGACAGCTTCGATACAGCATATCCACAGAACTTTGAAAGGTGAAAATATTTTTTTTGTTTTTTTTTTTTTTTTTTTTTTTTTGGTTTTTCGGGCCACACCCGTTAGATGCTCAGGGGTTACTCCTGGCTACGCGCTCAGAAATTGCCCCTGGCTTGGGGGGACCATATGGGACACCGGGGGATCGAACCGTGGTCCTTTCCTTGGCTAGCGCTTGTAAGGCAGACACCTTACCTCTAGCGCCACCTCGCCGGCCCCGAAAGGTGAAAATATTAAATCAATTTAATCCTTCTCTTTACCTCTTTTCCTCTTTAAAATCTATAGATATTATATTCATCAAGGATCTCCAGTAAATTAAAACCAGAGAGTTTTATTATACGAAATTGGCAAATTTCAAGAAAATATAATGATTCAAGCCCAAATATGATGAATCTGTGTGTGAGATAGGAAGCTTGAGATTCAAGAGAAGATGGTACAGATGATATCTGAAACTTGTCTTCTAGAAAATTTACTGTCTTAAGGAAACAAATCTTTTTATACTACCGAGACTTTCAAAGTATACATGAGACTCATGTATACTTTGGGATGTAGATTGCTTACTCAAAGTTGACTTTTAAAGAATTTTACTCTCAAGGAACCTTATTCAAGACTATCCTTCAAATTGACACATTAATTCCTTATCACAGATAACATATAATATAAAATCAACTTATAACTTTTATTTTCTAGAAATAGGCAATGAAAAGTTTGTAATGTAAAGGTTTTTAGAGGGCTATTGGAGTTTAATCCCAGATTCTCAGACACATGCACTTTACTGCTTAGCTACATCTCCAAACTGAGAGCTCTTACATTTTTATTCTTTTTTTTTTTACAACATTTAGAGGTTAAGAAATTTCAACCAAGATGATAGATGACAAGGTGACATCCTAAAAATTAGGTTGTAGATAAAATAAGAATATGTTGTGAACTAGCTGCCAAATGAAATTTAAAGAAAGGAGTGGCCAATAGTGCCAAATGTGATGAGAAGTAATGGTCATTAGCTTTGACAGTGTGAACCTAATTAATAATCTTACAAGTGCAACATTTGTGAATGGTGAAAGTGGGTGAATTGTGCAATCACCTACTTTTATATTTTTGACTTACTTATACATATTTACTTTCTCAAGAATTAAACAAATATTAGCATTTGCATATAAGGAGAACTTTGATAAAGTGTTTAATCATCCAAATTTTCTTAGAAACATTATATACCATATGCCTCCCTGGAGAATCGTAAATCAAATTGAACATATTAAAATTATAAAAAAAATATAGGGGCTGGAGAGATAGCATGGAAGTAAGGCGTTTGCCTTTCATGCAGGTCATTGGTTGAATCCCGGCATCCCATATGGTCCTGCAAGCCTGACAGGAGTGATTTCTAAGCATGGAGCCAGGAGTAACCCCTGAGCTCTGCCGGGTGTGACCCAAAAACCAAAAACAAGAGATAAAAATAAACCTTTAAAAATTAAATGTATATTTTTATTCAACTATAACATTTATTTCCTTCATATATGTGTAATTGTGTATTAGGTTTGTAATTTTAGGCATATGAATATAATAGGAATATCCAAGAACATAGCCATATTTGGCATAAAATCTTAAATGGGCATTTTAACTATACCTAAATTTTAGAAATTGATATTATGCAAAAGGAATATATAAATTCAAACCATAGAAAAATAATATGCACGACTTGCTTTTATTTATATTATGTTTATCTTATAGCACACATCAATTTTAAAACACTTAGATTTCAAAGAAGTCTTTAATGATAAAATGGCAATGACAAGTTCTCTATAATCAAATCTCAATAAATGGGACTACATTAAACTAAAATTTTTGTATGGCAAAAGAAATATAAGCTAAAACCAGAAAATAATTAATTGAGAGGAAGAAAAATTTTACATTCAACACATCAGATAAAGATTTGATATCTAGGATATATAAAGTACTCACAAAAGTTAACTTTACAGAATCTGAAAACTCCATCAGAAATGGAGAGAGGAAAAGTGGAGACACTTCTCTGAGGAAGACCAACAGATGGCTAACAGGCACATGAGAAAATGCTCATACTCACTTATCATTAGGGAAATCAAAATCAAGACAACAATAAGATATCATCTTACACCAGTGAGGATGACACCTATTAAGAATACTGGAACAATCTGAGTGGGTGAGAATGTGGTGAGAAAAAAACTCTCAATCACTGCTGGTGAGAATGCTGCCAGGTCCAATACCTATGGAAAATGGTTTGGATGGTTCTCAATAAACATAAAATTGAGCTGACAAATGATCCAGAAATCACACTTTTGGGTACCTATAACCAGGACAAAAAAAAATCATCCAAAAAGATGTATGCACACTGCTATTTACTGCAGCAGTCAATACAATAGATAGGATTTAGAATCAACCTAGATGTCCAACAACAGATGAGTGGATCATCAAGATATGTTAGATTTATCCAGTGGTTGGCAACCTTTTTTTTTCAACTGAGCCAAATCTCGCCAAAACTACGATTGAAATTTATTTTGAGAGCCACACAGGGCGCACACTGACAGAGGCTAGGAGCAGAGTCCTGACTCCTGGAGCAGCTGCCCAGCACACAGAAGAGCCAAATTAAAAGTGTAAAGAGCCACATGTGGCTCGCGAGCGGCAGGTTGCTGAACACTGATTTATACAATGGGATGCTACATAGCGGTAAGGACTGAAACATTCATGCAAGTTGCTGCAACATGGAAGGGAAAGATATTATGTTAAATAAACTAAGCCAGAAGAAGGATAAATACAGAATGATCTAGTTTATATATGGTATTTAGAATAATTGCGTAAAGAAATGCAATGGTCTAAGTGAGAATGGTCTCAAATCCCCTTAACCTTAATTTATAGCAGAAAAAAGGAAAGAAAAAGCAAAGGCAAAAGCAATAGAATCAGGAGACCCAAACTTTAACAATCTAAACATAAATTTCGCCTGTTATACTGGCAGGCTGGGGGGCATGGGTGGGTGTGCTATGGGATGTACTGAGGAAAATTGGTCGAAATAATTAGGCCCTGGTAGTATATTTGCCCCTGATTAATTGTATATCTGAAACTCAACTATGAAGGACTTTATAAATCACAATAGCTTCAACAAAATAAAATAAAAATTAAAAATATATCAAAAAAAGAGAAGAGTATAGGTTTAGGTTTAAAGCAAAATTGAACAGAAAATTAAGAGAATTCCTAGATATAGACTTTTCCCTCTCCTCCCATCCTAGCATAGTCTATCACTGCATTAGACTGATAAATTATGATAGAATAATAAGTATTCAATGCCAAAATACATGGTTTACAAATACTTTTTCATTTTTGTTGTTTGTTTTGGTGTCACATTCAGTGGCACCACATGCAGTGGAGTTTATGGGTTACTCCTGGCTTTATACCCAGGAATCACTCCATACAGGCTCAGGGTAACATGCAGAGGATTGAAGCAAGATTGGTTGAGTGCAAGTTAAGCATCTTTCCTCCCATACAGGCTCTGGTCCCTTGTTTACAAATATTAGTGTTGAAAATTAAGTGGATTTTGACAACTTAATATCTATTATTTAAATATTATATATACTGGCTTCATTGTCTTAAAAATTTGTACCCCTATTTTTATATCTATCTCTTTTTCTCTTTGAAATTCCCTCTTTTAAAGTCCTAGTAGTGTTTCTGATCTCTAGTAGTTACTATTTTTTCACTCTTTCCAAAAGCTTTTACAGAATGCCAGATACTGGGAACCCTATATAACAATACATGTGGCCTTTAAAAATTAACTTGATAAAAAACTATATGGTAGAAAAGAGTGATAGCACAACAAGTAGACAACTAGCCTTGCAAGTAGCCAACATGGTCCAATCCCTGGCATCATATAAGGTCCCTTCAGTACCAACAAGTATAATTTCTGGGCACAAAAGGGGGTGTGATCCTGGCAGACACTACTGATAAAACGCCAGCTGTGCTCTAGGTTAGTGCTTGGCAGAATAGCAATAAAGAACTTATAAAATATTAATATATGATAAGAATTAACAATGCTATGCACATAAAATAACTGTGATTTTGCCCTTTGCATTAAAACAAGAATTGCTGGAACACACTTCATTTGGTAGAATATAAAATAATATTTTTCCCAAGCTGGTAGAATCTACAATAATATTTTTCCAAGCTGGTAGAATCAATAATAATATTTTAGTAAGTTAGTATTATGTAGGCTACAATGTGTTTGTTCTTTTAATTACTTGTCTTCTACTTATAATAGCTTTCTTCTATAATATTAAATAGACAATCGGATTGTACTTTGTCGATTAAAAGTTGATGGGAATCATATCCAAGATGAAAGAATAAGTATTTTTTATTTCCTTTTATGGTAAATGAAATTGATGACAAAGAATTTACAATATATAAAGTTTAGATGGCTGTCTAATGATTGTGCTGATATGTAATATTTATTCTATAGCAAAAAATCTCACACTTGATCTACCTAGCTCCTTACTAGTGATAATATTTTGCTAAAGTATGTAGCAGACCTCCCAATAAATCGAAAACAGTTCCAACTACTCTTGAGGAGTTTGTCTGGTTTGAGTAACCATACTTCACCAACTCCTGGCTCCCATTCTCCTGTTGAATAACCCTGAAATCCCTTCGGTGTTGCCCAAATCAGCTGTCCTGAGACACCTAGGAAAGTGTTGAAGCATTTAATAAGTATATATTTACTTTTATCAGTATGGAGTGATAGTACAGTGGGTAGGGCTTTTACCTTACACATGCCAAGTTGAGTTCAATCCCCAGCATCCCATATGGGATTGAGTTAATTCTCAAGAACATTTTAGTTTTATGGCATGAGAGTTAATTTAGCAAGTAGAGAACATGTTTTGATTGTGAAAAGCCAAAGGAGTGCAAATTCCTTTGAAAACCACTAGGTGCTAATCCAGCACACAGCCAGGACCACTGAAAAGATAGAAAGGGTTGGCGACTGTTTTTCAATTAAGAAAAATTCTGAGAACAGGAAAATAGCTCAAAATTCAATTTTCCATGCATGTGTAAGGTCTTGGTCAGCTTGACTTTAATCACTGGCAGAAATATCCTGAGTGTTAATATCCTATGCTGAGAACTAAACAGACCTATATTATTGGGAGGGACTCCTCAGCACTCTGAGGAACCCTCCTCCACAAAAGAGAAGAAATTGCCAGACTATTCACAGCAAATGTATGTTTTGTATTTTCCTCAGCAGTAAATAAAAGTTCCTTCATCATTTCAACAGTTTCAGAGTATAACCAATTTAATAGTAATCTAGCAGTAATTCATTGTTTTTAACCCACAACTCCCCAATAATGTTGAGCATCTTCTCATATGCTCATTTTCTGTCTTTCTATCTTCTTTGGAAAGGTGTTATTTGAGAAAAACTGAAGGTAAGTAAAGTAACAAAATAATTTAAATAACAGGATAGAAAAATTTTTCATAAAATAAACTCAAAAACTATAAATTATCCCATTTCTATATACTTTAAGGTTAAGTTTAGTAAAAAGAGAAAAATAAACTATTTCTGCTGCTCACCTAGAAATAGCAAATAAGAAAAAATATGACTTTAAAATGTAACCAAAATACTCTAGGGAGCCCTTGTGAGAAGCACAAGGTCATAATGTTAAGGGTCTGAGAAAGTCCACCGCCTCAAATAAAGACCACAAATCTTCAAGTAATGCAATCAGCAAGATCAGGTTTATTGTCCAGCTAGCTGGGGCTCCGGAATCTACCATAAAGACTGAAACTGGAAGCCCGGGGTAATCTAGAAAGGTGTCTTTTATAGGTTTAAGGAACTTTAGGAGGAGGGTCAATATGGAAATTGGGGCTTGTAGACTGCACCAAACACTAGTCCAGGTTTAAGCACAATGTTCAATCAGATGGTGAGCTTGTCCCTTTTCAAATAAGCCGAGAAATTTAGGAGGGTCAAAGAGAAGTCTATTATTTTGCTTGAATATGTTAAATTCCTTTAGGAGGGGTATTGGCTGATTGTTACAAGGGCAGCAGGCCTTTGATGTCTCAACGTAAAATTCCATATCAAGGGTATGAAGATGCTAGGGTGGAGAAAGGCTTAATAGGCATCTATATCTGATGAAAGTGGGAGTAGAGAAAGGCATAAGAAGCACCAATCACCTATCTGATTTATTATAATATCTATTTTCATAAATTTTCCCTTAAAATAGTAAAGCCAATATAACAATATATTTATAAAATCATTATTTCTTATGCTATTAACTTCAGTCAAGTGTGCTGGTCAAAAAATTCTTGCACCATTAAATATATATCAAGAATAATCCACATTGCAATGAAAATTAATAGATGCCATCAGGACATTTAACACATTTTAAGGCTTAAAAGAGAGAAATTCGAGGACTTCAAGGGAAACTTCTCCTGTCTGTGCCTGTCTGCCTGTGTTTCTGAATCCCTGAAGGTCTCCTCAGAGGCCTAGTGAGCGCACCCCCAAAAAACTACATTTTGAAGCTGCCCAGTGAGTACATTCTGGCTTTGGGGGTAGCCGTCAAATAAGCTGAACTCTCTGGCCTGTGGAGGCTCCGCCCTGCTGTGCCTTTGTTCACTCTGAGGACTTCAAGGGAAACTTCTCCTGCCTGTGCCTCTCTGCCTGCGTTTCTGAATCTCTGAAGATCTCTTCAGAGGCCTAGGGAGCATACCCCCCAAAAAAAACTGTCAACTAGAGGCAGCAGAAGAGTGCTTCTCTTTGCGGCTGCGCACTCTTTCTAACCAATGAACCCCACCACAACACGCAGGAAAAAACACATTAAAAGTGTGGCAATGGGGAAACCTCGCAGGCAAACACCATGCACAGAGAATGAAGACTAAAGCTTGGATGACCTAATAAATTCCAACAACCTGATTTACCTCTCAGATAAGGAACTTAAAATAGCATTATGGAAGATGTTTGAAAAACTCAAAGAAAGCATAGATCGATCTGAACAGAACACAAAGACAGAAATCAGAAAAGTCCAAACTGAAATAACAGATCTGAAAAACACAGTAGCTCAACTGAAAAACTCAATGGATGGCCTCGCCAGCAGGGTATTAGCAGCTGAGGAGAGAATCAGAGTACTGGAAGATGTAATGCAGAAAAACTCAACACAACAGAAAAAATTGGAAAAGAACCTTAAGACAGACGAACAGGCAATGGAAAAAGTACTGAAGAAATGTGAACAGATGAAAATAGAAGTCTCTGATAAACTCAATAAAAATAACATAAGAATCATTGGAGTCTCAGAGACCCAGGTAGGAGATCTCCAGGAAGAATCAACTGTCAAAGACATCATCAAAGAGATACTCCCAGAGTTAAAGACTACATGCAATCAAATCCTCCATGACCGAAGAGTACCAGCTAAAAGACACCCAAGGAAAATCACCCCAAGACACATCCTCGTTAAATGACAAATCCCACAGATAGAGACAGAATACTGAAAGCAGCATAATCAAAAAAAGAAATTACATTCAAAGGAGCATCCGTAAAACAGCGCAGACATGTCACAAGAAACTCTCAAGGCCAGAAGACAGTGGTGGGATATTGTGACAAGACTGAATGAAATGAATGCCTCACCAAGAATACTGCACCCAGCCCGACTCACGTTCAGCTTTGAAGGAAGAATACATAGCTTCATGGATAAACAACAGCTCAGAAACTTCACAGATGATAAAGCAGCCTTAAAGGAAAAACTGACAGGTCTACTCTAAGGCAAGAGAGACCAACAAACACAGCAAACTTACCTACAAAGATGACATTAAATCCTATGACAATCATCTCCCTCAATGTTAATGGACTAAATTCACCAATTAAAAAACACAGAGTGCCAAAATGAGTCAAAAAGATTAATACAATCTTCTGCTGCCTACAAGAAACAAATCTGCATAGTCAGAACAAAAATAAACTCAACATCAAAGGCTGAAGGAAACTCATCCAAGCAAACAACACCCTCAAAAAGCTGGGGTGGCCATATTAATAACTGATGACACCAAATTTATACTCAGAAAAATGGTAAGAGACAAAAATGGATATTATGTACTAATCAAGGGATATGTGCAACAAGAAGAAATCAGACTATTAAACATATATGCACCCAATGAGAGACCAGCAAATTATCTAATACAATTACTGACAAATCTGAAAGGAGACATCAATAATAACACAATAATTGTGGGAGACCTCAACACGGCCCTATCAACACTTGATAGGTCAACCATACTGAAACCGAAAAAAAAACATTCTAGCCCTAAAAGAGTAATGGAAGAAAGAGGACTAGTAGATATATATATAGGACACTCCATCCCAAAAATCTGGATACACATTTTTCTCCAATGTACCTGGGACATTCTCCAGGATAGACTACATGCTGACACATAAAACATACCTCCATAAAATCAAGAGGATAGAAATCTTGCAGGCTACCTTTGCTGACCATAAGACTCTGAAATTAGATGTGAACTACATAGCCACACAGAAGAAAAATTTTAGCAATTGGAAATTAGACACCCTGCTACTGAACAACCAGTGGGTCCGAGATAAAATCAAAAAGAAAATCAAAACTTTCCTGGAAACAAATTATAATGAAGACACAAACTGCCAGAATCTATGGGACACAGCAAAAGTGATCCTGAGAGGAAAATTTATAGCTCTATAAGCAGACATCAGGATAGAAGAAGGGGCATACCTGAATACCTTAATGATGCAGCTCAAAAATTAGAAAATGACCAACAAAAGGAACCAAATATAGGGAGACAGAATGAAAAAAGAAAGCTGAAAGCAGAACTCAATAAAATGGAAAACCAAAAAACAATCTGAAAGATCAACGAAAGCAGAAGTTGGTTCTTAGAAAAAATAAACAAGATTGATAGACCATTGGAAAAACTCACAAAGAAAGAGAGAGAGAAATCTGATAACCCATACTAGAAATGAAAAGGAGGAGATCACGACAGATATTGCAGAGATCCAAAGGGTAATCAGAGACTACTTTGAGAAACTTTATGCTACTAAACATAAGAACCTAGAAGAAATGGAAAAACTCTGGGATACTTATAATATTCCACATTGAAGTAAGGAGGATGTAGCATATCTAAACACCAATATCACTACTGAGAAAATTGAAACTGTAGTCAAGCATATGCCCAAAAACAAAAGCCCAGGCCCAGATAGATTTCCTAATGAATTTTTTCGAATCTTTCAAGAGCAGCTACTACCAATCCTAGCCAGGCTCTTCCATTAAATTGAAAAAACAGGAACACTCCCAAACAGCTTTTATGAAGCCAACATCACCTTGATACCAAAACCAGACAGAGATGCTGCCAAAAAAATTACAGACCAATATCCCTGATGAATACTGATGCAAAGATTTTTAACAAGATCCTGTCAAATAGGATCCAATGCATCATCAAGAAGATCATACACTATGACCAAGTAGGTTTCATCCTAGGAATGCAAGGATGGTTTAACATCCGTAAATCTATCAACATCATACACAACATCAACAAGAAGAAAAATAAAAATCACATGATCATATCAATAGATGCAGAGAAAGCATTTGATAAGGTCCAACACCAATTCTTGATCAAAACTTTCAGCAAGATGAGAAAGAAAGGAACCATTCTCAATCTAGTTGAAGCCATCTACCACAAGCCAATGGCAAGTATTATCCTCAATGGAGAAAAACTAAAAGCTTTCCCTCTAAATTCTGGCACAAGACATGGCTGTCCTCTCTCACCACTCCTATTCAGCATAGTACTGGAAGTACTCGCTATAGCGATTAGGCAAGAAAAATATATCAAGGGAATCCAGATAGGAAGGAAAGAAGTCAAGCTCTCATTGTTTGCAGACGACATGATACTTTACTTAGAAAACCCTAAAGACTACCAAAAAGCTTCTAGAAAAATGGACTCATATAGCAAGATGGCAGGCTACAAAATTAACACACAGAAATCAATGGCCTTTTTATACACCAATAATAATAGGGTAGAGAAGGAAGTCAAGAAGGCAATCCCATTCACAATAGTGCCACACAAACTCAAATATCTTGGAATCAACTTGACCAAGATGTGAGGGACCTATATAAAGAAAACTATAAAGTCCTGCTCCAAGAAATAAAAGAGGATACACGGAAATGGAAACACATAACCTGATCATGTATTGTCAAGATTAACATCATTAAAATGGCAATACTCCCCAAAGCATTATACAGATTTAATGTGATCCCCCTAAAGATACCCATGACATTCTTCAAAGAAGTGGATCAGGCACTTTTGAAATTTGTTTGCAACAATAAACACCCTAGAATAGCTAAAGCAATCATTGGGAAAAAGAATATGGGAGGAATTACTTTCCACAACTTTAAACTTTACTACAAAGCAATAGTTATCAAAACAGCAAGGTACTGGAATAAGTACAGGACCTTAGATCAGTGGAATAGGCTTGACTTCTCAGATATTGTCCCCCAAACATACAATTACCTAATTTTTGACAAAGGAGCAAGAAATCCTAAATGGAGCAAGGAAAGACTCTTCAACAAGTGGTGCTGGCAGAACTGGTTAACCACTTGGAAAAAGCAAACATAGACCCCCAGTTAACATCAAGTACGAAGGTAAAATCCAAATGGATTAAAGAGCGTGATATCAGACCTGATACCATAAGGTATATAGAACAATATGTCGGTAAACACTCCATGACATTGATACTAAAGGCATCTTCAAGGAGGAAACTGCACTTTCCAAACAACTGAAAGCAGAGATCAACAGATGGGAATACGTTAAACTGAGAAGCTTCTGCACCTCAAAAGAAATAGTGCCCAGGATACAAGAGCCACCCACCAAGTGGGAGAAACTGTTCACCTAACACCATCAGGTAAGGGGCTAATATCCAAAATATACAGGGCACTGACAGAACTTTACAAGAAAAAAACATCTAATCCCATCAAAAATGGGGAGAAGAAATGAACAGACACTCTGATAAAAAAAAAGACATACAAATGGCCAAAAGGCACATGAAAAAATGCTCCTCATCACTAATCATCAGGGAGATGCAAATCAAAACAACGATGAGATACCACCTCACACCACAGAGATTGGGCACATCACAAAGAATGAGAACAATCAGTGCTGGCGGGGATGTGGAGAGAAAGAAACTCTTATCCACTTCTGGTGGGAATGCCGTCTAGTCCAACATCTATGGAAAGCGATATGGAGATTCCTCCAAAATCTGGAAATTGAGCTCCCATTCGACCCAGCTATTCCACTCCTAGGGATATACCCTTAGAACACAAGAATACAATAAAAAAAAACCTTCCTCAAGCCTATATTTATTTCAGCACTATTCACAATAGCCAGGCTCTGGAAACAACCAAGATGCCCTTCAACAGACGAATGGCTAAAGAAACTGTGGTACATATACACAATGGAATATTATGCAGCCGTCAGGAGAGATGAAGTCATGAAATTTTCCTATACATGGATGTACATAGAATCTATCATGCTGAGTGAAATAAGTCAGAAGGAGAGAGAGAGACGCAGAATAGTCTCACTCATCTATGGGTTTTAAGAAAAATAAAAGTCATTTTTGCAACAATCCTCAGAGACAATGAGAGGAGGGCTAGAACTTCCAGCTCACTTCATGAAGCTCACCACAAAGAGTGGTGAGTGAAGTTATAGAAATATCTACACAGAGAATTACCTTAATCATGTGAATGAATGAGGGAACTGGAAAGCCTGTCTGGAGTACAGGTGGGGTTGGTTTATGAGGGAGGGAGATTTGGGATATTGGTGGTGGGAATGTTGCACTGGTGATGCGGGTGTTCTTTACATGACCAAAACCTAATCACAATCATATATGTAATCAAGATGTTTAAATAAAGAATAAGAGAAGAGGGAAATTCCATAAAAATGAGTGATGGCTTTGAAATTAGTAGTTAGAAGAACTGAGTCCCACTTAAGTTATGTTTAGGTCCAGGTAATGGTATTGACAAGATAATATAGGAAAAGGTGAAACAAGGGTCTCTATATCACAAATTGTAAAGCATACTTGCATATATAAAACAATATGATTTGAAATAGGTTCCTAAGAGTGTAGTAAAAATACATCAGGATATCTCTATCACAGAAGAAATAGAACATAGTATCAAAAAACATCATTTCTTTATTTTTTCCTTTCTCTTATCATGTTTGCTATCATGGTCACAAAACCTACATGTATTCTTCACATTTACTCATTCTTCAGAATTTCTGGGCACAGTTTGCAAATAATTAATTGAGAGGGCCATATGAGTAATGATTGTATTAAAAAATTTCAGGAGTGTTTAAAATGAGTCAGACATAAAGTGAGATTGTGAGTCATTGAAGGGAAGCTTATATATGAATAAACCTCCCCCTCAAATCCATACACTAGCTTAGGCAAATACTCTCTATCAATATTTTCCAAAAAGAAAATCTGAATACCTTAAAACTAAAAAAAATGTCAATTGACTTTGTGAAATGTTTTTGCAAACAATGTAATTTATAGGGGTAATTATGCACCTTAATACTATGAATTGAATTGCATCTGGATGTGGGTATTGACTGATGGGTTAAAGCTTTTGAAAGGACACCTGAAAAGCTTCCTTTGTCATTGTGTTGTTTTTCTCTCTCCCATTTCTCTGGAGGCAGCACATTTTATTCAGCCTTTAAAGATGTGACACGTATGTGATAACAAACACCTCAAACACATCTTTTATTTCCTGGAAAACAGTGGAAAAGAAATATATTTAAGAACTATTCTGCATGTCATGTTCAATATATAAACTAAGTATGATAAATTAATGGACAGATTGGAAGAACTATCCTACAATTTTTAGCCTCCTCTATTCCTTAGAATGGCGAAAAACGTCCAGAATTTGTGCTCAGCAGGAAGATGTAGGGGATGAGTGCTGAAACAGAGAGCTATGTTCTCTGGAATTCTTCTTATAAAGAAAATTTAGGTTTGAAATAACAAACTTACAATTGATTCACTATTGAGGGGAGGAGTTTGCACATCTCTCTGTGTTCAGGTTTTACTACTGACTCTATGTTCAGGAATCACTTTTCTCAGTGCTGTGGGACATATGTGGTACTTAATTTTAAGCAAACATTAGCCATACGGAATACCATTATCTCCTTTATTATCTTTCAGACATCCAGCTTCTTAGATTATACCTTATTTTATCCAAAAGTAAAACTTTCCTCAGCTTTTTGTTTTCCTTTCACCCACCTTTTTTACATGTAAGTCTTACCCGTACAAGATTAGCTCTAGATAGGTACTTTGTTAATCTGTGCCCTTCCCCTACCCAGTTGCAAATTTAGCTGGTGAAGAAGAAGTGGTTATTTTGGCAGGCTTGGGACCACAAAGATAAAAGACCCCCAACTCCATGTCTTTTACCTTTATGATTGGTTTGGGTAATGGATTATTATGATGACCTTGTTCCAGACCTGTTCTCTCAGGTTAGATTACAGAGAGTGGAATTTAACATCTCTTTCCAAGAACAGGGACCTAAAAACAGAAAACTATACACAAGATAAAAATGGTGAGTAGATGATATAATCCTCTGGCAGATCATCACCATGACGGCCCTCTCATGCTGGACTGAATATCTAGTGCCCTCTAACAAAGCATTAGTGAACATGACCCCTCTTCCAAACTGCTTCAGGTTGCGCAAGTGCTTCTACTTGCATTTTTTCACCCAGAATGCACATGCCATGCCCTCTAGAGATTCTCCCATGCACAAGAAAAGAGAGATGCCTTACCAGTTGTGACACATTCTTGATCTAAAGGCCTTTCAATGGCCAATTATATATCATCCACTACTGTCATCAAGCCTGATAAACCGTCATCTACCAAGTTCAGTACATTAAACGAGGAAGATGTATATGAGTCACCTATTGCCTCTTTGGACTCAGAGTCTGAAAATGGTTCAGTAGACCCTAGACATTGTTCACCTGAAGATTGTTTTTATAAACATAAAAGACTGTTTCCATAACATATCAATCAACACAGACAACTGTAAATGCTTTGCATTTCCCATTCCTTCCTTTAATAAGAAAGCATCTATGCATACATGTGCATATGAACTGTTTTATCCCAGGGAGTAACCAACCTACCTATCATGTGTTAATATTTTGTTGATATAGTTTTATACCATTCTTATGCAAAGTTTCCCTATGCTTATATTATTCACTATAATGATGATGTCTTATTGCATTTTTTCAATGTTGAAGCCAACATCACCTTGATACCCAAAACAGAGAGAGATGCTGCCAAAAAAATAAAATTACAAACAAATATCCCTGATGAACACAGATGCAAAGATCCTCAACAAAATCTGGGCAAATAGGATCCAATGCCTCATCAAGAAGATCATTCACTATGATCAATGTAGGTTTCATCCCAGGAATGCAAGAATAGTTTAAACATCCATACATCTTTTTTTTTTGTTTTTTTTTGGGGGGTCACACCCATTTGATGTTCAGGGGTTACTCCTGGCTAAGTGCTCAGAAATTGCCCCTGGCTTGGGGAGACCATATGGGATACCGGGGGATCAATCGCAGTCTTTCCTTGGCTAGCATTTGCAAGGCAGACACTTTACCTCTAGTGCCACCTCACCAGCCCCAACATCCATACATCTAACAACATAATACCCAAGATCAACAACAAGAAAAATAAAAATCACATGATCATATCAATAGACTCAGAGAAAGCATTTGATAAGGTCCAACACCCGTTCTTGATAAAGACTCTCAGCATGATAGGAATGAAAGGAATCTTTCTCAATATAGTCAAGGCCATCTACCAAAAGCTAATGGCAAATATTATCCTCAATGGAGAAAAACTAAAAGCCTTCCCTCTAAACTTGTCCCCTCTCACCACTCCTATTCAACATAGTACTGGAAGTACTTGCCATAGCTATTAGGCAAGAAAAAAATATCAAGGGAATCCAGATAGGAAAAGAAGTCAAGTTGTCACAGTTTGAAGATGACATGATACTATACTGAGAAAACCCTAAATAGAGTATCAAAAAGATTCTAGAAGCAATAGAATCATATAGCAAGGCGGCAGGCTACAAAATTAACACACAATAATCAATGGTATTTTTATACAACAATAATGATAGGGAAGAAATGGATATTAAGGAAACAACCCCATTCACATTAGTGCCACACAAACTCAAATATCGTGGAATCAACTTGACTAAAGAAATGAAGGACCTATAGAAAGAAAACTATAAAACACTGCTCCAAGAAGAGAGGACACGTGGAAATGAAAACACATACCCTGTTCATGATTGGCAGGATTAACACAATTGAAATGGCAATACTCCCCAAAGTATTGTAGAAAATTAATGTGATCCCTCTAAAGTAACCCATGACATTCTTCAAAGAAGTGGATCAAACACTTCTGAAATTCATTTAGAACAATAAACACCCTCGAATAGGTAAAGCAATCTTTGAGAAAAGAAATATGGAGGAATTACAGTCCAGAATTTTAAAATGTTTTTACAAAGAAATAATATTCAAAACATTATGGTGTTGGAATAAATACAGAACATCAGATCAGTGGAATAGGCTTGAGTACTCTGAGAATGTTCTCCAGACATATAATCACCTAATTTTTATAAATGAGCTAGAAATCCTAAAAGGAGCAAGGAAAGCCTCTTCAACAACTTTTTTTTTGGCGCAACTTTTTAGCCACTTGCAAAAAAGCGAACTCAGACACCCAGCTAATACCATGTACCAAGGTAATATCCAAATGAATTATAGACCTTGATATCATATCTGAAACCATAAAGTATATAGAACATCACTTGGGTAAAACACTCCATGACATTAAGATTAAAGGTATCTTTAAGGAGGAAAAAACACTCTCCAAACAAGTGGGAGCCGAGATAAACATATGGGACTTTATCAAGTTGAGAAGCTTCTGCTCCTCAAAGGAAATTGTGCCCAGAATACAAGAGCCACCCACTGAGTGGGAGAAACTATTCAACCAATACCCATCAGATAAGTGGCTAATATCCAAAATATACAAGGCACTGACGGAACTTCACAAGAATAAAGCATCTAACCCAGGGGTCTCAAACTCAATTTACCTGGGGGACGTAAGAGGCAAAGTCGGGGTGATCCTTGAGTGCAAAGTCAGTAGTAAACCTTGAATATTGGGAGGTGTGACCCAAACAACTAAAACAAAACAAAACAAGATTCCTCTAGGGAAGGGCCACAAAATGTTGTACGGAGGGCCACAAATGGCTCGCAGACTGTGAGTTTGAGACCCCTGAGTTTAATATCGTAAAAAATAGGGAGAAAAAATGAACAGACACTTTTCCAAAGAAGAAATACAAATGGCTTAAAGTCACATAAAAATGCTCCATATCACTAGTTATCAGAATGAAAATCAAAACAACTATAAGGTACCATCTCATAGCACAGAAATTGGTGCGTATCTAAAAGAATGATAGCAAACAGTGCTGGCGTGGATCTGGAGAGAAAGGAACTCTGCTGGTGGGAATGCCATCTAGTCCAAACTTTATGGAAAGCTATATGGAGATTCCTCCAAAAACTGGAAATTGTTCTTTCATACGATTCAGCTATACCATTCCTATGGTCATACCCTAGAAACACAAAATACAAAACAAAAATCCCTTCCTAACACTTATATTCATTGCAGCGCTATTTACAATAGCCAGACTCTGGAAAGAACCAAGATACACTTCAACAAATGAATGGCTAAAGAAACTGTGGTACATATACACAGTGGAATATTATGCAGCCATCAGGAGAGATGAAGTCATGAAATTTTCCTATACATGGATGTCAGGGCATAACTAAGTTTTTACGGGGGCTCAGCCCACCAGATGTATCCTCAGATTTTCTGGTGGGTATAACTAATTTAAGCCCCATATTGTTCCTGAAAAGGCCCACTGTGGATGCCTTTTCCCCCTGCATGGATGGTTGAGGAATTTCCAAAGAGACGCATGGCATTACATTTTCGGTCAGTATTTGACTATCTCTCCTTTCTATATATTAGGCAAAACAATAGCCTCTATCAAATAATTTGGCTCAGAAATTCCAGCACCAAAATTTATTTGAGAACCCCTTTTTCTGGATATATTCAGCCCTAAAAAAAAAGACAATTTTTGTCTTTGCAACTGCAGTTTCTGGTAATCAAGGGCATAACCAGAATGCAGATCTTGACTACTGACCTTCCTTTAGCAATAGGGAATCTCATTCTTGGGGATTTGGTTCCTCCCTTCACTTAACTTCTAAAATAATAGTGTCCAGTCTAATAAAGATCAAGTTCCTAGATATTTTCTACTCCCTCCTAATCCTAATTTTGCATTAAAGGAAGTTTACAAAGAGTTACCTTGAGTTGTGACCTTCTTGTTTGTAACCTAGAATTTTTACAGTCACATCCATAGTTTAGGTATTATTACTGTTTTACTATGCTTTGTAATTATAATCATTCTTTACCTCTGGCTACCTTTATCCCTATAAATTCCCCTGCTCAAAAAATTAAACTTGTCGTGCTCCT